>NW_023998454.1:1518390-1731141 GCF_014805625.2 Glossina fuscipes | reverse complement strand
TCTCTTTCCGTAATCTGATTTTCAGTTGACCTTTATTCTCAGAATCTATGGATTCTGATGGACAATAATGTTCGCATGATTCTCTACGACGGTTAAAAATTCTTGTATACATTTTCAAGAAGAATTCAGGGGAATCTTTAAGAATCTGTATATAATATATTCAGCAAAAAACAACCTATAATTATGACAATGGTTTTTTTCTCCGTGTTCACAAAGAAACAAGGTCATACAAGTGAAACAATAGAAAAAGCAAATTAACCTACTTAATACATATAACATGTAAGGTAAGTAATCGTTTCAATCCTTGTATATGTTCTGCGCCAGCAAGAACAATACTGCGAATATTCGGTTATTGATTTGCAGAATAAGAAGAAGATAAGTGATATTAAAGATTGTTAATGCATCATAAATATTATATTATTAAGCATTGTGTGACCTTACCAAGAATAATCAAAATTGTTTTCCCCTCAAGAAAAGTCACTTTTCAAGGAAATTTTTCGATTTACTATACCTCACTTTGTTACTGTTTATGTAAAAAAAAAGCTAATCATATGTTTGAACTGGTTAGTGAATTCCATCGAAGCATCGATACACAACGCAAACGCGGCCATTACGTTCAGGACCATAGTTTGCATCAGTAAGCGTGTATAAGCACGCCTATATGAACTGGTATCCGCCGTTATGCGTGAGTATTTGTCATTGCCCCTCAGTGCACGTAAGTATGCGTCAGTGTAGGTCAGTAATCTTAACTGAAGCATTCATTTTTTATTGCGGCCAAATTTGTAGAATGAGCTGAAATTGATACGAGAGATGGAGGTGGTTGTAACAGGCTATCAAAAAGAAACAAGAATCCAGCTTCTTCTGCTAATATTACTAATAATGGAATTGAAACACCATATTTTGACTGCGTCTAAATAAAAAATAGTTTCGTCTTCCGTAAATCATTATTCAAGCAAATTGAACGGAATCGTATGACAGCTTTCGACGATTTATATATATGTGATATGGCTCCTTCTTTGTTCTTTTTGTTACGCACAAAGACTGTGACCTTGTGGCACACTGTCTTCACTAATTCAATTACCAATGCGTACACCAGCGCGGGATCGCAGACGTAGGCTGTTCCAATGTAGGCAATCGGTTTGAACAAAAATAGTGCTATATGCAAAGCTGCATCCAGATTACTTAACTAGAGTATAATAATACTGATAATATGATAAAACTGTTATGAAATTCGCTTTTACTAAGATACAGTCCGTATCACTGGATCGTGGATATTTTGATCAAGAGAAATACACTTAAAGTCCTTTTATTTTACAACTTTGTCTTTCAAAACAGTAGCAGTATTTATTTACAATTTATTTTGGCCGTACTCTCAACTTCTACGTTCTTGCCAGACTCTACTTTTCACGAATTTATTTATATACAATTTTACAAGCATCTTACTATACCTAAATTTATGGTTTTATTTCTAATCTCAGCCTGGTTTTTCCTCTAATCGTTTTCATCGGCCTGCAGCTGCATGAGGCGCCTGCGAACGCTCATTTGGTTTTTACTTCTTTAGGGAATTTATTATTACGAAAATTACTTAGCTGACATTTACTGAATTTGGGATTTTCGTAACAATACTAATCCATCTTGCTCCATATGAAATTCGGTAACTCAATTCGGTCGACTTGAAAGTACAAGTATCGCTACTAACATGATAAAATAGTGTTTCTTTTATCAGGCAGCGATGGATAATGGTGATATTTATCCTGAGATGTAGCAGTGAATTCTAATAAGACGTGTCGTGATTGGCCGCGCGATTGCATCCTATTTATTCTGGCAAGCAGTGAGTCTCTCTAATCTTTTATTTGGATCATTGTGGATTTTAATTCTATTTTTGTAGGTAACCATTGATTCTAATAAAGTCGGTACAGTGGATTTTAATTTGGCCACGGGAAACACCCAGATTTAGCTCTTTTCCTATAATTGGTTTAAAATACCATTAGGCTAAAATATCAAATTTCTGAAGAAAAACATTTCAATTGATTTAGCTGGTTTCAAAGGGCCTCTCATGTAAGCTGCTGCAGTATACATGAAAAAGGAGAACATTTGCGAGTTTGGCCAAGCTTAAGTTTCAAATTTCACCATTTTCACATAACCGATTAAAGCCAAGAGAGTAACTACGAAAAGCTTTTTGAAAGAAGAAAACATTCCAATCGGAAGGCTTTTTCAGATAAACTCGCAGATATCAGAGAAAACGAACGACATTTTCAATTTCGAAGCTTTGGACGAGCTTGTTAAGTAGGATCCATTCTTTTTGTTTTTATATTACTTTAATACTATTTACCTATATTCCAGCAGTGCTCACGAAAATATATGTTTTTTAAGTATTCTTCTTACAAGGACATCTGTTACTATTTAATAATATTACGTCAGGGCCTTTGCTGAGCACTTTTAGGGTATATATGGCAAATGTAAATTTTTGGTGGTTAAAATCGAATTTGTCTTAATACCTTTTAGAAAAGCATGTAATGCTTTATAGTTTATACATTGCTCTAGTATCCATTAACTGCATCGATCACTTTTTAAGTTTAGACCGTTATTTGAAATAAATCCAAAATTCCTCTTTTTCATAAAAATTTGCATTTAAGCATAGAGTTCAACATCAATAAAATAACAATCAATTTTGATTTTGGTTGCGGCATCATCTTGATTTAATGTATTTTGAGGACCATAATACTGAAATTATTTGATTTGCTTAAAGTGTACGTAATGTATGTATTATGTATTTATGCAGCTATCGTTAAGTTTCACAATAGCTAAAGCGTGTTGTTGTCATGTTGGTTGTTTGGCATCCTTACCAAACATTAGAATTCTGCTTAGTACCATAAAGGAAAGTAATGAAAATTATAATTACAACTCATTATCTCCATGTGTACAGTTGAAAATTTCTACAGTCGTACGTTATTAATGTTAAGAAATTCATGTTTTGAAATTTGATTTTCTAAAATTATATCATCTTCTCCCGATTACAAATCTCATTAACATTTATATGTATACATGTATGTACGTGTTGCGTACGGATGATGAGCGATGATGATTTTATGACATGTTCCCGCGATGTGAAATGTAAAATGAGTAAAAGGGTTGTATTGTAATTTTGTGGTTGATTACAACTACATGATCTGTAGTTCGTCCTATAATTACTTGTATCAGTAGTGTGTGTTTCTACTTCTAACTTGACGTGTTATTTTTTTTTCTGTCGGGCAAATTGTGTTACACTATCAAATGATTTGCAGTTCTGAAATTCGGCCACCTTGTTCCAATTGAGACTATCAAGTACAAGGTAAATTTTCAAACTGGAAACTCTGAACCGGTGGCGTCTTACATTTTCTGCCTTCAAATAATTTTCACGCACGGATTTTTATAAATTTCGATTTATTTAAAACTATGACTGCATCGACAATTGGAGAATTTCCTATAACTTTTAACCAACCATTCCAAACTTTTAATAGTAATGGGCGCAGGTGGTATAAGATGCGAGATCTCAAAGAATTTGGTTTTTTCCGGATTTCCAGATATTAATATTATTGGTATGGATACCTTCGATTTAAGTAATTTGAATCGTGAACTTTTGTCTCATCGTGAGCAAGTCGGTAAATCGAAAGTTCAAATAGTCTGCCTTACAATTTAATTGATTTGAAAATCAAAGCTTGCCATGACAGTATTGTAGGGACTGACTTTGGCGTGAATTTTTATGTAGCACTTAATGTTTTAGATAAGAGAGCAGCTCGTAATCATATGTGCTTGTGTGCTGAGGTGTCCTTGATTGAGAGTCGCACAGTCGGCTACAATGGTCAAGTAGAAATGATTAAAAAAGGTTTAATACAATGTTACGAGTGTACACCGAAAGCAACTCAGAAAAATTTTCCTGGCTACACTATACCCAAGACCCATTCTGAGCCAATTCATTGCATAGTACGGGCCAAAAATCCCTTCATAGACGTTTTGGCGAAACTCATGATGATGACATTACCTCACCTGAGTTGCTGATACCAAAGCTCAGGCTGAATCTTCAAATTAGCATAATGACATAAAAAATTAGCAGGCAAGTGGTGATGCTTTGTCGCGAGAAATATAGTATGGGTCTACACCTCAATGAGCTAAAGATAATAATTATGATCTTGGGAATTTATTTAGCAAATGATGTTAAATAAATGCTGTCTACGTCGAACCTTTGGACGACCCGTAAACCGTCAAGACCCATTCAATGAAACAATGTCTTGTTAAAACTCGAATGACGAGCCTACATTTATATCCCAATATCATAATGTATGGTCCTTATCTGAATGTGTCGCAGTCCTTGCGGATTGGCTTAAAAATTTGCGCGATAGTATGAAAAATTTTGTAATGAGTGACTTTTGATCTGGGATAAAGACAACCGCCCAGCCAAGGATTTTGTTACTGCTTGTACCAATATGTGCGCTTATATTTTAGAAATTGCACGTAAATCGCGTTTTGAGGTGAAGTCAATAGCAACGAGTATAGTCCTGCAAGCCTCTAAAGTTTTGCTAAAGGATTTCAATAAATGTAAATCGGTATGTATGCGTTTGCGTCAAAATCCCCGACAGCAACGGTTAATCGTTGACAAGTTTCTTACAGCTCCAACTCCACATTGCTACGTTTGTACCGCTAAACAAGCTATTCATTCACGCGTTGACACTAAACGCATGCGTATTAAAGAATTTTGCGAAGAAGTTCTCAAGAAACACTTGATATGGTTAATCCAGATGTAGTTGTCGATATCAAAGGCGTAGTTGTTATTTCGTCGGAAGAAGCGGAAACCGAATGCAATGAAGAGAGGTTTGTGAATGAAATGGACATTGTTGACGGCATTATTTTACTATGTTAAGATTTTTTCCAAAACTACAAACTCAACGTAATTATTATACATATGGATGCCGAGGGTGAATGTCCTTTAATTGAGGTTGTAGCTAATAGAGGTCAATTGAAACCAAAAGAGAAAAATGCGTTGAATAAAAAACGAATTATGGCTGACGGTCTTTCTATGTCGAAAAATATTCATTTAAATCAAATCATCGAATTTGGCGATGATGAGAGTTTATGCCCAATAAAGGAAGACGATGAATACGTTAAGGATCAAACTGAAAATGTGTGTGTGCAAACTCCAAAAACGGAAATGGTAACTAAAGGTACTAATACATTGCAAATAAACTCTTATGGGACGCAAAACTGTACACTACATACCCCACCCATATGTAGAACCACATTTGTAGATATTATTGACGACGATGTCATAGAAATATTCGATTCCGATGAGAAAGTCAACCCAACCAAAATTAAAGACATTTGCCTGGCGGCGCCATGGTAAAGACACTATTAACATCGATTGAACTAAATCATTTTTTTATTAGTTTTTCTCCCATAAAAACGTTTATAAGCAGTTATTGACAATATTATATTATTATGAGTTGCTTTCATACGGCCAAACGCTAAATTCTGATCTCTACTGTCAACAACTGGACCGTTTGAAGATAGCGATTGACCAGAAACGGCCAGAATTGGCCAACAGGAGAGGTGTCGTGTTCCACCAGGACAACGCTAGGCCACACACATCTACAGTGACTCGCCGGAACCTTCGGGAAGTTTTAAAGCATCCGCCATACAGTCCGGACTTGGCACCAAGCGATTATCACCTTTTTCTTGCATTGCAAAATTTCTTTAATGATAAAAAATTGGAATCTAGGGAAGATTGTGAAAATCGACTACTAGAGTTTTTTGCAAATAGAGACCAGGACTTCTATGAGAGAGGCCTTTTGAAGTTACCTTTAAAATGGCAACAAATCATACAACAAAACGGTGCATATTTGACCCAAATCGGACAATCCGAAGCATGTTAAATAAAGTCTTGACGTTTATATAAAAATAATGGATTTCTTTATCCCCAAACTAATATATTGTTACGGAAATCCCAAATCCAGTTCATTCCAGCTAATTCATTTTCCCACAAAATAAATTCCCTAGACAGGGAAAAAGCAAGTGCACATTTGCGGCCACGCTCTAGCGATACGAATTATATACGAGAAAAGAGAATTTTGTAACAATTTTATCGTTTTCATGCGATTTTCATAAAAATACAGCTATCGTAGGTATTCATGAAACGGACAAAAAGAAGGAATTTTCCTTACTTACTGATAGCTTAGGGAAAATGTCAAAAGATGTTCAAAGGGATTATAATGCGTGAGTCTCTAATATTGATTTGGTTTTCAACGCTTCACCCCTCTTTATAAAAACCATTTTTTAAGTAGGAAGCCCCTACATATCATCTTATAAGTTCTTCTCATCTTGCAGTCGAGCTTTCTTCGGGTCAATCTTACCATCAGTTTTGTTCGGTTTTAGTATTTCGATAAAAGGGCTTTTGAAATCTTTATAAAAGAATTCTATTCCTTATAATACTTTCAGTCGAAAAAGTCAGAAATGCAAAACGTAAAATGGTAATGATAATGGGTGGTGGGAGGGAAGGGATGACTGGGTTTGGCGACGCTCTTTGCAGGAGCTGACTGCCTCTATTTGTTTGTTGCACAGTAAATTCGGAGAATGGGATTTCTCTTAGTTACGAGATTTGACGAAAGCTTTACAATAAAGCCAAATACAAAGCACAAAGCCGGTCATTGACAATAAGGCGCGGGGAGGAGTTCCCTAACGACTATAATTCGTTCAAGTAAAAATTCACTTTAAATTTAGAAAATAAGTTTGTCTTTTAGGTGCTAAGTTGCAAAGAAGTAGAATTTTATGATTTTGAGAATTTAATACAATAATTAAAAGCTTCGCAAACATTGAGCAGAGGCGACTGTTAATTAATCGAGCTGTTAGTGACAACGCGATGACGTTAGTGACAATGATTTTGATTGATAATAATTGCGTATGATTGTTAGCGCCTACATGCACATGTTGAATGAAAGCGTAAAATTAAATTGTCATGAACAAGCGTTAAAATGGTTCGAAGACTTTGTACGACGTCTTGTATTTCATAGATTGGTACTAGAAAATGTTTTATTTCTATTCAAATCAAAAATACATTTGGTTATCTTGACGGATATGTGGCAGCATTTGGTGAACATTGAACAAATCGGTTGTTGTGCAGATTTTCAGGTAAATAGTAAAAGGTCGAATCCTTTGTAGACGTGAGTATGAAATTGTTTACAAATTCTGAATTTCCATATTTTTCAATGCAATTTTCTTAAACGTTGTTGTTATCCTCATGAATTTCCTTTGAACGAACCCTATTATAATAATACATTTTATTTATTATTTAATCTTTTATCCTCTTAACTGCAAAGATATCAGAAAAAGAGTCTTTAAATACATTTACAATGTTTCGGCTATTGTGCCCTGACCTAAAAAAAAAAATTAAGAAAACTGTAGCCGACCAGCTAAGTTAAGTTTAGGTGAATTGTTCAACACCTTTCAATCGGTCGACTACTTGGTCGGGATTTTTAAACTAAGTATTCAATCAGTTCTCAGAAATTTAAACCATAGCGCATGTACGCGTGGCTTTTCCTTTCAAGCTCTTATTTTTGTTTTATCTTCTTTTTCTCAATAAAATATTCAATACTACGCTTAGCCTTAAAAGAAAACCCAAACTGAAAGCTTTCAAACAAAGAAAACAGGTGTTAAAACTTTGCCTTCTTGGTTTAAGAAATATAATCATTGAGCGGTGGATGGCCAAGCACTTACATCGTATTAGTGCTACAAATGAGATAAAAAAGAGTGCATGGAAGAAAAAGAATATAAGTTCCTCTGCTTTTTCTTTTACATCGACCATAAGAAAGGATAAGGATATAATATATTTTACTTATCTATATGTACGTACAGCATGTGGGAGTTAAGTATCTTGGGTGCTCTTATGTGTGCGTTTTTCTTAATCTGCATTGACTCCTTCTGTTAAACGGATTCATTGTAATACTGAAAGCGATTCTTCATACGATGATGAGAAATGAAAAATGTGGCGAGGACACGTAGCAGATTATTTTACGTAAGAATCATTTTCCATACATGAGTGTATGTTAAAAAACTATTATTATAAAATTTATTAGTAATTTTTTTTTCGGTCAAACTATGATAAGATCATGTGAATTATTATTGTTAAAAATTTTGTTAAAAAGGGACTTTTATTATCCCCGCCTTTCGAATAAAGAACATTGAGTGCGTTTGCTTACTGACTTATACGCAAAAGGACATTCGGAAGTTTTACGATAGAGTATAAGTTTATAACGCAGTTTTTATTTAACGTAGAGTTTATTTTTTTATGCCACTCTACGGTTTTACGAAGATGTCGATAGATGTCACAAAACATTAATTTAATTAATTTGTCGAAAAACTTAGTTATTAATATAAACGTTCGTGTGGATTAACTAATTAATTTATTGAAATAACAACCAATTAGTGACAAATAATTTGGTAAACAGTCTCGCTGAGTAAGTGATAAAATATTCAATTCATATTCAACACGACATTTAAATACTGAACGCATTTACTTGTAAAAGGTTAAACTAAGTCTTTTATTCCAGGTTAAGACAGAAATTAACATTCTTCCTTATTTGGTGTTCCGATTTTTACATTTTTTCCTCTGCGAGTACATCTTACGGGTGCCTTAATATGAATACTCATCTTTCCTTAACCTATTACTAATAAGTGTTGCTTTGCCCCAGATGCGAACTTGAACCTACCGAAGACTCAAAATCAAAAAAGGCATGTTATGTTCATTTTAGTCGGTAGAGCAAAGCCGAGTGCATAGTATATAAAACTTGTTCGGACAGACTAGTTTGAAACCGTTTTATTCAACGAATAATTTTAATTTTGAAAACAGCAGAACGTCGCACAGATGTTCGTTAGCTGCACGCGGTGTTTCGTAAAGCACACTAATTGAGGAGTGTTTTCTTATTACTTATATACACAGGGCATGTCATTCTTATTCTGCGCAATCGATTTATGGGTTTGAAGGAGTTTGTAAGCATATTGTTGCAAGTTTTTTCTGATTGATTTTATGTGTGGAAAATATGTTGATTACTTCCGAACAAGTTCAAATTTTCAAACATTATGCGAAAAATTGAAACCAAACTATCGTAGAAATTATAGATATAGCACATATTAAATGTCTTAAAAGCCAAAAAGAAAATTTAACTTCGGAAACTTAATCCCGATGTATGGAATAATGAGTTAGATGATAGCGAAATCTAATTTTGGGGCATGGGAGTGTACGTTGCACACAAATAATAAATTTTTAAAAATAATTTATTTTTGACATTTACAAGTTCGATTGCTTTCAAAAAACTTCAAATTGTAAATGAAATTTCACACGGTGGAAATGTTTTCTAAATTATAGTATAATGCAAAAAATTCCGCATATTAAAAGCTTGCATGTATTTTGATTATTTTCTAACTTGAAAAAGGTGTTTATTGAGAAAAATTGGTACAATTTATCTTAGTCCAAATATTTTCTACAATTTTTTTTCCCATCTTTGTGGCAACATCGCGATAGCATGTCGGAAGAACAGTTTTGGTTTGACAGTGATCCAAACATCGGCCCGTTTTCGCACTTTTCCATTATTTCGAAATCGCACTCCAGCCAAGCAACGGCGCTATATCTAGTGAGTGCACTGTCTGCGGCGGAACTTTCTATTCCAGCTGCAGCAGTGTATCCTTGATAACTCTTGCAATATGTCGCCGATCGTTGTCATGCAAGAGAATGACTTTGCCTCTTTTAACCGCTATTGCTGGTCTTGTTTGCAACTATTCAATTGTTCAATTGTTCAATCTGTTTAATTAACAGTTTCATTCGGCTTTAGATGCTCGTAATACACTGCACCTTGGTGTATGGTGCATGGTAGAGTGCATTAGATTAGTCTCCCATGTTCAGTGCAATACCCGAGACCTATATATCTTGAAGAAAAGTAGTTCACTGGTGCTGGCAACCAGGAAAGTATGGAGAATCCGAAGCAAGTACGGCTGTTTTAACAACCGCCCAAAGTATGCCAAAGGCTTTGCAAAACAAACTGGGAGCCACGGGGGTCAGGAAGCTCGCCTCACAAAGCCACGTATGCCTGCGGGTATATGATGGACTTTGTCCTTAAGTCGTAATAAATAAATTAATTATACTATTAATGCAAAAAGGAATTGACGGACGGCCTTCCCTTTGGCCGATTGATAGAAGATGTCTGGTAAATTAATTAATACATGCAAAAATGGAAAAGGGATATGACGAATAAGTTTTCCCCTTTTACCTATTTTTACTTTTGAACACATGTCACGGATGCCTGCGGGTAATGGTGGTAATCGATCAACAGTACAGTGGAAGCCTTATGGCGGAAGCAGTCAGTTGATCAATTTGTGAGTCCTGACTGCTTGGGTGCGGCCCTTCGGGGAGTGCTCGTGATGGTTGTGGTTGGCGAGTTCCTAGCTAAAATGGAACAATTGAGTGCAGCTAGGCCTCGCCATTGACCAGAGTGGGGTTTATTGTTCCATACACAATAAACTGTTCTGGACTCTGGTGCTGTTTAGGCCCCTACTCTGTGGGGATTGTCTAACTCGCCAGGGGGCGTAGTACGCTTAAAAGTGGCTTGGGCCACCGTGGGGTTAAGCCTTTCAGGCAGGAACCCACGTTAAACCCTGCAGAAAATCTTTACGACTTTGAATATTCCACTTAGGTGTCGACATAGATGCTTCTCCTAAGCTGCGACTTGTTGCGCTTGGGATTGTCGCAGCAGACCCATTGTCCACCGTCAATCCCGATACGCTGCCGAAAACTTTTCTTTTTTGCGTGGCAAGCAATGAAATACCATGTCTGAATGGTTCGAAATGGCACTTTCAGTGAACTCGTATACCCTCCATTCCATTTTCCCTCTTTTGAGATCGTCTAGAAACAGTTTATTCATCAACCACTAGGCTGTTCGAATGTTCTTTGAGAGTTTGAGCTGGATTCTCGTCCAAGAAGTCTTGCACTTAATGGTATTTGGGTCCTCCAGGCCGTTTTTTGTTGTTAACATTGAAATCGGCACTTTTAAACCGTTGAAATCTAAATCGACGATTGGAATATGATGCAGAAACATCACTATAAGTTTGTAAAAATATTTGATGGGTTTCTGCAGCAGATTTCTTCAGGTCAAACAACCAAAACAATGAATGACGAAAATGCAAATTTGTGGAGCTTCATTATTATCGTTTCCATACACTGAATAAGACAATAATAGTAAATGGAAAACTATTTTGTTGTATAGAAAAAGTTCAAAATCCTCGAACTTTATCATTTTCACTAATAGATTTCGCTGATCAAAACATATGCAAGCACCTATTAAATGCAAACTTCTTACGTTGTCTATAATTACAATTAAAATACAAAATAAAAAAAAAAAACGGAAACGAGATATAAATCATATTTTTGAACGCAGCTAATTGATACGTTTGTATTGTGAATAAATTTTCCTTATTATCTTTTCAGCGCACTTTATCCAGTATCATGCTTTAACAATTAGATGTAATTGACTTTTCGAATGCTTTTGCATGCAATGACAATAACATACCATAATAGATAGTGCGTACAGTAGTGCAAACAGATGTAGCTACTTGAGGTAAAAGTCAACTACACTTGCAAGCATATGTGCATGTTACGTGTTTATTTTAGTACCACTTGTTTATTGTATTGGTATTGTTAAACAAATTGATTTGCCAGCTATTCTTTCGACTGTTTTGTACTCCGCAAACGTGTTAGTTTATCTTTCACACGCACCTAGAGCACTATTTGAAGCTTTGAATAGTATGGTTTTGTTCAAGGGGTTTACCGGCAATTTGTCTCAAGTGTTAAAGTCAATTAGTTGTTAGAATGGTATACGTGTATGTAAACATACAAACATACATACGCGTACAATAGTATTTTGGTTACTAAACGAATATATTGTAAGAACTCGACATATATAAGTTTCCAGGGAAGAAGAGGATATATGAAAAAAGGAATTCTTTATATATTTTGAACACAATTAAATTCCTATTAAAGCAAACGCATACATTCTCACAAAAATGTGCTTGTAGGAATGTTATCTATATGCCAGTATTTTCTTTCTTAATTAAAATAGAAAAATTCCTGGGTTCTTTTTTCTCTTAGAAAACAAAAAGCTTTCAATTCAACAAGAAAACGCGCCATTGAAACGGCTTACGGAGGAAATAAAAACCTGGACTATATGCCATTGCAAATATGTGCGCAGCATACATGTGACGGCAAGGTATTGAATATTGGCATTTTTGAAACTTTCAAAATTATGTTATCTCTTTCGCACGCGTTGCATGTGCACATTAATCGTCTTTCCGTTATATGCCGTGTTCGCTCATAAAATTTCATTTACTGCCTTTTTTGTTGAGGATAAGAACAAGGACGATTCGCCGTTGGCTAAAAACTCGTTAGGGAAATATTTCCGTAATAACTGTTATCTGATACATCATGTCGCGGCGTGGCTTAAATTTTCGGTATATTGTTTGCTCTTCCCGTTTGCTATTGTTGCGGTTATTCAAAGATGTTGAACAGTAGAACAAAGGGCAAACCTTGCTTATCAAACAGTTTGATGTCATGTTTAGTTACGTAGTTCCGGTCGCTGAGATATTGAAGAGAGTAATAAAACCAATAATAATGACAGGCTCTTTGCAGCATGTGTACAGAATAATCCTCTACCATGGATAATAAATTTAAAATGCATTAAGGTTATCCAACGCCGGACTTCGTTTTTAACAACGCGTTTTCTTTTTTAAGGGGCGTGTATAACTTGAAGTCCTTTCGTCGTCATCGGGATAATGTGCTGGTTAAAAGAGTGTGGATGTGTTCGCGATCTCTCGCAATTTAATTTAGAATCCAAGTGTTTAATTTAGTGCAAGTTTAATTATCGTTCGACTTAACTTATTGAGTCAAGGCGATCTAGCGGACAAGTGAGTAGAAACTACAGAGTAATCTGTAATTTCAGTGTGTGAACCTGGGAGGTCTATGCAGTCATTCTTTACACTTCTGGTTGTGTTGGCATTTCAGATATTAAGGAAACTAAACGGCAATAAAAATTTTTTTACAATACGCTTAACTGTTCGTTCATCTGACGAGGAATGAACTCAAAATAAAATAATCGCTTAGTTCGAAAATGTTATTGAGATTTGCCCTGTTCTCTTATTAAACAGCGGAAACTGGAATAAAAATCAAAGTTGTCTTGAAAATATATCTCGATATAATACTAAACGCAGTGAGGGAAAGTAGGACGCTTTTTTATGAAAGCAAAAAACTTTAAAAATTAGATAATGTGGTGCGTTGGTCGATTCACCAGTTGTAAAAACCGATAAGTTTTCCTTCGTCTTAAGCCAGCAGTTTTACTGAAATATTTTTGAGTTCAGTCTATGGTATGTAAACACTTTAAGGTTATCAAAGTAGAACAATGTTTTCGAAATTATTTTAGCATTGAAATTCTAATACAACGGAAAGTTAATAAATGAACGAATAGGTTGCGGATAATTGAATGGCTGGTACATGTGCATGTATATCGCTGGACAAACCCATGAATGGGCGGCTAGATGGACATACAAAGGGATCATCCCGATCGACAGGCAGAAGGATAAATGTTGAGACATATGAACACTCAAACGAGCCGGCTGATGTATGTATTGTGTAAAAAATATATATATGGATCGGTAGATGGACGGAATGGACCATGTTTCGTAAGAAACAGGAAGATTAATGGATAGACGAGTGAATGGAGATAGGGACGGACGAAGAGAGAGAGAAGGTGGATCTATGGTCGAACGCCAAGGAAATGGATGGTCGAATGAATAAATAAACGAATCGATAAATCATGGGATGGACGTATCGATGGAGAAGCGTATGCACAGATGAACGAGCGTATATAGATACCTTAAAACGTCTACGTAAATGACTTTTCTTAAACCATCCATTTTATGAGGTCTTATGCTTTCATGAAGCTGTAAAGACGATTAAAGAGCTAAGCCTGCAAAAAGGCGGGCTCGAATAGTTTCTTTTGAATTCGACCACAGCTCTGAACAATTGTTTTTTAGTAGTTTTTGTGTTTCCGATGTTTGGTTTTCGTTTTGTGTAAAAGTTCAATTCTTAGGAATTGATGTCACATTGCAGATGAACAGAATTTACTGGCCATAAATCACTAATCATTTTTGAAATATATTGAAAAATTGTACCAGCGCTTGCATAAATTCTTGCTTCGGTAAAAAGAAGAATTGGTTTTACCTTAAAAAAGTTTTTAAATTTTCAAAATATTTGCTTACGACAATTAAGGCAATTGGTTTAATAATGCGAGATTGATAGCGCGTGTGAATTTTAAAGATTAATGAACAGAAAGTGTTTTAAACTGAATCAATAAAAATGTCATTTGCTTCACTGTTTATCTGTGCTCAATTGCATATGAGCTGGTAGAGCTGTGTGAATGTTAAAACTAACAAATTGCCGTAAAATCTATAAATAAAATAAAATTTATTTTTATATTCTTATTTATGAAATCCCTTGAGCACGCTCGTAATTTTCTCCTTCAATTTTTTTGCCCGTTTATCACTATATTTTATTGATTTTTTCCATCAATATTAACGTGTTTTGAATAAATTTTTAATTTTATCAGGGGAATCTTATAAAAATAAAACGTTATTACTTTAGGGATTTTCGTACATATACGCACATAAAGATAGATATATATCTATGGATAAATAATATGCCCTTTAGTTTCTGAAAAGGTTATATTCATAACTAAAAATTTTTTAAAGTGCGTTCTTCGATTTTCTCTTCACACATATCTCGTCTCTTTATAATTTCTAATGAACTCGTTTGCGTGCGTGTCTATTATTACATGCCAATGAGTGTTATGGGCATTTTTAATTAACTTGGCTTAAGCAAGACAACCGCATTAAGCGAACTGTTTACAGTATTTCTTTAATTGGTTTTATTTATTTTTTTTAAATAATAAATTTTTTACAAAAGTCCGTCTTTGATGACCGTTTTTATATGTCGGGTAAAAATAAAAGCTCAGCCTTTGATCTACAAAGGCAAGGTTGCAATGAAATTTTCTATTAACAGATTTTGGCGAGAATTGAATGAACGTTTAGTTTGTCATATAAAAAATGCGTAAGTTTTGGAAAAGCGCATCATCGCTTCTTTTTCTGTTCAAAAACTATTTGACGTATATTGGTTGGTCTAAAACGTCACCGAAGCTTGTCTGATGGTAATATATGGCAAATTTGCAAAAAAAAAAGGTCAAAAATGTTTCCGAAAACGGCTTCAGTGGTTTTCTGCAATGCTGGAAACGAAAGTTGTAAAAGACAAGTATATAAGCAGTCTTTGGTTTGCCAAAGATTTGAGTAAGATCTGAGTAATATTAAACTTTTTACAGAAGCCTGCCTACAAAGAAAGGTTTGCGACACGGTCTGAACAACAACAACAACCAAAGGCCATGGCGAAGATTGAAGGCGAGGACCAACCATTACAACGCTCATAATTGTTCATATAGCCACTTTTCAAAATAAGGCGTTATGTTGAAAGCGTTCAGAAAAGCGGCTTGATCCGAACCATTTTCAATAGTCCAAATTTTGATCGGGCACGTTAGTGTACCAAATTTTATCGAAATATTTCATAAACTGCGGCCTGTTTATTTAATACAAGACGGATACATAAGCTTAACATTGCCAGTGCTTCCTTTGCGCTGCAAGTAGTGTAATGAACTAAATTATGCTTGCAAGCTCTATTTCTTCAAAAACTCTGGTTATTTGCGAAGGTACCCGTACGAGGTGCATCCAGGAGAAGAAACTTTTCATTAGGGGCAGCAACGACGATAATTGGTGCGAAAATTCTGATAGCTTTAAAAGTAACGTTCCAAAATTGCCAACAAAAGTTTCCATATCCAAAGCTAAAGAGCTTAAGTCGCATATTTGTGTCATCAGTCCTTGCCTAAAAATTGGGGGAATTTAGTGAGTACTTCTAAAAAATTGACAGTGTGAGATTATGCTTTGTTTTGGCCTGCGCTGCAATCCTTGAGTAGACCTATATAAGCTACATGTCGAAGCCTTTTTATAAGAAAATTGTACACCGCCGTGATATGCTGAAAAAAGCCAGAACATCGTCAAACAAATTGATGCTTGAGCCTTTTTCTTAGTTGCAATAACAATGACTGTATTTCTTAAAGTGAAGTTCAAAGCCATCAATATATGTTGCAAGTTTTTAACACTAACATTTTTTAATATTTTAGTGTTTTAAACGACCTAGCCCATTTGTGCAACATAGCCGATCTTAAGAAGTAGTTGCGCGAATAAATGAAAAAGTTTTTCTATCGTGTTTTACTTATTTCCGATTCTTCAGAAATCTACTCATTTTTGAAAATTTTTATTATTTTTTGTTCAGGGCACATTTTTGATTTGTTTGGTTTATGATAATAAACGATTGCAACTCAATAAAGATCTCTCATAAAGTCATTATTGCACATAAACCAACAGCAAAAGCAAAGAAATCCGATATTGTGGTCTTAGCAAATTTTCCAATCAAAATAAATAGACCAAAGATATAAAAGGATGTGCATTGGCTACAGCAACAGTAAACACAACAGATTCTGTCTGCATGTAAACGGCTTAAGGCAACGTCATCGTTATCATTATCAGTAAACTGGAGTACAGAGAGGGACAGAGACAGACAGACAGAGAGAGAAAGAGAGAAAGAAAGAAAAGTGAGGAGTAGGGTGAATCTATCAGCAGGATGTTCGAGTTAAACCATAAATGGATTGAAATTGTAATGATTTTATAAAGCTGGTTAAACAACTTGTGTTTAACCCGGAAATCGGTGATTGCAATTTTCGGCATGAATTGTCAATGGACTGGGAAATAAAAACTGATTGCAAATTCTAATATTATTTTCTTGTTATTTAGTGAAAATTATATGAGTTTCACATCGGACCGGGATTATGTTTAAGCAGAGATGGAAAGACTGCTTTACTTGTTCTGTAGCCTAGTTCGTATGTTCGTAGATGTGTTTTGCTTTTTACCAAATCTTCAACTTAACTTACAGTGTACACATGTGTTGCCGTCATGGTTAACAATTTATAAGCTCAACAGTAATTTGTATAGATTGCCAAAAATGTGTTTTTTTTTGTCCTTATTTTCTCCAATAAAAGAAACAGTAGCCTCTAAAGACTAGCCTCTGAGCAGTTTTGTTGCCCAATTTTGCTCACTTTACTACTACAGAGTATAAAATCGTTGCTTTTGTCTTTTCAAGCATATTAAACAACCGGAAATATTGTGCAATAGTTTGACAACCGGATGTTATAGATGAGCAAAATTTCAAGCACAACACAATTCTCCGAATTGCCGAAATACACAAAGTTCATGTAAACAGATGCAAGCGTATCCACTTTAAACTTAATTTTACTCATCTATTGATGTACATGAAAAGCTGTATAGCTAGATACTGATAGTTGGTGTCTAAACAAACATAAAATCTCAAATTATTTCGCAATAATAAAAAAATTCTGAAGAACAACAAATATTAATGTAAATTTAAAGTGGAGTAACATCAAACTTTTAAATCGTGAGATTTACTTCGCGAGAATAATAACTTAATAGGGGAAGCAAGGCTAAAAAATTTTTGATATTTTTAAGATATAATTGGGAAATAATTAGATGAAAAAGAAGAAAAATCTAGCAAGCAAAACATGCGTATTCGCTTGTGTGTTTGGTTTGATTTACGATTTTTTGAGTTTATTTTTTTCTGACGGCCAATCAAATTCACATTCGCCAAAGTAACAATATGGAAAGTGAAAATTTTTATATTAAAGCTTAGCTGTCATAGGCAACTATGAAATAAAACATAAATGCATTCAAGAAAGTTCGACTTAAATAAAAAATTATATAGCATACTTTTACTTGTTTTGAGTATAAAAAAAATTCAAATCGAAAACAGTATGTCAGGGAAAATTAAATATATAGCATATTTAAGAAGTGTTTTAAAATCAAGGGAACGTCGCAATGGAATTGAACATTCCCTTAAAAATTTTCTGCTCTTTTGGTGTTAAACCTCCATGGATTCTGAAAGACTGCTCTTTTGACATTTCGCTGTCTATGCACAAGAAAGAAATTACTTCAAATTACGTCTTCAGGAATCTAATAGCTGAAAAAACTCAAATATTGGAAAGTACTGGTTGGAATCTTTTATACACAGACGGCTCAAAATCTTCTGGTCTGCCTTCTGCTTGTGCCGTGGTTGATGCTACAGGACGAGTTCTTCTCAACCACATATTTCACGAAAGTACTTCAACTTTCACAACCGAAGCCAGAGCTATCCTTCACGCTGCGAACCTTGCCCTTAAAAACAAACTCAAAACCGTCATTGTTACCGACAGTTTGTCTGTATTACAAGCTATTCGGAATCCTTCGACTTCGAGATGGAGCACCATCAACAAATTAAGGAATATAATTACAACACCCGACGGAAAAATTAAAATGTTATGAGTACCAAGTCACATCGGTTTATTGGGAAATGAGCAGGCTGATCGAGCGGCAAAAGATGCTGCTTCTGCTCCTCTAATTATGGAAGATGTCATGGAAAAGTTGGATCTTCAAAGATACATTGGAAGAAAAGTTTAAGAGAAAATTGCAGAAGAAAATTTACAATACCATCATCAACACTACTCTCCCATTAATCCTCAATTAACTCCACCTTTATATCCAACTAATGTTGAGAAAATGAAGATCCAAACATTTTCGAGAATTCGCGTTGGTCATACAATTGCAACTCACCAATGGATCTTGAAGAAGTCTTCCTCCCCAATCTGCAGTTGTGGACAAACTCTCACCATAAAGCACATTCTCTGCGACTGCCTTAACTTTTACTTGGCCAGAAGTATTGCATTTGGAACGATTAGTCCTTTGGACATTCTACAATCAGCTTCAGAACAGAATATCAATTCAATATATTACTTTTTTAATGCTACTAAGCTCATTATCTAATATCCATTTATTTAAATTGGGGCCCGTAGCCTGTGTTGCTAGTGCTCAATGTCTATTTTTAGTCTAAGAATTTATTTCATTAGTCTAAAATTATAATAATAATAATAATAATAAAATAGGGGGTATTTAAATCTCAGGCACATTTAATGCTTTAATGCTTTTGTTAGTAGTAGAGTTGTTAATTACTATCCATTTAGTATTGTTGTTCCTTCAAAACAGTGTCAGAAAAAGAATTTAAAAAACGTTCACGCAAAAAATCGACAGCGCTACCATCCACACTACTCGAATACGTTCCTGTTCTGTTTCCAATCAACGTTAAGAGAATCGGGATTAAAAATTTGTAAAAACTTGCCTTGGGCATAGCAATACATGCTTCTTGAATGCCAAAACATTTCCAATTTTCGAAACTAGCAGTTTATAGATATCTGGAGAACGCAAAATCAAAAAAATTATTTAATTTAGAGTAGCTATCTTAAGGAGAATTTGTTTTCTTTACCTAAACTTCCATTTTCCACCGAAGCTACCCATTTAATTAACTCGAAAAACAATGGATTTGTTATTCTGTTATATTAATATTCATTATATTTAAAAATCTTACGTGATAAGTTATATAATATGGCACATATCCTTTACGGATTCTTGGGAGTTCATTGAATTACCGCTTATTTATTCAATTAATTACTGTGTTATTTATTACAGAGAGGCTTTACACTCTCTTGAATTTTTGGTGGTTTTTGCCTTTCGGACACGCGAACTTGAAGAAGGTGAACTACTGTTACAAGCACGTCATGCGTTTCTGTTGCTGGAAAGCCAAGTCTGATTTAATCATATTAGCGATGTTAGTCGGTAATGCTCTGGTTTGAACTCAAATTCATAACTGGTATCAGGGTCAGGTTGTGCGGTCTATCAGGTAGCACATCCTCTTATCTGTTGGCGGTTCTCTCTTATAAATGACGCAAAGATACAAACAATACGCCTAAAAGTACGTGTGTACGATTTAGGTCCTCACAGTGTTCATCTTACTATTTAGTCTAGCCACCTGAGCGACCGAGTAGGCTAAGAATCTCGCGTAACAACTCAATGGTCGTGGGTTCAAATTTCAACTGCGACAGATTTGCCAAAAAAACCTTCAAAAAGCTTCAGATGCTAATGCTTTAAGACTTAACTCTTCGAATTTATATCTCTGGCTAAATTAGTTATGGTAATGATAATAATTTTAGTCCCGTATTTTGTTTCTTTGGTCTATAAGAATTATAATAATAAGCATATAACAAAGTAACTAGTAAGAACTAAGGAGGTAATAATAAGAAGTTCAATATCTTCTTACATATACACTTCAAGCTATACTCTCTAAAGTGCCCATAGATTATACAAATAAAAATAAATGGATACCTATTACAGCTGATCATGGTATTGCACGACCAAATTTGTTTGTTTATAAATTGATAATGAACCAGGCTTTAAGGATTTAAGGATTAACCAATTCTCTTGTCAAAGCCTTCGCTTTATTTCGTTCATTTCTTCGTAACGAAAATATTAACACAGAGAAACACAGGTGTTAAGATACTTTGAAAGCAAACTCAAATGTCAAACAAAATTTCTGATAATAAGATACTCAAATGGAAATTCATAACAACAACTACTTAATAATCTGCCCGTATCAACAGAACAGCGCACTCTTGATAATAATTGCATCAAATAGTTTTTCTCTTTCTTCCCACTTTCTACCCACCAATCTGCTCCACTTAATATTTTAATGTCCTAGAATTCAGTTTTTTTTGAACGTCCCAAGACTATAACTAACACACTTTATCGTACTCTACTCTCTATTCTCTCTCATTAGATACTTATATCGAAAGCGTTTTTAAGAAAACGTTGAGCAGAAATCGTAACGTCTACGAAAATTATATATCGCAAATACTATTAAGAAAAAACATTTTAAATTAACCTATTTTTAGGCAGATAATGTAAGTTCATTTGAGGAATGTCGAAAATGGCTTTAAATATTCTGCCTTGTTCGCCTTATGATAAATAAACATAAAAAATCAAAAAAGTGAAAAATAAGATTTAATCTAAGCGAATAATGACTCGTATAGAAGCCTGTGACCAAGCGCGCCAGATCGCGCCTTCTTAGTTCCACTAGTTTATGTGGTACGCTGGAGAATTTTATGAATCTTTTTGCTTGTCGTTGTCCTGCACATTGGTTCCAACGGCATTCAGATTTGGCCGGTTCTACTCATTCCGATACCTTCTTCTTGTTACGTCACAGAAGATTCAGAACCTGTCATAGTGCCTCGAGCGGTTAGGTACAGAGTCAGCTTTTTCGTTGCCTTCAATAATCCGATTGGCCAGGTAGCCTTATTTCGTGCTCGTCATTGTGCTTGCCTAGCTTATCCAGCTTTTTGAGGCACTCCACCATAAGTCTTGTCCTTAAGGTGTGCCCTTTTAAGGCTTTTATTACACCTTCGCTGTTCGAGTAAATGCAGATCAGTTCTCGCCTCTATTGCCTTCTTAAGCCTTTGGAAGCACATGCGGAGGGGTGTGTTATCTGTTTGTGATGGCACGTAGCGGAAGTTTTATCTTTCTGGGTATATTATCTCATTATATAATTTTATTATTCATATTTTTCTTGCTAAGGATGTGGCTCGAGTGTCGCTTACAGCATATCACAACTGAGTGCCCTTAAACTTAATTGATTAGATTTTGTCCGGTCGTCCGGTCGTCCTTGACGAAATAACATTACCATTGGCAAGCCGACAATTAGAAATTCCGCGTTGAAGCTTGGAAATTCGTACGCATATATATCAGCATACCTGAAAAAGACCTAACCAAGTTTTTTGTGATTTAACTGGGGCTGTAAGTAAATTGTGAAATGAGTGCGAGAATACAGACATAATGTACTGTGATGCTTTTGTTGCAGCCAACCGTGACCCCAGCCCAGTCGGTTTAATATAAGAAAAAAATTGAGCGAATTAAAATAAAACCTATAGAAGAAAAATATGAACATAATAATATAATTTTTATATTTAATTTTCTAAAAAGAGAATTCTTATTTCAATTACTTTCAAAATAATTAAGTATAAATGCACTATAAGATAGGCGTAGATAAAAATATAAAGTGATTAATGTTGATATTATTAAAACAAATAATAGTAATAATTGATTATATGTAATTAATATCTGAATAATTATTCGTTTTGGAAAAAAGCCCAAAAAGGGAGGAAGACCTCCTAAAGATAATAAATTTAAAAATGAAATAAATTTTATAATTTTTGAATTTATAAAAAGAGAAAAAATTTGATTTATATGAGAAACTTTAAAAGTGTTGAATATAAAAATTAAAGCAAAAGAAAAAAAGAATATATTAAGAAATATACTATTCAAAATAAATTATTAATTGAAGAAATTATTCATCCGAAATGTCTAATAGAAGAATAAGCTAATAATTTTCGTAGAGAAGTTTGATTTAATCCTCCAATAGCTCCAGTCAGTTCTTTCTCGTAAGTGCATATTTGCCGTCGAGAGCTCTTATACCATAGCCAGTACTTATAATATTTAAAAAGGCAGAATTGTTTTGCTTTATATACTTTCGATATAGTGTGGCGTTGCCAAAAATGATAAGAGAAAGAGAGAGAGAGTGAGTGAGAGAGAGATATTGGGGAAAGAGAAATCTTGAAACGAGCGTATATAAATTTTTGTGCAAAATTCACTTTCCAAAATTTTTGATTTCATTACATTAACTCAATGAAAATTTTGACGCCAGTTTGGAATGCTCGAAGACAATTATTCAGCGGTTTTTGCGAAGGAATTTTGAAAATTGTAATTTTTTTCGAATAACGGCTTTTTAAAATAAGATACCAGGAGGGAGGCTTTTTGATTGATATTTTTGTAGAATTTCAATATTAGCGTTGTTGGCTCTACTCCACAGTTATATGCTACAAGTCCAAATAAGTTAGAGTGTGCTCTTGTGTAAAAAGTTGTAAAACAAAAAAAAAGCTTGTAAAAAATATTTTCTAGATTAAGTTGAAATTTTGGACAAATTAGGCAATAGAGTCTTCTGGCGTTTAGCTTTAATACGGTTTTTCCACGTTAATCTTTGGTCAATATGTAAGCAAGGTTATTTGCTCAATATTTTTATACGCTTACTCTCGTAAGCAACCAAATTTTTGTACAAATACTTGAACAATTATTCAACAAATGTAAAGACATTTTTCGAATTATTGAGAATATATACGCTTATACTCCTTGTTGAGGTTATTTCACACAGCTGTGGATAAGTATATTACTGCCATTCAAAAGTAACGAAGTACGGGAACTTGAAATTGATGCAAACGTGATATGCGTAGATTTTTCAGGATTTATTTTGACATTCTATTTTTTTAGGCCAAAGCCAAACTTTGTTGAGATGAATTTGTAGTTCCCATTCATGAGATCACGAGATGAAAATAGGATTGCTGTGTCGTCTGCATACGTCGCAGCTAAAATATTGTCAGGAATTGGAAAATTTGAAGCAAAAATTGCATAAGCTATTGGACTTAGAACACTTCCTTGGGAAACTTCATCTTCAAATTTATGTATATTGGACCTGTCAATTCCAACTGTAACTCTACAAACAGCATTTACGCAGCAAATACACCGAAGGATGAAGTGTATATTTATTTTGTCGAAACAGTTGCAGCGCTCAGAAGGAAGCATTGGGGACCCCATAAAGTATATTCTTGATCAGCACCAAATTCTAGATCGATTAAGCATCTCCGTCTATTCGTCTGTGCAATGTATGTTGTAAACATTCTCCTGGTCGCTAAAATATATCTATCAACTTAAAATTTGGCAGAAACATTGGAAGTTCCTGCAGGCAGGTTAGTATTGAAAAAGGGCCAAGTTGGTTGAAGAGCACTCCTACAGTACCGTGTAAATTGAGAACACCTGAATTGAGACACATTGCTATACAAAAGCAATAAAAAATTGGTTTTCGCTTATTACTCATAAACTATAGACGGTCAGTGTACAAAAATTTGAACGCGTATTCTATGAACGAGGCTTTAGCATCTATGCACAAAAATGGAAAAAATCGACCTCGTCTGCCCAATATTATAGTGTATTAAAATTTAATTATTTTTTCAATAACTATAACTAGTAGAAACTAAGGTTCAAAACTTGCCCAATTACACCCCTTGAATGCACCTAAATATGTCCGCCTGTCCGTCTGTCCATCTGTTTGTTTGCGTAACTTTGCAGTATTGGTGGTAAATATTCTACCGCTAGTGAAAATGAAAATATCGCCTACAAACTTGCAAAAGAGCTTTGAATTAACCTAAACTTTTGAAAGAACACGCCTATAACGCTCACATGCCCCTACGACAAAGACTTTTATTTTGAAAATAGAAGAAATGAAGTGCACCCGCGCCAAATTTTTAAAATGTTCTGTGTCAAAATAGTTTTACAAACTCAGATTAAGATGTAAATTATTCAGTCGTTGAAAATCCCAATATCAGTTTTACGGTTGATGACCTTATATTTAACGGAGAGACTGTGAAAAGTGATGATGAAGTTGATAGTCAATGGAGAGTAATTAGAACTATTGTCGTAGGTATGAGGTAAATTAGTGGAAATACTCGAGCACACGAAATCCAGCAAGTCAGGATTATTTCTCATATCAGAAAGCCAGTATATGGGATAAAGTAGAATAGTTATTACGAATGGAGTTGTAGTGCTTTCTTCCTTTCGCAGTTATTAGTCTAGATCCCCACTATTGATGGTTGACATTAAAGTCACATCCAAGAATAAATTTTGTACCCAATTGTCTGAAGAAATTAATATAATCATGACATAATAGCAACCGGAGAGAAAAATGAACTACGTAAATTAAAATGTCAGAACCGTTGCACCCTAATATAAGAAGGTTGTTAAAACGGCTTGTAGAGTCTTGGCAATTTGTAAATTATAGCCATTTGTTTTGAAGTGAGATCGATTTTTTGAAGTGCGTCTTTGATATAAGAAGAATGTTGATAAAATTTGATGAAGGAAAATTTCTAGTTGATAGCTTCGATTGGATAGACAATTGGCCTTGCATATGTCAATTCAGAGACTTATTTGCATAGTTTAGAACCCAAGGTCGCCATCATGTCTATGTATATTAAGATTATTATAAGATTATTTTATGTATGTTTTTGTAAGATAGAAAGAAGCAACATCCATGCTACAAAATTGTTTCGCTCTTCTTCAGCTTCTAAGCAGAATATAAACTAATGTTATTAGGGCAAGAGAGCGGTAATTGAAACGGGCCCAATTACTGGGATTGGTTTATGGGTTAGCGATGTTGATTAAACTCATTAGTGTAACTCTGTCGCCTTAACGTGTAAATGAGGCCTATAAAGTAAGCATTTTCCTACTATCGAACGAAAAATTTTTCGATCGTAAAACTGTGATCGAGTGACATATTCAAATAACGAGAGGGTGTCCACGATGTCAAGAACCACGCTTTACGTGAAAAATAAAGCACGATGAACAAATGTATTAGCACTGTACCAGGAGTACATGCTTGCGCCTGCTTAGGTTTTTATTAATGTTCGTGTTTGAAAGAAGAAGGAACAAGCAAGAAAAAAAGATTGTCGTCAGCAAATAGGAATTGTTTTTCATTGTCGAAAGTGCTTCACCACATCCTTGAATTTATCATTTCTTGTATTTGAACCGATTGTAATACGGAATGTATTAAGTTTGCGCGGATGCAGTTAATACGTAGAAAATTTAAGATAGATCCAAATTTTATTATATGATTTTCTGAGTGAAAGCCTAAAGAAGGTGGGGTTGTTAGTTTCGCTCGTTGATAAATTAAATGTTGAGGTATACTTTTGTCGACGTGTGAAAGAAGAAGGCAGATTGGTTTTTGGTTGGTGGAGTAGAATGGAGAAAAAGCCTCTGGATTACTGAAAAGGTTTAATAAATGTCTATTTAAATGCTTGTGGCGTATTTTTTCATAAGGTTTCACTAAGATCGTTGGTTTAAATGATTTAAAATATAAAAAGGATTCGAACTGAAGAATATGTGAACCTCATATTTAATTTTGTTCGTGATTACTTGGACTATAAAAAGCGAACGCTTGAACGAAAAGAAAAAAAACATTGACGAAAATTAGCAGAAAGGTAGAGATAGGATTCGAACAATGTCGAACATTTGATATCATTGAAATTGTGCAACTAATAATGTATTTGAAATGCACAAAACCATGTAAAACCATTCTATATACAATGGGGACCACAAAGAAAATAACATGAAATACGTATTTAAAATAGAAAGTAATCATACCTGTACACAAACAGTAGACTTTAGTAAAATATGAATTCCATGATCTCTAATAATTATATGTATCCATGTTATATGTACAAATGAATGTACAATAAGTTGATTAAAAAGAAGAAGTCTGCTAAAGCTATGTTATACTATGTTTGAACATAAAAACTATACATGCGCACTGCACTAAATTTATCATTTGTGTCTTTAGCAGAAAAATAAAAACTTTCCAAAAATTATGAAAACTGTTTGCATAATAATTAAAAATGATAAACTAAAACGTGACTTTATCTGATAAAGATGGTAATGTTTTACTGCTTAACGGATGAAGAACGTGAATAAAGATACATTTTATTTAAACTCAAGAACGTCTGCTAAAGCAACTCTCAAGTTACACAAGTTCTAAGAAACTCAAAGAATACATCGAACGTATAAACTCGAGAAGTCTTAGTTCTGCAAATCAATTTTACACAGAGCTTATGATCTGCCCTTTCGATAAATAGTTTCGTCCGTCCGCTTATTTTTATACGTGTATTTTTTTTAGACGTAACTCTCTCTGGAGTGTCTGTGGAAGACAAATTTATAACCACCGCACATCTCTCGAACTATTTAGCTCAGCAGTGGCTCGTACGCCGCCTCTACATCTTCTTCAAGTAAGAATAAATAGCCTTAACAGTAATAAAGTCAGTAATTCGACAACTAGACAGACTGAGAAGATATACAGACTTAAGTGTTACAGCATGTTTGTCCTCTACTCTGCCTGCTTGCTTGTACGACTTTTCGTCGTTTGTCTATCTTGCGTCCATGTATTTTTCTGTTCAATCTACAGGTGCTAATTTTTACGATATTTTGAAAAAGTTTGGGCGAGTGACCATGCAAAAAGTCTATTTTTACGACCGCTTCTCACGTGAAACACACTTTTGAAAGAGTAGTAATATGAAAGGAACAGCATTTCGGCATTTTAAAATGAAACGAAAAGAAAGACTTCATAGCGCAGAAGGGTCTAACTTTTAACATTCCACGATGAGAATTAGTTCATAACAGGAGTTATATATAAAATTTGACAGTACTAAATATAGTTCATGTACGACTACTTTTTACTGCTCTATCCCATATGAAGATTCTCATGAAAAGTGCATCTGTATATAAGAAATATCTTATTTTTAATATATTGGCGTTAAAATTTGTTGATAATAGAAATTTGACATAAAAATCTACACAAGCAGATTTTGGGATGTTGATCTCCACCCCGTATAAGGCTACTTAAAATTAATCCAATTCGTCCTACGCGAACCTCACATATCCCAGCCTTACCGAAGCTAACCCAGCTTAATTCAACCTAACTTAACCAAGCCGTATCGAAAAGTAGGACCCAAACTTAGCAAGAAAATTATATTCGGCTATGATCGGCAGAAAATAATGCACTAACTAGTAAGAAAATTATATTCGGCTATGATCTTCTATAGCCCACCACCGTTGTCATAAATAGGGCTAAAAATAAAGAAGGGAAAAACTAACTTTTCTTGCTCTTTTATATATGGTGGGACGTGGCTGGTTTTATAAGTAATGCTCGAAAAATAAGGAAAGCAAAGTTGTTCTCAGTTTTATTTGATCGATTTGCGTCATTGTCAAAGTCTTCTGTAAATTTGTATAGGGTATCTACAGTTTTGCGAATTGGAGATGGACAACAGTAATGCTTAAGTCGAGTTAAAATTTGTTGCTGATCAAAATTATGTATACAATATGAGACCAATGCACCCTCCTTTCGGGTGCTGCAAACGTTTTGACAAAATGAACATACCTTCATCCTTTGGTGGTCAGTTGGATTGGTGCACAATTACCAGGCGTTTCTTTGACATGGTATATTTTAATAAAGATATTTTACAAATTTGTGAATTGTGAATGAAAATATCCTGCTAGCTTTAGGTTATAATAGTGCGTGTCGGTAATCATACCCGTATGCATCGTACTATGCTGTATCGCTTTCAGAAGAGATGGAAAGCAAAGCAGTCGTTTCGCGATCTCAACGAACTTTTCGGTGAGGGCGAGGGAGTCTTGCGACATTAGCTTGGAAGAAAAGGCGGGAAGATGTCGACCATCGACCATTCCGAAGACTAGGCAATTTAGGTAACCGTGCAAGGGAGCGAAAGCTTGACAGCTTGAATGCTGGCCGACAACTTCAATGCGGACGATGCGTTTCGTCATCTCAAAAGAACTTCTTCTTCAAGAGCGTTTGATAACCTTCCTGATAATTATGCACCAATCCATTATAATACACAATGAGTAATATAAGTGAACATAAGCAACAGAGCGAGATATGCTCCAAAAAAATGTCGGAAAATTATCGATTGCCGTAATGATTCTGAATGAGCCATCAAGATGCAGGTTCTAGTAACAATTCAAAAAGATAAAACGGACGTGGCAGCAATCTGTCGATGCGACTCGCATCGCTCACACACGAATTTCGTTTCACTAGAAGACTGATAGGTGTGCGCTATATACGGATATATCCGCAACTACTATTTGAGTAACACAGAAAACAATAGTGTTCACAGCTTTTGCTACATAGACGTATAGACGCTGTAGGCGTATTTTTGGAAAAGTTTTGAAGCAAGTTTTCGAGCGAAATTCTCGTACTTGCGAACGGGAGATACTACATAGTCGCGCAGACGGACAGATGGACAGATGAATGGACGAATATGCTTAGGTGCATTCCGAATTTAAAACCTGCCAAGAATTCATATCTTGTATGAGGGTTTCGAACATTGTTTCTGTGCGTTATAACAGTTTTGAAAAAAAATGGATATATGGCACACTATAAAATTAAGTATACGTGGCCGATTTGCTCCAATTCCGTAGAGGCCCATCGCCAATGGAATATACGGTCAAATTTGTGTAGATTGCATTGTCTGCTGCAGTTTTTGAGTAACGAACAAAAATTCAACTCTTTTTACTTTTCAAAAACGGAAGTGTTCGAAGTTTACGTAGCGAATCTTTCGACCGAATTTTTCAATGCTAACGTGGGTGCAGGAGCCTCCAATGTGTGTGCCCAATTTCAAGTCGATAGCTATATTTTAGCGGTCAGGAGAATATTTACAACAGGCATTACACAGACGGGCAGACGGATATGTTTAAACCGATTCGGAATTTAACGATGGTCAAGAATATATACACTTCGGGGGGTCTCTGAAGCGTTCTTCTGGTGGTTGCAAATCACTTTACAAGATACCGGCAAGGATAAAAAGTACATTCACTGTAATGCTCCTAGAAACACCAAACAAAGTCCCGAAGATGTAATAACTCAAACCATTACCGTTGCATTTTCCGGGCACCACTTCTTGCGACTTTATTTATCCAGGCATCGTGAGAGGCTGTGGCTGGTCAAGATTGAGTTCTTCCAATGAATTCTAAAGCCCGTCAAGGAATACGTCTGTTACTCGCAGTATAACACGTAGTGTTATGGTTGGAGATACGCCTTAAATAAGTCGCAGGCGTTTTTAAATATTTGTATTCGGTCAAATTTTTTAATAGCCAGCACTTATCGAAGCATAGAACGAAGATAGAGGTGAGGATTAGTCCTTTAGTCAGTTCATATGTTAGTTGCATTGTAGCGTACATTGTACACTGTAAACAATGTGCAAATCCAAGTGCTATTTTTATGTGATGCTTAATGACAAAAAGCTAATTTGTTTACTCCGTGTAATGCATATGTAATTTCTTTTGCGTTATATTTGAAGAGGAATTGATCCGATATATCTGTCTTGCAAACTTCACTCGAGGATTTTATTAAAGAAAAACTTTAAGAGCCACATAATGTATTTAATGTTTGGCGTACCCATTTAATATTAATATGATTAATCTTGGTGAGCGTAATTATTTTTAACGCATTTCTAGGGAACTACTTTATATTTACGTAAACATTTAATCTATTTGATCTAATTTTAATTATTAGTAACGTAAACATTATTTGTAATTATATTTTTGTATGTAATATACATTTTGGACATAAGAATAATTTAATACATGTGAAATGAATTTAATTGGGATCAGAAATATAACAATCAATTGGATTCAATTAAAGCGTATTTTCGGAATAATTATTAATCCTCAAGACCAGGTCTATGGCGAGAATTTGCGAAATCTAATTTGCGCAATGGGCGAATGGTCGGATTAAGATACTAAGTAAAATAATTCCCAAAATCGATTGTATCTTTGTTTATTATTAACATGATGAACCTGACGTTTAATTGACGTCACCGAAATCACCCCGATTTTAAGAAATACTCTCTTTATTTGTTTATAAGATGATAATCTTGCATGTTCATTACATAGCAATCCTCTCAATCACACAAAATCTATTTTAAATGATAACAGTGGTTATCTCGGTCTTTTCAGGTGATTGTGGAGTTTTGAACTTTTAATTGCAATGTCAATATTCTTATTCCGTACAATTCATCTGGAGCTCGAATGAATATATCTAAGTTTTGTAAATATAATAGGAAATTAAGATATTGCCTGTAATCGATATGAGCAAAAGGTGGAAATGAATGCAAGTCTCCTATTAGCGAACGAATACGAATTTCCGAAATTCCGTTTACATTGTACGAAAAATCTTTTTGTCGAAGAGCAGCCCAGTATGTATCTGGCTAATAATGAAGGCGAAGAAACTTTCTTATGCTAGAATACACTTGATTGATTTCACATTTAAGAGTTGAATCAGTCATAGATGTAATATTGTGCTTTGTTTACATTATTGTTACTGTTGCACAACAATTTTCTGCATTTTCAATTTGTTGTACATTTCAAGTAAAATGTGATATTTGAAATACTGACAATATTATGTAGGAGTTTGAATTAAAATAAGAAAAAAAATCGAAATAAAGTTTCCAAATTTGTACGCATCCATGTGCAATGAAATATAATGTATTTGATAAAAATAGCATTGTTCTTGGAGAAATGGGTAACCTGCGCTCACTCCGTGCTTACATCTGTGGTGGTTGTCAGAGGCATGTCTACGGTAAATAGCAGATATGATATGTATGAGTGCAACTGATGTTTAAAGCAACTCCAAGTGATGATGCTTTAGCATCATGCATGAATGTACTCACCCTCCTGCTACTATGTCGATCTGTGACTCTTCTTGCTGTGCGGGTAGCTTTTGGTTTTTGTAAAGCTTTTTTTTTTTTTATGAACTTCAGTTTTGCATGCGGCAACGACTGTCTACCAAATATTTTATCATCACCAGTTTTTGCTCAGAGATTCGTTTGTTTACCTGAAAGTATATCCTTGAGCTGGGTTGTCATGTAATCTAATGTATTAAAGGTTATTTTAACTTCATTTCTCCATTCGCAGTTTACCAGGCTATCAACAGATACATGCACAAAATGTCTTCTAATACGTAAAAATAATATCGCTAGTGTTGTGCACAATAGAAAGAAAATAGTAATGAGAAATGCACCAATTTGCAAAAATATTCCTCAAAAAACGACAAACAACCTGTCATATGACAATTCTTACAAATGCTTCTATAGAAACTCTTAGTTGTTGGGAAAAGTCTTTCTTGCATATTTCACAAAGAATGGTATTACAACGCAATCTGACGGATGTTCAGTTGGTCCTTATTAAAGAAAGTTGGTAAAAGTACAAAGACGAATAAGTATGAAATGTCGAAGAATTGCAATTTTTACAGCTGGGCTTTTATCACCCAGTTACCTCTGGGAAATTGTCCGATGGTAGAGTTTATATGGTCGGTTACTTTGTTTACAGAAAAATTGCAGTTATATAATTAACTGAGCAACGTGATGTGTACAGTACAGTGAGTCAACTAAGGCAAATTTTCAAACTTTCTCCTTGCGTTCATCCGCCGCTTGCAAGGCTGTTAACTGAATGCTTGAAAAGCGTTAGCACTTCAAAACACTTCGCTGACGGCGTTCATAATGGAGGATATAAACCGTTTCCGCGGTTTTTCGGTCTTCTTTGGAGCTTCTGTTTGTAGCCTGCCTTTTCAAATGATTCTAAAATTTTATGTGGCTGATGTCTAGTGACTCCGCTATTTCCTTACAGCTTGCGTGCCTGGCTTGCTCCACCAGTTGCAAAATTCTATCGATTTTTCAGTGACTGCGACGTGCATCTTTGACATCGAAATTTCCAGAACGGAACTGAGTTTTTCAATATTTTTATAACGCTAGCTGGCAAGCTTGAAAATCCTCATAAAATATATTAACTCTTCGCCAGTCTCAAATTTGGAATGCGCCTATGCCTGTCAATCTGTCCGTCTGTGCAACTACACAGTATCTGTGGTAAACGTTCTCCCGTTCGCGAAAATGAAGATATCGCCTACGAATCTGCAAGCCAATTTGAAAATGACCCAAACCCGTCGAAGCACACACCTCCAATGCCTACATATGCAACAATATCCGCGAGCAGTTTTGCTTCCGCTGCTCTTTGATTATTACCCGTAAAGTAAAGCACACGTCAATTTCTACATTTACTCTTAAAATAGCAAAAATCATCCGCGCCCTCCGAATATTACAGAGTGTGAAAATTTAGTTATTTTCTGTTTCTTGGTGTTGTTTAGTATTACGGCTTCGTCCACGACCAAATGCAGTTTTCTTGCTTGTTTTAATAAACTTTTCTTTATTCGGAAGCAATAAAGGCGAAACAATTTAACCAATATCTGACTGATACCATTTGACTTGTGACTTGGCAAATTGCTGGTAAAAAAAAAACTCACACTCACTCTGGCAGTGATTTATAACTTTTAAGATGTGTTTCTGTCAGTTTGCCTAAAATATATTTGTTTGGCTTGTGTGTAGTACTAGCAGGTCAGGGTTAAAGAGATATAAATAAAACGAAAAAAAATTGTTTAATTAAAGTGATTTCTAAAAATATATTTATTTAAAAATATTTTTCCATTTTAATAAATCGCAAAAATATTTACCATTATTCTAATGGCGGTATTTTTGCGTCTCGTCATCTCTCAGTGGTTTTGTCTCTCAGGAAAGACAAAATGGCTAACGCTGGAAGATGTATTAATCTAATTAATTTGTATGCGGCACTTTAGATCACGCTCGTAACAATGACTTTTGATAATTAAATAAACGACGTCTTTCGAAATCAATCAAACGATTATGGCGGTGTTTTCGATTTTCTGAAGAGCAATATGATTAGAAGTTATTCTAGGGAACAGTATGGTTAGCATAGAAACTGGTGGACTTGATAAATATTAGTTTGGGGAAAAAGAAATCCATTATTTTTTCGGTAGATGGCTGCACTGATAGATTTCTCGTCAAGTATCGATCAAACAATTTCAGATTTATGCTCGTTGGAAAGGTGACATTTCGCAGTAAAAAAAATTCTTTTGCTGTTTTTTGTTTGGTGCATTCAGATGTGAGTTACAGCGTGTTAAAAATGGAAGTGAACAAAGAGAAAATTCGGTACATTTTACAGTTTTTCTTTGACAAAGGCGAAAATGCAAGCCAGGCGGCTAAAATTGTGAATGGTGTTTATGGTTCCGATACTGTAACAGCCAATTATGTGCAATTTTGGTTTCGTAGATTCCGTTCAGGAATTTTTGATGTTAAATATGCACCTCGCACAGGTAGGCCGGTCGTCGAAAATGTCGATAAAATCGGAGAAATGATCGAAGTTGACCGGCATGTTAGCAATCGTAACACCGCCCAGGAGCTAAAAATCGACCATAAAACAGTTTTAAACCATTTACACAAAGCTGGATTCAAAAGAAGCTCGATGTTTGGGTGCCACACCAATTAACAGAAAAAAACATGATGGATCGAATTTCCATCTGCGAAGCCTTGGCCAAACGGAATGAGATAGACCCATTTCTTAAACGGATGGTGACTGGAGATGAGAAACGGATCACATACGATAACTCTGTGCGAAAACGATCGCGGTCAAAGAGCGGTGAACCATCTCAAATGGCCAGGAAGGTTTTGCTATGCATTTGGTGGGACTGGAAGGGGATTATTTATTATAAGTTGCTTCCATATGGCCAAACGCTAAATTCTGATCTCTACTGTCAATAACTGGACCGTTTGAAGATAGCGATTGACCAGAAACGGCCAGAATTGGCCAACAGGAGAGGTGTCCTGTTCCACCAGGACAACGCTAGGCCACACACATCTACAGTGACTCGCCAGAACCTTCGGGAAGTTTTAAAGCATCCGCCATACAGTCCGGACTTGGCACCAAGCGATTATCACCTTTTTCTTGCATTGCAAAATTTCTTTAATGATAAAAAATTGGAATCTAGGGAGTATTGTGAAAATCGACTACTAGAGTTTTTTGCAAATAGAGACCAGGACTTCTATGAGAGAGGCATTTTGAAGTTACCTTTAAAATGGTAACAAATCATACAACAAAACGGTGCATATTTGACCCAAATCGGACAATTCGAAGCATGTTAAATAAAGTCCTGAAGTTCATATAAAAATAATGGATTTCTTTTTCCCCAAACTAATAATTCAAGCCAAAGGTATCTTATATTTATTTGAGATTTTTCTTTATTTTGCTGTCATGTCTCGGAGTATGAATTCTTTTCGTCTTGGTACACCCTGCACCACGTGCGATAGAAGGGTATATTAAGTTGTCAGGGTATATGTAACGCCCAAAAAGATTTGAGGTAGACTTATTAAACTGGTCTATTCAGAATGATTTTCTGAGTCGATTTCAGCTCGACTGTCCGTCTGTCTGTCCTGTTGCCTGGTGTGTAACCAACAGGCCATAATTTCTGAGATATTTTGATAAAATTCAGTTCACTGGCGTGTGTTGTTCCAAAACTGAACTCTATTACAAATGGTTCGGATCAGAACACTTTTTCGGCCGCTTCTCATATGATATATTATTTTGAGAAGTTGTTATATAAATAACGGTCCGGTGTTGTAGGCTATTTATAGACGGACTTTGACCTAATAGAGTGTTTTTACTTGTTTCGTTTATCAATATATCCACCGTGACAGCCAATCACCTAATACACACGTAGTTAGCCAACATAATATGCTTGCGGTAGCATTCTAGCGATTCTGGAAAAGATTTGTTATTGGACTAAATTGACTAAGATAATAAGCGATATATCTTTTTCAAACCATATGATTATCTATAATACATAATCATTGTTTTCATATCTTTTCGAAGAGTTTTGTTTTCAAGTAATACATTATAACAATAATCACCTTTCAGATTGTCCTATCTTACTGAGAATGAATAATTTGAACATTAAAGTGTGACAGGCAAGAAATATAAAATATTCGCCTACGTGTTGATCTCTTCTTTAGAAAAAAGTGTTCCTCAGGCAGAACATTTAAAAGGTGAAAGCCAGAGGGTAATGAGTTGAATTTCTTAAGAAAGGAGTACTTTTCCTTCCTTTTCATGTGTTTTTATATCCGACGCCGAAAGATGGGCTGATACTCAGGCCAGATGGAAACTTTAGAGATTCCATAAAGTATGTATATTTTTGAACAGCATAAAGGGATTTAAGTGAGTCCATTCATCCGTGTGTCTGTGTGTGTAAAGTCTCTTGCAAACATTCTTCTTGCCGCTAAAAAGATGCTATCGACTTCAAATTTAACAGAAATATTGCAAGTTTTTCCTCTTGACTGGATATTGGGCCAAATAAGCCGAAGGACATGCTTACAGTACCACGTGAACAGAGAACACCTTTGTTTTTCAAAAGGAAGAAAATTGTTGTTTCGTTTATTATTGACAAACTACAGTAGATAACTTTACGAAAATGTTAACGTATATTTTATGAGTGAGGCTGTAGTACTTGTTTAAAAATAGGAGAAACTGATTGCATCTATCCAACATTATAGTGTATAAAAATGTAATTTTATTTTCAATATCTTTATGACAGGCAGAAGTACGATTCAAATACCCCGCAACACATGCAAATTCTCAGTCAGTTTCAAATTTGCAATGCACGTGAGTAAGCTCGTCTGCTCATCTGTCAAAATCTTCGTCTGCTTAACCGATTAGGAATATCGTCCACAAATTTTCAAAAGAATTTGAAAATGGTCCAAACCGAACACACTTACATTGCCCACACGGCTATGAGCTAAAAACTGTGAACACCTTGAATTACCGTGTTCTTTGCTTCTTTCTTATAAAATACAACACCACATAAATTTCCACTTTTATTCTAAAAATAGAAATCATCAGCCGCCCTCGCTCCAATATTAGAGAACGAAAATTTAGTTCTTTTCCTCCTTTTTAGTTGTGGATGGGTATAAAAGATTCGGTCTTGACCGAATATAGTTTACTTGCTGGTTTTAATTCCAATGTTTTAGAAGCAGTTCTAACGTTTTTTAAAGAGAGAAGCTACCTGGAGTGATAATAATGACCTAACTTATTCTGCAGTCGAAACGAATCTCAGTTCTGTTCACGGTATTCTATTTTTTTGATCGTGAATCCCTTTCAAGTTAAGATAAGAAAACAGAAACCCCGCGCTTTTTATGCGAATGTTTTCGCGCCGTGATATGCATTGAAATTAATACAAGCACTTCGTAATTACTGTCTATTAAAATAGATTCTGACACGGCAAAACATTTACCGGGCTCACCGCACTCCCCAACTTTTCAACAGATACCCGGAAAATTCTCATCGTGATGACATTCGCCGAGAGAGAAGCTAAAATTTGAATACACCACAGCATACAATTCCTTTTTTGTTGGAGGCAAAATTGGTATCAAAATATTCGTCACAAGTTGAATATTAACTCTGTCTCTGTCTTCGTTTCTCACCAGCGCTGAAATTAATCACAATGCCAACCAAATTAATACATCGAGGAAATGCAAATTTTTTTGTTTTTTTGCTTTCTGGAAAAATTCAAATGAATTGCGTTTCAGTTTAGATTTGGCCTTAAGTGTAAAATATGCAAATGAGAAATGTATGCACTTTCACATTGTGTTTGGTTTTTGTGGCAAATGAACGAGTATCTATAAGAGTTTGCTTTTCTACATGTGCGTTTGTGCCCAAATGGGATTCTGTCAGAAAAACATTGAACGAGAGAGCAGAAGAACGAGAAAGGGGGAAAAGAGAGAGTGAAATTATTTCCCCCCTAAACTCAATTATTAACATTTGGAAAGTTATTTGTTTTTGTGCATAAGTGTGCGTGTTTCTATAGTTTTTATAGTTGCAAATTGTTATTATTTTTTGAAAGGATAATTAAACCGTCGTTCGTTGGTTGGTGCATAATTTTATGCGCCATTTTTTGCTTTTTACGCGTTATAATTTGAAACTTTTTTAATCAATTTCAATTGAGTGAGGCTTTTTTGTTGTTGCTCCGCATATTTTATTTTTTCGACACAACGAAGTACAAAAAAGGAACACCGTTTTTTAGGTTAGAAGAGCTTAAGACAAAAAAGATTAGTTTAGAAGAGCAACAATTAAAGAAGCATTTAAAATTAACCAAATAAAAAAGCAACATTTTCAATTTCGCTACGAGGCTGTAACAAGGTATTGCCTACTTTTAGGTTTTAAAAAATATAAGTAAATTTCCAAATAATCATAATCACAAAAAAAGAAATAAGAAAATTATACTCGGTCGCCACCGAATCTAGTATACCCAACACCGTGGTTCTAAAAAGCACCAAAAAGGGGAAATAAATAAATTTTCATACTCTATAATGTTGGGAAAGCGCGGCTGCTTTTTTTATTTTCAGAATAAACTGAAGATTTTACTAAAATATTTTATGAGTAACAATCAAAAACAGTGGAAGTAAATGTGCAAGAAGATTTTGTTGCATATACATGTGGGTGTTGTAGGTGTGTTTTTCGATGGATTTGTGTAATTTTCAAATTGGTTTGCAAGTTTGTAGGCGATATTTTTATTTTTGCGAAAGGGAAAGTGTTTACCATAGATATTGCTCTAGTGAGACAGACACATAGGTGGAAAGGTGAAAGGATGCATATGCTTAGGTGCTTAGGGAAATTGGGCAAGAATTTTTATACGTTATGGGGTTTTTGAAGCTTGCTTCTGTGCGTTATAAAGGCTTTTAAATCTCTTGAAAAACGAAAGTGTCCTCATCTTACCTAGTAATGTAAAATGTAAAAGTTCATCTTAGATAGCTCAGACAGGTATTAGAAGGAAGAGATGTCTCTTCAAAGAATATTCGGATTGACCAGGGAAAGACATTTTTTAATAAAGATTTTAAAAAGTTGACAAAAGATTATCAAATTAACCATTATCACACATACACTCATTAGAAAGCCTTTATGTGTAAACGATTCAATAAAACATTAAAAAACTTAATGTGGAAATTGTTTAGTATGAACGGTAATTAAAAGTGGATAGACTTAATTCAAACCTTACTATCTAAATACAATAATACATCCCATATACTAATAGAAATGAAATCGAATAAAGTCAACAAAAACAAGGAGAAGCAGATATTACAAAGTGTGTATAATTTTCCCAAAACATTTCCAAAATCAAAGTTTAAAGTTGGAGATTATGTTAAAATCAGCAAATTTAAGGGAACCCTTTTTAAAGGCTATGAAACGAAGGGGACCGTCGAAATATTACATATTAGTAAAGCCAAAATTACAAATGCTGCTTCTTACATTATTAAGGATTATAAAGAGTCTGAAATATTGGGATCATTTTATAAATACGAAATCCAAAAACTTCGTGACGCGAATGCCTATTGAAAATGATATTGAAAAAGAAGAAAAGCAAATTTTTTCTGAAATGGCTAGGGTTTGATTATACTCATAATCCATGAACTTCATTGAGAAATGATTCATTGTTAGCACCTTCCCGTCGCATAGTCCCTACAACGCCTCAAACTGAACTTTACAGAGTTAAATTCGTCTAATTTGGTTTGAATTTGCTAATGGGTATATGGTCGGATGTTACCTAAAAACTTGTGAATTGATGTCTTGCCCCCCGAGTTACTGGCAATTTCATATTGCATCATTTGTCGGTGGAGTTATGATACATTTTCTTTTAAAAGCACAGCTGTCTTCTCCTTATGCTTATTGATCTTCAAGGGGGTTTTGTATTTTCTTTTCATCATAAAAACTTGGCACGAGGCGCAATAAACCTCACTAGCAAGAATTTTCGCCTTGGTACTGGTTTCCAAAAATCCTTTACGCTTAGCGGCGTTGTTTGTAGAGGGACCGCGGCTCATAATGGAAGTAGTAGGTTGGTTTTCTTTCTCCCTCGCAAATTTCGAGCAGTAATGGCTGCGAACATTATCTGTAAAATTCCTTCTGCCTTTTATTGACCACTTTTCTCGATAAATAGTTGTAAGTACGGTCATAGAATAATATATGAAATACAATATCACCTGTTAGTCGGATCACCCAAAAGTGCACTTTATTTTTTTCTCCCTGGAGATTTGTGTATGCATTTCTATTCACTTTTATGTTTAGTTATTATCAGCACTATAAACAATGTATGCTCTTGAAAGAATCTTTTTTTGTTTGCTCATTAGGACGTATTTAATAAGGAAAGGGTTGGTCGAAGGACATTTTTGTGAGCGTATATCAGGGTGTGTAATAGGAAAGATACGCATGTGGTGATCTTTTTTTTATTCGCACTTTCTTACGAACAATCCCTTTTCCTCGGAAAATTGAGTTGGATTTTGAATACTTGGTAGATACGAAGCATATGTGTTGTTATTTGAAGACAGGGGAAAGAGCAAACTTTACGCATGGGGGGGAAAGGTTGGCCTGTGGTAGCGAAGTGAGTTTGGGGGGAAGCTGTGTGTGCGCGTATGTTCATGTGCGGTTTTTTTTTTAGGTGAAAACTATTGAAAGTCGCCCCTCATGGCAGTGTGAGTCGTTAATCCGATAAAAAACTCCTATACTCATATCCCCTACTGTGTGGTACGACCGAGTAGGTATGCCTTCATAGGGAGGGTAGCCGAACTATTATTTTCTCGTTATGCTTCTGGCGAACACTCCTACCGTCTTCAAAATTTTCGGGTCGTGCAACATATTTGTCACGAGATTGTCGGGGAGAGGGAGCTCGTCGATTGGCGTCTGTAGTCTCTGTCGTTCGTTATGGCACTTCGAACAGAGAAAGAACACGTGCTTGCTCAGCGTCTTCGATGTGCTTGCAAAAACGACAAAATGGGTGCTGATCTTTTGTAAACCTATGCAACCATGGCCGCTTATTAATTGTGTTAAATAAAAGTCCACCTCCCCATGTTGCCTATTGAACCACGGTCGCAAATCTGGTATGAGCCGGTGCGTCCATTTGCCTTTGCTCACTCTACTCCAGCGCTCCTGCCAATCGTCTCCCAACCGGCAACTTGCTCGCTGCTTGATTGCTTGCTTGCAAGCTGTGAAGTTCGGCTCTATATATGCCAGCAAAGCCAGTATGCTCTTATATTTGATGGCATATCTAACCTCGCGCGATTTCAGTGCTGTAAGATGTTTTGTTTCAGTTATGTCGTATTCAAAAAATTATGGTAAAGGCTAAAAAATATATTTAAAAAATTACAACTAAGAGTGTTATATTCGGCAGAGGCCGAATCTCGCATTGTACCTCTATCCTTTTCTCATTCTACTTTACAAGTTCTTTTATTTGATACCCATGTCGCTAGTTTTAGTTTTAAAATTAACCCATTTTTAGGCAGATAATTTATCTTCACTTGAGGGCTGTACAAAACAACAATCTGTCTTGCTTGCCTTATGATAAATAAGCATAAAACTCAAACAAATGAAAAAAATAAAATTAAATTGCTCGTAAGTTTATATGGGCATAGTCGATTGTGTCCATTTTTGGACGTAAAGAGTAGAGTGTTTCGCAAATGTGGAAAATGTCAACCTTCCAACTTTAATAATTTCCCAGTAAAGAACTAAAATCCAAAAATTTAAGTTACAAAAAACTTTCAGTTTACGCTCCACGGCGCGCTTTTGCTTTTACACATTTTCAATATCCATGTGCGTGCATAAACTTCCAACGTTTCTACCAAATTTGAAGTCGATATCTTCATTGTTGCGATCAGGAGAGTGCCAGCAACGCACACCGCACAGACACAGAGCTGGGCGGACATGGCTAAATCAAGTCAGAATTTCACGCTGATCACGAATATATATACTTTATAGTGTATCTGAAGCTTCTTTTTGGGTGTTATATATATTATGGAAAAAAACAAAGGCATCTTACAGTGTTGAGTATAAAAAGAAGAAATTTGATTTAAATCAGTTGCAATTTTTATTCGTGGTTTAGGGCAATCGCGTGTTTATTTATGAAGAAGGCTGGGTTAAAATAACTTTTTTCGCATTATAACCTGTGAGCTTGATATGTAAAACACAACCAATAGACTCCGCAATAGGATAATGAAAATAACCAAAAATCCAAAGAGCAATATGTGAGTTCGTTCGTTGCTCTAACGTTATCGATCAAACACTTCACTCGCTTAACAAACACCGGTCAACTTTGGCAGAAAGCTTAAATAATTAGTTTACGTTAATTTTCTCCCTCAATTGAAGACATAAAGGAAGATTGGGAAAATAAAGCCGAAATGATTTCGCGGAAAGACAACAAAAACATTTGTAATGACTGGGTCAGCGCTTACATAAGTGTACTGAAGTTAGGCAAACTTTAATAAGTAAAATAAACATCTTAGTTTTGATAATTAATATACGTATTCATGCGGTACTTCTCTAAGGCTAACAGGCATCATTCTCGTTTTCGGAAAACGCTTAAAATTATGGCCTATTTTTTCGGGGCTTCAAAATTTTTCAGACTGCCGAAACTGGCAAGTATGCGAAAAAAGAAACACAAAGAAAACGAACGCAGGAGGAAAAATAAAGATAATTTATTTTAAAGTAGGAAATAATTCATTTAATTTGTAATTATTTTGTACTAACAAGTCAAGGAAAACTAGCAAGAAAGGCAATTTATTTTCTATTAAAAATATGGTTTTCATATTGAAACATTTAACCAATTCTTTTGTTTTACATAACTGCGCCAGTGAAGTCTGCAACAAATTTATAAAAAATAGTAATAAAAAAGCTAATATAAAAGTGAATAAGATTGTTTATTGACTAGTGATAAAGAAGATTAGTCAGATAAAAAATTAAACCAAAAAAGCAATAAATAAAAAGACATTGGGGAAGATCACTTTTTAAAACCCGTGATGTTGATGGGGTTTAGAAATTTCAAGAAACTAAGGATAAATCGCAGCAGTTTTGATTTATTATATGAATTTTCGAAGATCAACTCTACAAAAGCTCGACTAGGTCACTCATTTCAACTAATTGTAGGCTATTTCTTACACTCATTCAATTATTTCTATACGGGGAATAGATTTAAATTGATTCGAAAGAATTCTAATTCCCTAGATGTTTGGCGTATGGTGATGGTGCGCAAAATCCCCTACTTTGGATCGCTCTATTTTACACTTATAAGGATAAGTGTTTATGTTAAAATACTTCTAATTCATCTTACTTTTCTATATCGCTTAAAGAGCTGAAATATATACATTAATAATGCCCATACAAACGTTACACTTACTTAGTGTTACTTACTGTTCGGGTGCTATGAAATCTATATTTTTCAAATGCCTTGCACAGCAGTTATAGGAAACAAGAGTAATGATTGTTATATCTACCGCTGTAAGATGGGGGTGTACTCATTTTGTTTTTCTCCTTAATGGATGTAACACCCCAAAGGAAGCTTCAGAGATCTTATAAAGTATATATATTCTTCATTTTCTGAGTTGAATTAGCCATGTCTGTCTCTCATGTACCGTGTGTTACTTAGAAGGCTAAAGATTTCTTACTTATTTTATATATTTAAATTTGTAGCAAAAGGCGTGTGGGTTGAAGGGAGAATGACTTCTGCTATTCCTTGCCATTTCTTTATATATTTGAAATATATTTTTTTATACTCAAACATGTCCCTAATAACTCCACGAAATGTGTTAGTCTAAATTGTTAAAAAAAGGTTTTTTTTAGTTTTTTACAGTGGCTTCCGTACTTAAGCACTTTAAAATGACTTCATATAAATAAATTTATCTCTAAAGGAAAAGATAATTTATTACTTGATGGTTGTGATACGTCAGGTCGTCTAGCGATTTAAATCTTTTTTGGTAACGCTTCTGCCAACTTTAATAATTTTAATTCTTCTTCCTTTAACCCGCATTAAATGAATGGATTGTGAATTTATTCCTAGAACAAATATATCAGACAAACAGAAGTTACAGAGTTTAAGATGGCGGTTTCCCGGCTCCAGGCCGGTTTCCGTTTTACATCCTTAAAAGCCATGTGGTAAAATTTCGTCGGAATCTTACAAGAAGTTTCAATCGTTCTGCGGAAACAGGCAAGTTTCCTATTTGTTGGATGGTTTTTTTTTTCGTAATTTATAAAAGCTATAGATGCATAGCTAAGTGAACGCATTCTAAAATCTCGAATGCGAAAGTCAGGTCAGCTTCCACCAATCGCCTTACATTCTTTTGCCTTACTTTTAAGCCCTCAGCCAAAGGCATACAAATGGATGTTATCTACATCGCTTTTAGTAAGCAGTTTATAGTCGAAAATAATTATTATGGAAATTATGCCGGTTGGACCTTCCCTCATAATTAGTTAATTGCTTATTCTCCTATCCTCATAGTAGATCCTTATAGATGCTTTTCAACTTATCCCAGCCTGACAACATATCTACCACTATTGGCTTGTTCTTTAATTATAAGCTCATTCGCAATGAAATTATGCCAATTTATAGTGTACGCTGACGACCTTAAACCATTTCTCTTCTTCAAATTAGAAACAGTGTATGTAGCGGTTCAAATGTTGCTATGTTGTATCGGTAAACGTGATGTGAAAATTTTGCGGAGTATTGGAGTTAAAATACTTCCCTGGGGCAAACCACTTTCAATTCTTTTTTTCGTATTTTATATTTCGTTTGTTTATTTGCTTATTTTTCTTCCTCTTCTTTGCATTATATTGTTACACATATACCGAAGTTTCTCCAATGAACGAGAAGCGTGACTCGATACAAAAGCCGATTTTTTTCCACCACTTCATAACGGATATGCTCACGCCGTTTCTGTTACTTCGTCCCATTTAACAGATATGCTCGCGCAATTTCTATTACCTCGTCCCATTAAGAGATATGCTCACGCCATTTCTGTTACTTGGCTGATAGATACCGCAGAGCATTATTAGAACCAGTAAGTTATCGTTTATTGAATTTCGAAATGTAATCGGGTTCACTGGGTTATTAAAAGTAATGCTTTTGTTCTTACTTTTACATTTAAAAATTCTTAAACTATTTCGGAAAGTATGCAGGCTTGCAAAGCTATCAGCAGCAAATGGTACATTTAGGCTTAACTTATTTCTTTTGCTTTCAAGCGATTTAATCACTGTTGTAATTTAATTGCTTCTGCCTCAATACATATAAATGTAAAATTTCTGTAAAATTTGTAAATTTTCATTTTATTTCATATGTCAGTGATGACATGTGGTCAGAGATGGCCATAGGGCATGATATATACGCACATTTATACAGATAGAGTTTTACACATAAGTGCTTCGAGAATGTGAATATTTCTCGGTTGCGATGCCAAAGTGTATATCAACAGATTGACATTTGTTATATTTGTTGCTGTTTGCGGTGACATTGACATATATGTGTGTTTATGTACGTTTGTGTGTTCATATGTACACGTCAAACATTCGTTGTCAGGGCAATGAAATTACTATTCGCTTGTGTATGTAAATCAGTTGAATAATATGAGTTGCTGTGGCCACATATACATACACGCTCAGGCATATACACAGACACAAACGAACCTAAAAAGTGGGCTTTCGTTGATACCATCCATCGTCTATCTTTCTTTTTCTAGCCTTATCAACAGGAAACTGATATTAATGATCATAGCAGTGATTGTGCTTGAATTACTATAGCTACCACTAGTACCACTACTACTCCTACCACGATTGTCTGGTGTTGAAAGAGAAGCAGGCACATATGTGCGTTATTTATCCTATTCGCCGCTTTCACTGTTTAATTGTGATAAATTACTTTATAATGCGTTTTCATTTAATTGAACACACATTCGCTCGCAAAGCATTTCATTAGTAATAATAATAATGATTTTATAAACTTTTATTAATCAGTAATTGGCGTTGATGTTGACGTTGTTATCGTTGTTGTTGTTGTTGTTGTTGTTTTTGTCGATTGAAACTCAATCAGTTTCATTTAATAAATTGCAAATGTGTATGCGTTTGTATGCGTTACCGTGCTCTAGAAACTTGTTTTTTTTTTAGAAAATGTTTTCAACCATAATGCCACCAAGTAATGAGTTGTCATTGCCACAGAAAATTTAAGTTTTCTTGTGTGTAAATGCATCGAGACGTTTCAAGTTTAGAGCATACATTAATCAATTTCAAGTAATTGCTGGCATATGCAAAAACAATGAATGCGTAACAGTTTTGTTTTTCTTTTATTATCAATATTTGTATACAAAATTACTCGGTAGCGCAACTATACAAAGCCCAACATACACAATCACGTATATGAAGATGTGTGTAAACCCAAATTATAGGATTTGTTATTTCCACTATATGGGTAAGAGACAAAGATCTAAATCTAATTGTACGCAGCACTACTGTTAAGACTTAAGACCTAAAAGTGTCAACATTGAGTTTAATTGTCTGCAAATGTATGCTGCTACTGCTACTACTACTGTTACTAGTTGTTGTAGCTACTGATTCAAGTGTTAAAACGGAAATAATGCAAAATGAAAATTAACACTTACCCAACTAAAGACTTATACACAAGCTCATCTCGTACCTCCGTATACTGCATGTGTCAGTAGCAAACAAAATAAAGTCAAGTGCTACCAAGTTTAGCCGAGCGGTGTCAACAAGTAACAAGTAAGACAACTGAATTCAATCGTGACCGAAACTTTTATACCCATCACTGTCGTCCTAAAGAAAATAAAAGAAAATAAAGGAACTAAATTTTCATTTTTTATAATATGGAAAAATGCGCATGCGTATGGGGCGGATGAAGACGTTTCCTTAGGAAAGTTTAAGTCAGTTCCACATTCTTTTGCAGCCTTGTAGGTGAAATCTTTATTTCCGCTAACGTTTATCACAGATACTACATACTCGCGCAGACAGACAGATGGAGAAATGAACAGACGAACGTGTTCGGGTGCATTCCAAATTTGAAACTGGCCAGGAATTTATATACTTTCTGGAATTTTTGAAGCTTTATGAAGCATTTTATGAAGGTATTGAAAAAAATGAAATTATGGCATACTACAATATTAAGTAGGCGTGGCAAATTGTTCATTTTCGTACAGTTGCTGCAGCATTTATTCCCTTTGAAAAACAGAAATGCAGTCAGTTTACGTGGTGCTGCGAATGTGTCCTTTGATCGATTTGGTCTGTTTTCAATACCAACCTGTGTGCAAGAACTTCAATTGGTTTTGGCAAATTTGAAGTGGATAACTTCATGTTTGCGGCCAGAAGAATGTTTACCACAGACATTACATAGATGGAAGGACGCTAAGGTGACTAAATCTGTTTAGAGTTTAATGCTAATCAGGAATGAAGAACAACTTTGTGGGGTCTCTGATGGGTCCTTCTGGGCGTTGCAAACGTTTTGATAAAACTAATGTAACCTCAATCCTTCGGTGATGTGTAGAGAAAACAGTAAGGAAAAGAATAGAAAACGGGAAAAGGAATAATAAAAACAAAGCGTATATTTTCAGCATTTAATTACTAAGTAGTTTTGTTTGAGATCCACACACACACACACACACACACACACATACACACACAAAAACATTTATATTGTATATGCTACACGTTTAACGTATTATTCATAATAAACTTCATTATTGTTAAGCAGCAGCAAGTGTTACCAACACACCATATTATTCTTTGCATACAATTTGTGTGCGTGTGTATGTGTACGTAAAAGTATGCTTATTTCATACTTATTTAGTTAAAGGAAATTAACCGGGAGTTTAACAACAACAACAACAATAAGAATAATAATAATAAAAACAAAAAAACCATCAACGGCAAAAATAATGGAACAGAAAAGTTCATTTATATATGCAGCACATGTTGCCACTTATGTGTAAGCAAATACATGTTACACACAGGCGTACACAGTTTTAAGCCATACTCTGTTTATGTACATATTTGCGTTTAAGCACAAAAATTAACGAAGTTTTTGTAGCCGATAACTTTATTTTCTCGGCCAAAGGAATGTTTAGAATTGACATTAGACAGATGGACCGACGGGCCTGCTCAAATCGCTTCAGAATTTGATTCTGATCGAGAATACATATACTTTGTGAGCTCTTTAAAGCTTGCCTTTGGACATTACAAAGGTTTTGACAAAACGACTTTACTCCTCATCCTTTAGTGATGACTATGAAAACGCGGCAAACATTTAATTGCCTTTTTCAGAATTTAAATAATCTTCTTTGTCTACTGTTAGGCGTAAATGGTAAATATGGAAATATTGTTTACTTTTAGAGAAAACTATTAAAAATAATTTAAAGCTTGAAGAGTAAAAATGTAACAACTGTAATGCGGGAAAAACTCAGGGGAGAAGAAATATGAAAAATAAAAAAAAGGATATCAATGAAATAACTGTAGACGAATATCGGCACAAAGAATATTAAAATAATTATCAAAGTGAAACTTTATTCTTCTCTGTAAGTATTCTTTTGCACATCTCATCAATTTCAAGGCAATTAAGCTAAAATAGAAGAAAAATAGTTATCAAAGCGAGCGAATGGTATGTAAGAGACAAAGAAAAAACTGGCATCAGAATTGACGATAATTAAGTAAATGTATATTTAAACATAGAAACAGAAGAATGATGCGACCAAACTTTTTTCTACACGAATGATATGAATCATTACTTTTTTTAATATTTATGTTCTTTACTATAACTACAACTCGTTTTGTGGGAAACGAGAACTGATTTATTTTCTTTTTCAATTAAGTCCTTTCTCATTAGTGGGATGTTTCATATTTAAATAGATTTTCTTTATGCTTTTGAAGTTTTAATCACAACTAAATCAAATTTACACTTTTATGTTGTTGTGCTGAGGTTTTACACTTGAGTTTGTTATGTTTATTTTTTTCCTTTTGTAATTTTATTTCTCTTTGTAAATTGAATTTGGAAAAAGAAGCAAAAGAAACACTCGACAAGTAACAATAACAATAGAAAAATCCCTTTCGTTGATGAAAATGGACGTGGACACAAACTTGCTTGGCTTCACTTATCATCAAGATTCAAACTAATTCTTTTATACGATTTGTAACATTTGATTCGCTCTGACTTTCCGGGTTAAATGTCGAGGTTTTTTATTGGCATTGTGAAAGCCACTAAAGGTCTGAAGTTTACATATGAAGAATATGTGAGCATATATTTGCCAAAATGGTGATCAATTGGAAAATTCAATTTTTCCGATGAATGCTTTCTGTTTATAAGTCTTTCGCAAAATGGAAATTGCCATGAATAATCAGTTAATGATTTAAAAAAGTCACTGGCGTCCATACTCTTTCGCCTTATATTGAGGTCGTCTGTTTGTAGCGTATCGGGTTCTTACTTTCATTTATCGTCAAATCCTTACTCCGCATGTGTCTGATCGCTTGATTGCTTCTTGCTATAAAATTACACGCTTGGGGGCAATTTTACAAGTACATCTTATGCTACGACAACTACAGCATCACCGCAGATAATTTTTCAATTTCCTCGACAACTTTACTTTGCATATTAACGGCAACTACAACAATTTCTAATTTGACAATCACTCGTCAACTTATGTTTTATCTTCTCCATTACTCGGATCTTTGCTGCTTTCTCCCGACTTGTCACCTTGAAGTCTACTCCTCGATTCCTGCGCCTCTCTTCCGGGACTGCGAATTTGTAATGTCTTGTGTGGACTGTAATATTTTCCTTTCGTTCTTTCATTCTGTCGTGTTAGTTTGTTAACTTTTTATTGTATATATTTGTAGATATTCCCTCTCTGTCTTTATTTTGTTGTTGCTTTTCTCAATGTTTCTAATTCCCCTCCTTGTTTTAGGTGTTGCTAAACCTATGCTGTCGGTATTGCTCCCATTGTGTCGCTCCTTCGGGAAATGCCGTGTGATTTTTGTATTCTATGAAACCGATTCGAGACGATCTACTCCAAACCACATGTAAAGTAAATAGAAATCGTAGTTGTAGTGTTGCAGCTACAAATCAATCATTTTCTTTTAAACTTCGCGTTCAAAAAGGCATATATTGAGAAGCTCACGAATATGTTCCTTGATTACCTGAGAATAAAAGAGAAAATATGATACGATTTATTCGATTAGTGGTTAAAATAGCAATAGGATGGACTTAGACAGTTTCCGATTTTTGCATAAAATATGTGATTAAATTAACATTTTGAAATGTAGTAATATCCCGGATGTCTCAACAGACGATCCTAAAGGTAAGAGGTATCAAAAATATTCGATCCAAACTGAATGCAATTCTATTCTGCCTTTCCTTTTTCAATCTAGAGGTATAGTTTTTTTTTTGACTATTTCACTATACTGTTTTCGGTTTTTAAAAAAAGGATTTTACTCTGTTAAAAATCCTTGATATCCTTTGCTGCTGTTGGATGAGTTTGTTGTGGTCAGTTTTGTTAACGTTTCGGTTAGAGTAAGTGTTGAATTGTTTGCGGTGAAGGAGCTGTTTTGCCTTATTGTTCTTTGCTTTTACCGAAAGATTTGTTTTCTTTCTCCGTTTTTTTATTTTGTTTTTACTATATTGACGATAATCAAATAATGAAAAATCAATTTATACCAAGTAAACAACTGTTTAGCTACAGTGACACACATTTTATACTGAAATAGTAAAAGCATCGTATATACGAAACCAACGATTCTAAATCATATTTTTTAGGTAAACTATTTTTTCGGAAAATTTTTATTTTTGCAAATTTTCTGAGTTAATGCAATTTAGATGGATTTCGCTTGAGCTTTTGTTAAACAATTCGATTTAGAATGTATAAGATTTTGATATTGAGAAACTTTTTACAATTCCAAATTATAATTCAATATCCCTTTGATGTGGGATTTGCAAATACAAATACAACTGGATTAAAGCGAACATTTTGCTAAACCTACAAACGTAGAGGGAGATATTTATGGCAAAAAAAGGAGCAGTTGTGAAGTACACAAAATCTCTAGTAATAATGTTATCTGGCATTTTTAGGTAAAAGAGTAGAATTAAACGACTTAAGAAATTTTTGATATGTTCTAAAAATAAAATGAATCAAATTTTAAATTTAAATTCTTTCAAAAATATTTAATTGCATCGTGTTTGTTTCTATAAAGTTTAATACATCAGAAAGATGAAAAACAAATATTTCATGTCCTTAAGTAACACATGCCCCCTTTTTTGTGACTTTTTTTGATCTCAACTTAAAGACGAATGTATGCTTACTTTGCCATAAGATGTGGAACAATGTAACTCAAAGAGTCTGAAATTTCTCATTTAATTTGAGTTTCTAAGTAAATTTAGCCAAATCATTGGGCAAGTTCTGTTCGCTTTTGTACATTTGTACTTTAGCGTTCCATTCATTCAGTTCGTCAATTGAAGATTGGTCCAAACTATTGCCTGGTTCCATTGTCAGCGCGTTCGCTAACTCATCAATCTATTTCTGAAATTCTTTTTATTGGATAAGTTGGTAATTTTCTTGGATTTATTAGTTTCCTGTAACCATCTACCTAGCGCCGTCCATTTCCCTTCCACTTACTACTCTTCTTCTGCAACTCAGTGAGGAATTCAGCGAAACAAAAACTGCGATTTTCGAATACTGTCATAGGCGGGCTTTCAAAATTCGTTCCCACGGGAACACAACTTTCTCACTTGTCTTATATTGACATTTCTAAAGAAAAATACTTTGTAAAAGATCGTTATCCATTTTTTGCTATGCCGGCATATTTTATATATGAATGTATACAAACTTTTTTAAAAATAATGTCATTTATTTATTGCATGCTTATATGCTATAAAGGAGAAAATTTGCTTCTGTCATCATCGTCATCATGATTGTTCGTAATGTTTTACTTTAGAATGAATCTATGTAGTAAATTTCTTTACGTTCCAATCGTGTATGATCTGATTTACAAATAAATGTAAAATAGGAAACACACAGAAATGTCAGCATTACATATATTTACTATAAGTACATATGGCTGACTGATTGGGCGTAAGATTAACAAAGACTTTATGTTTCTTTGGAATGGAAATGGTTAGAGCGGACAATTCAATACTCTAAACTGTATTTAGTGGAGGAGTTTGACGAATGACGGCTCATATATACTATAAGTTCAAGATTTTCGAAAACTTTGTGTGTTTTTTATATAAAGAAATTCCTGAATCTGTGTACGATGAAAAAAAGAACAATAACAGATGGAAAGCTACAATCAAAAACGGTGAAAAAATGAAATTTGTGCTACCATTATTTTTTTGCTAGCATTAAGATTTAGGATAAATTTTAAAGACCTACTAAAGGACAGGAATTAAGGGAATATATGCGCTAAAGCATCGGCTCAGACCTTGAACAGAAAATTGGTCGGGTTGTGTGCAAGCCATTGATATTGGCCATTTAAGCTATGTTTAATTGTTTTGTGAAGGCATACCGAAAAACCGAAACTGTCTTCTTGATATCTTATGTTACTTTAACCCTACATTTACTTCAACACTGAAAATTTGCACAACAGGTGGACGTATCTTCAGTAAAATCGATTCAGCATTAAGTCACGCAACTTATTATCATCCCGAATTAGCAATCACAAGTGTAAGCTTGAAACTTTAAACATCTAAAAGTGGCATGTCCATCAATAAGCCAGCAATCGTACTAGAAAAGTAACAATTGAAAAGTAGCGGACGGCGTTTATGTTAAGGAACGTTAATAGAGAACAAAATGTAATATTTCAAATTTATTTCAGATGTACTTGTACATACATATACATACTTATTTGCTTAACACGACGACGTGTTCATAGGAACTACGTTACCAAAAGAAAGGGACCACAAATTATATTTTTAAATTTATGTCAGAACACGCCTTAATTTCGCCTGCATGTTCTTAATTTGCGAACGTTGTTTCAAAATAGTGAACGAAACGCGAAAGTTGAGCTACGAATTTTAATATCTTCTCCTTTCTTCCATAAGAATAATATTTCAATAAGGATTTGGTCAGTAATCAGCTCCAATTATTGGACTCTAAAGTAAGCCAAACGACAGAAGAAGTATGTGGAAACAGTTTGCCCTATCAGATCCGAATTCTCACTTCGACTAATTTAAAAATAATATGAAGAGTGGTCGGAAAAGTGGTCCAATCTAAACCATTTTCAATATGAGTTGTGTTTGAGCGACAACACGTCACTATACTAAAAATTTCGACACAAAAGCATATTGACAAACAAGCTTCGGTCAGTATAATAAAAATTGGGCCTACCTTAAGCTCTTCTGAGTGCGACATGCATTTGCACAAAGTTAGTCTATCCTGCACCATAAGTGTTGTTCTGTTGTACCTTGTTGTAGGTTTGTAACCAGGTGGGATGGCAATTATCTTTTGTTACACATTTATTTTTAAGGTGGACTTTGTATAATATTTGTGTGTAAGAGTAACATCTGCACGGCGCACGGATTGATCATCTCCATTTTCCCATTGATTGATTATTTGCATCGAATTCTCGATAAAGACCTATTGTGGATATAATTTTTTATGTGCCGATATGTCCAAATCTTTGCTTGCCACGACTTAAAAAAAAAAAAAATCAGTGTATCACTAATGCAGGGGCGTCCATGTATGTGTCAGTGGCTATATATTAGGGGGTTGCGCGAATTTTGATAGTTTTTTTCACTTCAAAAAGGCATTTATTGAGAAAAATTAGCCCAAATATTTTCTACCACTTTTTCCCATCTTTCTGACGATACCGCGGTAGAAGAGCGATATTGCTTTGGCAGCGATCTAATCAACGACCCATTTTCGCACTTCTTCAGCTTTGTGAAGCCGCGTGTCACCCAAGCCATGCTGCAATGATCCGAACAAGTACTAATCAGGAGGCGCCATATCTGGTCAGTACACTGGGTGTGATAGAACTTCCCATTCAAGCTGCAACAATGCATCCTTGACAACAATTGCAAAAAATATTCAAACGGCACTTTCAGTCAATTCGTATGGTAGCCATTTTCGTTGCTATTGGTGACCGTCTTTACAGCGACACATGGTTCAATTAGTTTAATTCACGGCGGTAGACATCTGCATTAATAGTTTCATTCCGTTTCGTTGTTTCTCTCCTTTTAGATTTTTCCCATCCTGTCTAAAGGTCTAGAAATGGTTGGTTTATTGAATTCTAAGTTGCCTGAAAGTTTCTTGAGAGTTTAAGCTTGGTTCTCTTCCAATAAATCTTCCGATTCGAACTTTTTTGGTTCTCCAGGCCGTTCTTGTTGAAATTAAGAACAACAATTGAGATATGATGAAGGAGCGTTACCACAAGTTCTTAAAACTGTTCGATAGGCCGCGACAGCAGATTTCTTTAAATCAAACAATAAAAGAAATGAATGTCGAAAATTCAGTTTTGGGCGGTTCATGAGCAGTATGTACTGTATGTACTAACTATCTCAATAATACTAAATTGAAAACTGTTATTTTAGGTAGAGAAAGGTCAAGATCATTGAATTGAGTCGTATGTGTAGAAGTCGTCTCTGAATATTAACACAACTACCTAACACAATGCTAGCTTCCAATGCGCTAATATTTTTAGTATTAAAAAAGAAACGAAGTGGGAATTGTACTTGCAAAACCGAAAACGAGTTTAAAAGATGGAGATTGTATGAATTTTAGTTGATTTTGTTTTGCAAACGTAATGAACAACGATACTTTGTTTCTTAAAACGAGCGGAATCTACAATGGTTGAAAAGCGAATGAATAATTATACATATGCTTTATGCAGGATGTTGCTTTACCTGGCATGCTACTACAGCATGCATATGTATATATATAAGCGAGAAGAAGACAACGTATAGCTAACTTAAACTAACTTAAAACTGCTAGGCAAATGCGTGAGGAGCAATAAGTTTAATTGATTTCTAAAACCGATCCGGCAACAATGGAACGAACGCACAAAGTTTTGAGTTTCATCTTGTCGTGGTTTTAAAAAACTAGAGAAACATTGTTGTTTTTCAATACCTCGTCGGTATTTACCCAATTTTAGTTAACTTCTTCAGTGTCATGAATGCCTTTGTCAAAAACTCTCAATTACTAATATATTTAGTTTCTCCATTTTTGGATTTACGATCTTTCAACTATACATTAGAAATGAACCGCAAATCGCATATATATACACTTAACCTGATGGATATTTCTAAAAAGGTGTTTATGATCCACTGCACTAACATATATTCCCTAAGCATATATATGACGTTTATTTCATTTCGTAGATTATTGTAACTGCCACTACGCTTACGTGACTGCTCTAAACACTGACAAATTCAATCATTTTGTCATTACCCCATGTTATATGTGCCTTTTCTTGGCCTTTAACATTCACATCTTCAGCCGATGTACTGTGTTCGTTTTAGAAACTAACAGGACACGTTTCAAGCTTTGACAAAAAAAAAAATCAATGAAAAAAGAGAAAAAATTAAAACTGGCAGGAAAAAATGTTATTATTCTTGATGCTGCTATTGTCGTTGTTGTACTTGCCTGCGTGTTTCATCATAAGTAGGCCTTACAGGCCTTCATTTATTTGTAGTAGGCTGCAAACTTAGAAACCATTGCTTCTTTGTTGTTGTTCATCTTTACTTTTTCCTTTTGCACTTACTCTAAACTTGACGTTCTTTAATGCCTCGATATTGTTACAGAACATCCGTTTACTTGCTTGGCTTCTTTTCGAAATTGATTGCCAGTGATTTGTTAAATGCCAGGCATTCAATTTTACAGTTGTAAACATTTACCTTACGCTTCATCGTTACTGAAAAAAAATAAATAAATAAATAAATAAAAAATAAAAATCAAAACAAAACAAATAAACCATTTATTTAAGAAATGAGCAAAATTGTGTAAAGAAACAACAATAATAACAATTTCGATGTGTTGTATATGTTTTGCGCTATGTGTATGCGATAGAATTCATTTACTTGAAAAACAACCAACAAATACTTAGAAAGGGGAAAGTGTGAAAAGTTTGGTTTGGTCGTTACTTGGGTAACGAGTAATTTACCGTTTTCTTTTCTTTCCATTGTTGTTAGCTTTGTTTAGGTTTAATATGGTGTTAAATGATTTGTTTACCAAGTTCTTCCGCTCTTTTAATTTCATTGTCATAGATTCATTCGTATATGAGTACGTAGGGGCAGCTCAGCAAAAGGATCGTTAAGGGAAAGGGGAATCATCATCATGGCTTATAAGTAAACTAGCAGCTATAATCAAATAATTTTTTTCTTAAATCCATTCATAGTTTAGATACGAAAAATAATTTAAAGATATTCTATTTATTTTCTGCCCAGACCGAGTCCGTACTCGTCGCATAAGGACCAAGAAGAAAGACTACCTCCAAGGTACGGCAGATAATTTTTTTTGGTTCCGAGGTACCCTCCTAATCTTTCTTATGACCTTACATTGCCTAATTAAGTTGCTCGATATGTATGCCTGCAATAAACAATGTGTCTGACATTGAGAAAGTTTTAAAAAATCGTCAGGCCGCGTGAAAATTGTTCAAATAAGATGGACATACGTGATTACTTTTTCTCCTCTTGCCAGCTGTTTCCCTACCGTTTGTTTTTTTTGCCGTGAGTGCGTCGTAATCGAGATTTTTTTGGAGTGGTTATAACTCATAATGCTGACAGTAAATTCCTATTATCGTGACTCGTAAGCTGCATTTCGCCCAAGGCTCAAGGAAAAATTGGAGTGTGACTGCGGTACTTGGTAAATGTATACCTTTTTTTAGTATAGCTTTCGCTCAATCAATTTTTATACCCATCACCGACGAATGATCTTTTTTTTTTGATCAACATCAAATTCTAAATCGATTAAAGCATGTCCGTCTGTCTGTCTGTCCGTTGTAAACATTCGCCTGTCCGCAAAAATGAAGCTATCGGCTTTAAGTTTGGCAGAAACATTGGAAATTCTTGCACGTAGGTTGGTGGAAAATGGGACAAATCAGTGGAAAGACATGCACCCAGTACTACGTAAAGTGAGAACAACTCTCGAACGCGTATTCTGTGAATGATGCTGGTGTACCGGTATAGAAATGGGGCAAAGTGAATACGCCTACCAAATATTACTGAATAGAACAATCGCAATGCAGAACTTAATTTGTGGAAAGAATCACAATGTAAAATTTAACAGTGTACGAGAATTTAATTTTGTTCAGCAACTTTATAATGCCAAACATGCCCGCCTGTTCGTCAGTCTATCTGTCCGTCTTCCCTCCTGTATAGTATCTGTGGTAAATATTCTTCCGTTAGCGAAAATGAAGATTTTGTCTACAAACTTGCGAAAGAGTTTGGAAATGACCCCAACTTTTCAAAAAACACATGTAAAATGTGGTTGTATAATTTAAAAGTGGTTACATGTGCAACTTTGCAATAGGTAGGTTGCGAATTTTACTCCGGAGAGGGGTTTGATATTTAAAAAAACAAGGACTAAATGGCAACCAGGAGAAGAGAAAGAAAAGAGGAAAAAAAACATTGTCGTATGAAAGATTTACAAGCGTGAGAAAGATAAAGAGTCTAAAGGTTGATTGAATTGCGAAATAAAGAATAATGAACTGTTCCATTGCGGGGCTGTTTGCATTTTTTCTTATTGTGAGTGGTGTATGTTCATTTCTTGCAAATAAAAATAAAAATAATGTCGAAGAACCGCCATGTTGTCGCCTCGATATTACACAAAAATTTCAAGTGAGAAAGTCTTATAAACTATTTAACAAAATCAACAGTAAAATCATTTTACGTGGTCTTCCATTGTCATCATTGGCCGAAGGACATTATAGGAAGATCCGAATGAAGAATGGGCCAGGACTAAGATAAGGTAGTTTTCATCGTTCGTCTATGCATAGAAAGGTAAAGTACGTGAATTTCTTTTTAATACCCGACCACATCGCCGCAATTACACTCCAATCCTCTTTAATTGGGCCTAGACAATAATTGGGGTCGGTAGACAATAATTGGACAAACGCCTAGAACTTGCAGACACTGGATGTTACACATGCCTAGGTGACAAAAGTTAATGTTTAGAAAACAGAAAAAAGTAGCCGCGTCTACTCCATATTACAGAGTACGAAAATGTATTTCCTTTACTTTTCTTTGTCTTTTTCACAATAACGGTAACGGATGTAAAAGATCCAGTCACTTTCTTACTTGTTATTGTTAAAAATTTTTCTTCAAGTTTTGTTATTATTTTTTATAGATAAAAACCTTGATTGCTCCGAAACCGAAAGAGCTTTCTTTAAAAGTTTTTGCCGTCTTTCAAGACCATAGCAACAAATTCAAGTACCATCCAAGTACATCCCGGCGTTTAAAATCGATTTTGGTTTGGTCCAAACAGTACAGCTGCCTTTTAGAATGTTCTACGCGAAGTTCTACACCATAATTTCACAAATGTCACACTCATCTCGTATATAACTTTTTCGAATGCTATTAATTTTTTAAAATATGTGTCAGTTCTTCACATATATGTATATGCGAAACTGACGTAGCGTTACGTGGCCTGGCACAACGAAGCGTTACTTTTATATTCGGGTTTAGACTAAAACTTTGCCGACTTTTTAGAAAACTTTATGAGAATTGAAAAATCATAAGGTTTTGCATGTGTACCTACAAACAAAATAAAAATGAAAAGAGCACAAGAAGAAATGATGATCCTGTTAAATTTTTAGGCTATTTACCTAACTTATGTTTATTTTACACTAATGTGCAATTTTTTTATGTTACGTGCTCTGCAATTGTGGTTTATATCGTGCATTATTTTGGAAGAAATGAAAAACAAACAATATAAACTATTTATTTTGAAGTTGAAATTGTTTTATTAGAGAGTCGCTTGTGCCATACAGTTTAAGCAAATTATGAAGCTTAACAAAATTGTTATTTTTTTATAAATTTGTTATTTTCACGTGTTGTTTATTTTCACGTTGAGGCCGTTATTTTTGGTTCTAAAACCATATGTTGTGGCACCGCTGCGCAATGCGTTTACCACTTTTAATCCGAAAACAAAAATGACGCCTCATTGCATCGGTCTCCTATTACTTTCGCATATAGTATTGTCTTCATTTAAAAAAGAAGAGCTTTATTAATTGAATTTTTCTGATAACTTTTGTTAATAAAAGACGTTGAACGATCTTTATTTTACGTCCACAAATGGTTTCAAAATCTCGACTCAAGTTCGGATAATTCTTTTTTCGCCTTTCTAATAGTCGCACTATTACAAGACTTTCGCTGTCAGTTCATAAAGAAGTTTCGTGAAATTACTTTGTTACTTAATTTATCGTGTAACACATTAATCTTACGGTTGCCATATGGAACCAAAGAATCAGACTTGTTAACATCAAATTAAGGCCCATTCTAAGGCAAAAATTTAGTGAGCATATCATTGCAAGTAAACTAATTTTGGAAAATGGCATCTATATACGCCTACAAATCGCAGGAAGCAGTAGCTTCTTCAATGTAATATTCGCTTCAAAGCGTTTAGAAAGACGAAATTATTAACATATGCTCTCAACAAAATAAAATATTATACAAAATGGTTCATATACGTATAAGGGAAAAAAGGCTTGGCAACCCTGTGTAGTTAGGTAATTAGTTTAAGTATTAGTAAATAGCTAAGAGAAATAGGCTTTAATTTAAGCGCAGCCATAAGCACGAGCGGGTGAATGAGTTCCTTGAAAAACAAGAAGCGAAGCCGTCGTGATTTGAAAGCAATATTGTTGGCTAGGAGAAGATCGAAAGGTAGTTATCAAGAAAGCTCTTCCAAGCGCTTCCTCGAAGACAACCGCTGATTCAGAATGAACTTTAAAACTGTCATGCGGAAGGTAATTTATAGTTTTCCTTTTTTTAGGTCTCCTGTAGAACAATAAACAATTATAGGCATTTTTTATCAATTCAAATAAACAAGAAAATAAAGGCAGTCACATTGATAATTGTGTTAGATCGCCCTAACTTTTTATGGTGAACAGATAGCTAGCTAAAACTGTTATTATTGTTAATGGTGCGTGAAACATTGACCAATCAAATAATTACCTTTTTTATCCGAAAACGTATTAAGTTTTAAGCCTTACTCAGAACAATGTATAAATGGATTTCATTCAATTTTCATTTAATGATAATTATATGGAATTGTACCAAATCACCAACTAAAAGACATTAATAGAGATGGCGGCACAGAACGGCAACCAAGTATTAGTTCAGTAAATAAGTGCTGATTATAAAATACATGAAGAGCAAGGATGGGATGAGAAGTTGTAGAAAAATTTTATTAAGAAAGACATAAATATTTAAAGAAGAGGATAAACGACATTTGAAGTAAGATTCTATAGACAAGCTACACGATTTAAGAATTATTTATATTAAAATAAAAAAACTTTATTAGGGGGAATTTTTCAGTTTTTTAAGTTTTTAATATACTTCCTAACTAAACGATTCGAAAGTCTATGAAAGTTGAGAAAAATTTACGTTCGCAAGTAAAGGACTGGAAAGAAGTTGGAAATTGTTTTTGCTGTCATACTTAGTCGATAATATTGTCTATTGTTCTTATTTGTTTTTATACTTAAAGTTTTTGGTTAACATGCCGCTTTTTCCGTCGGGGTTTGGAGCGGTCACCCCACTTCTACTTACTACTATTTCCTAAAAAGCATTTTTATTTGTATGACCAAATAACATTATCTGTACATTGAAACCCAATTGTTGAATTGTTTAGTTTTTGGCAAATTTCTTTCATCATTTTTGCTTGTCTTATAGCCTGATAAAATCTACACAGCTACTCCTACGCCAAAGTTTCTTTCGAAAATATGCAAAATTTCTCTTATAGAAGAGCATTTTTTTCTTTTTGTATAAATACTGCATAAAGTCAAATAGAGAGCTGAGTTGTGCGTAGAGTTGATTTCCATTCTATATATATTGTGTATATTGATGAAATATTTATGTATATATATATACATAATATATATATATATATTTATCTATATATGTATCTATGTATACATGCATATCTATACTCTCGAACTCTTACATATCCTTATACCGGGCGAAATAGAAATTACACTGAAATTTTTAAACTTTAAGAAATATGTACTGAAAAAAATGTTTCATGTCATACACCCAACTCTTCTCTTACACGGTCTCTTTTGCAAGAGTTTGAAATAACACGGCTCGTCAATTAGAGTAAATACACTTTTTTAGACGAATTTTTTGTTCCAGCAGAAATCCAAAGAAACAACATTATTTTCATTTCAATTTTGAGTGTCTCAGAGAGACTTATGCATACACCAACACTCAAAGGATAACTTCAGTTATTAATGGTTGATTTAATTCACGGCGTCTTGAAATTCGCTGCAAATGTGGACCAACATTTTACTCATTATCCTGACATAGAGCGTTTATTAAAATTTCAACGCAATTTTAAGCTTTATGTGATTGGATATCAGGAACTATACAACGAACTCGAGAAGCAAGCAAGGAGGTGCTAATAACAGACATTTTAACAACAAAAAAATAATGAACGAAGTTCTTCTCAAACCCGACGGTTATGCCACAAATCTGATGATAGCACTTTGGATCCAGTCCTTAATAAGCGTGTACGCATATCATCGAGTAGGGATGAATAGTTGGGAAATTGATTTTTATGTCTAATTTCAATTTAAATATTTATGTTTTGTATTTACAGACTGAATTTTTACTTTACACTAACTTTAATTGTTTTTTTTTGTGATGACAATGAATTGTTTTTTGTTATAAGCATGTTTTTTTCTTTGCACGGTTTTCTGGAAAAATGTTGGGAGCTTTTTTATCTTACACGATTTTTTTAAACTGTGGGAGATATCACCATATTTACCATATGTCGCAGGTACTTTTTACGCCTTTTTTTTTTCAACATGTTCTAAGGAATGTATCTACCGTGCAAAAAAGGAGTTAGAAATTTGAAAACAGCACATTAAAAAACAATATCGTAAGTTGTTGATACTGACTATAAAGATGAATTTTTCTTTCTCATAGGCCTTCTTCTAAAGCATTTACTTTGAACAAGGTATTGCTCAAAACTTCTCTTTGTACTTTTCTACATAATAATACACCACCAATCACTTCAGAGTCAATATTTGATGATTCGGTTTAATTTATTAAGTTTGATCCCTATTGTTGAGTATATTAGATTCCTTTCCAGACGTATATAATGTTTCTTTAGCTATAATTATAAACGGTAACATAATATTCATTATATATGGTAATATAATATTCATTGGAAAATGTATATATATCTTCGGATATCCCTTACCCATATTTTCTTAGATGCTAGCAATGCAATTGTAAACCAACTATATCTTTGCCTCCTGCTCTGAAAGGTAGACATTTTGTTCAATTCTTTGTTTACATGAATTCCTAAGTTGGATTTCAACAAAATCATTTTAGTTCACCTATTGTTGTAAAGTAGTATGTTACGGAGTAAAAAAGCATAAAAAACCGTTAGCGCACATGTGATATGTTAAAGTTGTGTATTAAGCAGAAAAGTTTTCATTTCCTCTCTGAAAAATGTTTGATTTCAACAATTTCGGTTATACTTTATAAAGAAAAAGCAAAAAAGAAAACAACAGAATTTAACTGAACTAAATTCTATGTACTATGTGCTTAAAACTTACCTTTTGTTTCCGGTTTCATGGTCAAATTGTTCAACAATACATTTGGTGTGCGTGTGTGCCTGTCTAAGAATTTTACGTATACTCTCTTATCGTTACTTGCTCAAATGTACAATATCCTTCTTTGACTTTGGATAACTTCCGCTAGTTTTACGTACACCCTGCATATACACTTATCAAAATTTGACGTCACGATTATGAATTTCTTTGAATTCGTACAGTTTCCGCTTTAAATACTTTTGTCTGCGATATACTTTGAGGGTCGTCTTCGGAGGGGATTGTTTTTTTCATAATTATTTTGTTTGTTGTTACTGTACAGCACATATGTTAGTGGTCCATTGGCTACAGAATATATTTTAAGACGTTTTTCGATCTGGCTTTTTGGGTCATAATGCTTTATCCCTGTAAGGAAAAATTAATTCCTTTCTGTTGGCTTATAGCTGCATTAAAATATTTTATTACAACAAATACAAATAGAAATTTCTTTCTTCTTTAATGGGTCGGACTCTAACAGCCTAAAAAAGATGTTTCTTTATAAGTTTTTTTGACCTGCGAGGAACGATAGTAATCGAAATGATATTCGAGGAGTTATTCAGCACACATATGTGTTTGAAAAAACATTTTTTTTTAAATATTAAAATTTAGCAATGTAGGGTTCACTCTTAACAGGGATCTTTATGTGAAAGGTTTTTTCGGCACGCAGTATGTTATGGTTTACTACTACAATAAATTTGTTTTAATATTTCCCTGCTAGCACGCAATCCCATCTGCTCTTTTATGTTTTAAATTTTTCTTCTCATTCTCTTTGATCAACGATTTCGTGGTCGATACTCACAGTTTTGCTGCTGAGAGAACGAAGAAAATTTATAGTACCGTAGCCGAAATCATAATAAACATGAAAAACTACTTCCTAAATTTTTAATTTCCTAACAGAAGCACTAAAATTTCCAAATCAGTTTTTAGCTTCCTATTTCGTCGACGGTAGTCTTGATGAAAGTTTGCGAAAATATTTGTGTTTGGATATGTTCTAAAGGAGAGTTAGGTAGTTTATTAAGGAAGGTACGAGGGATTCATTCGATCCGAGCAATCTTTTTGGTGAGCTAGCGAAAAAGCTCGACATTTTACGAAAAAATACATACAGTGATGCATCCCTTTGTGACAGATGCAATTATGTAGTTGCACGTAAATATTTCACTATATTTATTAAAAATTTTAAGAGTTTTTTTTATTTCACCTCACATATATATTTTATTTCTTTCTTCACATCATTTGCATTAGTTAAGTAGGTCGGCCGGTAGAAGTTATATCCGCTTGCGGCAGGGATTTCGCTATGATGTTTTTAGATATATTGACTAGAACGAGACGGCATGTGTTCGTTCGTGTCTCACACTCGAATATCTTTATATCCCTTATATCGTTGGGCGTCCATATGTACGTTAACCCATCAGTTTGACAATTCACTAACCTACCGGTTAATCTTCCTATTGCTGTTTACATTCGTCTGCCCATCCGCTTGCTTGGCAGGTTTTTTAGGGTTACGATTGTCGAAGTTGCAATATCTGAGATCGAAAACTTGTATTTACTTTTTCGTAAGTCGAGAAATTTGTTCTGATCTGCCTTCTAACACATCTGAAATGATTCAAAAGTCTGGGTCAATATTAAATCCTTTAGCATAAAATACTGAATAAATTGTTTGATTTCAAACATTGGGCTTTCAGTATCTGTTCAGAACATAGTGCAAATAACTTATATGAGAATGACCTCGATTACCGTCGACTACTCGGCTTCCGAAAAATTTTTGACTAATTTTTCAATACGCAAGACCCTTGTCAAGGCAAGTAAAAATTTATTGTGTGCTCTCTTACAGTTGCCCAATGTTAGGGGTACACCTTATGGGGATCCCATGCGGTATAACAGTTTTGATTAACGTGAATAAGATAACAGGATCAGTCGCGTTCGTCAGTTCATCTGATATGTCCAAAACTTTGCATAAAACAAGAAAATTTATCTGACACCTTTCATTTTCTTCGCCCTTTAGACCTAATCCGAATTGACTTTGGGACTTGCCTCAGAGCATTGAATTTGATTTGTAATTTATACTTCGTACAATTCAGCTTTCAAGTATAAGAAACAGTAAGATCATCAAAAACGACAAACAGTGTCCGAGTAAGAGGCAGAACATAAGAATCTTTTTGCTTCGTTTGACTGTCTATGAAGTGTTGTCATTATTATTATTATTATTATTATTATAAATTTAGCCAGAGAATAAATTCTAAAGCTAAAGTCTTAAAGCACTAGCATCTAAGGCTTTTGGCTTTTATTAAAAACTCTACCGTACTTGAGATGAAGTGTTGTTAAGCAGTATAATAACAGTTATAATAAAAGGTAAAGTTACTAAATTGATAAGTTAAATTAATAAGTAGTTGGAAATGCAACCTGGTGCATAAATATTTTTTTTTAACTTTTCACAGCACTGTGTTATTAACTACAGTTAAGTACCTTTTATTTTCTGTATATATATTTGTATTTACCTGCCATTACTTTTTTCGCAATAAAGACTTTAAACCAACAAATATACCAGCAGAAGTATTAATAACACAAATTAATTGCACGTATGGTGTGTACATTAATTTACAAAATATATTTATTTTAAGTATGATAGATAGGATCGAAATGAGTATTATATCAAGCTTTATCTCACGCTTATATAAAAATAAAATTTATTTTTTCATAGACGCTAGCATGTACGAGGAAAACATATAACTTAATTAAGTAATCTTTTTCGATTGTACAAGTTCTTTCTATTCGATCAAAACTGCGGTTCTGATCACAGATTATCGTTTAATCTGTACATTGGGCTAATATAAATTTAGGTCAGCGCTAGATTTTATTAAATGGACGGTCCAAAGACTTTGACGATACTCACAATAGCAAAAGGGTATATATGTACTTAGTCAGATCAATACTTGAGTATGCCTCTGTTGTGCGGTCTCTGTGCTACAGCTTTTATGTAGATTCAATTGAGTCTGTTCAAGAACAATTATTGCTGTTTGCCATTAGAAGTTTGGATTGGGTCGGCCTTGTCTCTCTGCCTTATTATGAAAATAGGTTGGTTGTTATCTTCACAGTCACTTCAGAGACCTAGGTTTATTCTTGGTGTTTTCGTCTTAATTAATTTAATGAATGGTATTATCGATCCGCCGACATTAATTGGTGAGATAAACTTTAATGTTCCGTACTATTTCGCTACGCACTTTTTATTCATATAGCTAAGCCAATGTAAATATTACTACGAACTTTGAAAACCGTTTAGAGTTCTTTGCAAAAATCTAAATAATGCCTACAACTTAATCTCAATGTCAATATCTGGTTCCATTAATTCCATGTATATACCCAATCGGCTCATCTTAATTTCTATGCTGTATTTAAATTGACTTGTTTTCTTAACACCTTAATATGATTGCAAATTTAATTGAATTTGTTTCCTATTATTGGTTGCCAAGCTTTAGTATGGTTGCAGTGGCTTAGCAGTTCACTCGCAGCTCGGATCTGTATCGGCTGCGGGCTTGCTCCCATACTAGGAGTGTGCATGCTTTTTTTTCTTTTTTGTTCTCCCTCATTTCTTTGTAAATGAACTTTAAAGTCGATTTGTTTTGTTTTTACTTTTGTCCGTATATTTTGCAACGGTTTTAATAAATAATTAATTAAAATTAGCATAAAATGTACTTCTAGGAGTGAATTGTATTCGACTGTTAATTTATTTTAACTGACTTTCATATGCAAATTTGTGAACTGCCAGTATATAGCTAATCGCATTTAGTTGGTAACAGCTACGTGATTCATATACATGGGCCGATACATAATGATAAAACCATGAAAGTGAAGAACAAATGATCAAGTGAAGAAGAAGTGGAGATAAAAGTTAAAGCGAAAATGCTGTAAATTTCGTGGAAGCAGTTCGTAAAGCATCGTTTTGGTCATGACCAAGCGAGTTCCCATATAGCTAGCGTGGATAGCGTGGATATTGTCAATAAAAACGAATATCTTAAGAAAGCTTGTGCAGTATAAAAATAACTCCGCTGCAGTTGAGAATGAAAATCTAGGTTTGTCCATTTTAATGCCCAACGTCTGATGTATAACGTTTTGCATAAAGATCTTGACCGGTTTATACATAGGAGTTGACACAAGAATTAAATGCAGCAGCACCTTCGCTGGAAATGAATAAACATTTTCACAATTTATTAAATAAAATTATGCCAAACTATACTGCTTAGACCACCACGACGAATACATTGCTCCACGGGGGGAAGCTGTTCAATTTTTTTGTTTTGCCTGAATTTTATGCTAAAAATGCGGACGATGTTTATTTTCAGCAGAAATATGCCAACATTCGCATGAGGTAAGGATCGTGATCACTAAGTCAGAGCTCGCACGTGCAAATCTTAAGAGGCGGCGACCACTCCTCATCTCCTTCTTTACGTCTTTCTGACCTTCACCATAAACTTCATTTTCTTTCTCTCTTCTTTTCTTTCCGCCTTTTTCCCTTCCGCTCGCTTTTTTTTATTAAGTTTCTGTTTGTTTTATTTTTCCATTTAGAATAATTACAAAATCATTTCAAAAATTCTTCAATTTCGTACCACAAACTTTGTTAATAGTTTTTTCCTGCTTTTACTTCATCCTCCTCGTTTTGTAAAATTACATACCATACCGAGCAAAGTTAAAAACTTTTCCTATTTGTTTTGGTTCAAAGAATTCTTGCAAATATGTTTTGTTACTGGAATTCGTATGTAATGCCATAAATTCGACAAAGCTTAAAAGCCTTACCAAGAAAACAAAATGTACCGATGCACAGTCTATGATAACAATTTGGAACAGCATAGTTTGTTTGCATTGCTGAAAAAGAAAGATCGGAGCACTCATAACCAGCAAAAGAATACATAACAAAAACTTAAACGCACCGAACGAACTTTCCAAGAAGGGCAGCAATTTCTACAAAATTGGTGGAGCAACTTTAATGTATTTAACGAACGTTGTCCAAAGTCGATTTAAGTATAGAAAACTATATTGTATTATAGCCCTTCTTTACGAAATTGCACTGCCTCTGTACGTTATGGTTTAAAAAAAAGGGAAGGATCAATCAGATCAACGCATCCTAAAGAAAAGAGTATTCACTTAAAATCGCATTGAAAACATGATCTCTAGAAGGGCGCGGCTACAATTTGAACGTATACTTCTCTTGTGTCGAAATATTCTGCTCCCCTGGGGCAAAAAGCGATTATAAACTGGTCTTTCAATTATATATATTGTTGTCTCTAATTAGTTGCAAGCTACTGTATCGTATTTATTGATGTTATTTGTAGTTGTTGGTGGTATAAGGTGGCAACGTTGGTGTGCGATATCAATACTAACACATTTTTCGGATTCGCGGAACAAGTTTGATTTTGTTTCTTTCTTTTGCTAAGATTTACTACAGATCCTTATGGATTTGTTGGTTTTCAGTGTATGTTCTATATAAATTGTTGTTATTACATTTTCGTTGAAAACTATTTTAAGTACAATAATTTGTTGGTGATTGCTATTTTAACACATCCATACATCCATGGATACATATACAAATTTAAGAGATAGGACAAATAAGATATGTGAAATTGCTGGGCTATGTTCAAAGATCCTTCATAATATAATACAATAATATATTGTGAGTTTCAAGTTATAAAATAGATATCAGCAACAATTTCGTCGCAAATTATTAGGAGATTTTGTGTTTGCAAAGTTTGATGTTATTGCGAAATACGTTATCTCAAAGTGAGCAGTTTGCAGAGTATGACCTTAATAACGAGAATGTGTAAAATTTCAAAATTTGAATTTTTTTACTACCTGAGGCACATTAGTAAAGTGTTAGAATTTAATAAAATATTATAAATATACAGCAAGGTTTTGAACTTATATGAATTCTTATTACGCGTTTTATTACTGGGAAACAGGTACAGTGAGGTATCCGTGCTTGCGGGACTTCTTAATAAAGTCCCTTCTTTTTTATTTTTGAAGGAGGGAGAAGAGGGGTTTGGATCTTTAGTTTAAATATTCGATTTGACATTAAGTTTCTTAACAAAAGATACTTCACATAGAGTGCGCGACAGCTACTTTGTTGCTTCTCCACTGCTGTCTAAAAAAGGACTACAATAGTTCTTCAATTGCCGTTGTGAAAAATCTTTCATTGCTTCCCGAAGTTCATTCATAGGCTTGTTTTCTCATTGGCTACTATTTTCCTCTACTAACTGTTTGCATTACGCTCCGTTATACGTTCCTTACTTTATTGCTTCATTTCTGTTTTCATTCCGGTTAAACCTTCAGATCTTAGCAGCACTGGATCACCGATATTCGCAAATCATTTGTATGAAAATGAATATTATATGTAATTGTGATGTGACTGATAATATGTAAAAGCTCAAAATCAGACATAAGAGATTTAGCTGTCACAACTTGCGTAGAATCTTCTGTTGAATTAAGTGATTGTTGAGAGATAACCAAAATGGGTTGCGATTGTTCGTGAAAGTACTTCGATCATATTTTTAGTCATTTTAGTCGCCCGCAGGGAGATTACGAAAGTTAAATTTCAGAACCGTTAGTTTCTGTTATTGGCAAAGAGATACAAAGAAAATTCAAATTTACAATTATATATGTCTGGAGAGAATTGTGGTCTACAGTTTACATTAGTAATCTTTCAGTTCACCTCTCTGCTATACCTTCTTAATTCGGACTGCCCTTTCCGCTAGCGCTTGCACGTCCTTGTATCTTTATGATTGTCTGCCAACGAACACATCCCTGCGCTGGTATTCACCCGAGCTTCGTTCATATAGTTGGATCTACATTGGCCCCTTTCTTTGCTTCTCGGATTCCTTTCTCTTTATTCTTTCTTTTAATAATTTTCCTTCTTTATATAATTGTAAATCTTTTGTCGATGGTTTACTTTAACGTTTTTAACGTGCTGACTATATTTGGCTTTTACCGGAGCAGCAATAATTGATGCAGGGCGTGTGTTAACTGCGTGGTTCTCATCGTGTTATTTTTACCTGCTATACATTTATACATTAGCCTTCAAATTCTTTCAATTGTTTTGTTGGTCAACACGTTTACAAACATTTCCTTTCTAACAAACTTTTACGCCGCTGCTATTGCTGTATTTCTTCTATTTTTTTGTTAACTATAACGTATATACTACTGTACCAGTTTACGATGTAGCTATTCATTGCAATGCTAATAAAAGTTTTGTGTTTGAACATTTGTAGAGAGAGAAGGAATTTGAGTGTACACGGAACCCGACCAAACATCTTTATGGGTAATTAAAACTTTTGACTCATAGATTTTTCAGCAGAGCAAGCAAACGAGTATCATTTTGTTTCACTTTAATTCGATTTAATGTAACAGTCGTGGCATTGCAATAAAGGCAACTGAACACAACATGCTTTTGTAGCAGCATTGAAGGAATGAACATTTTAATGCCATTGAAACGGCGTTGCACGATTTATTGTTGTTCAATAATGAATACTTTTCTTCCTCGAGGATTTTCAACAATTTTTCGGCATCAATTTTCCGGATGTTTTTTACTACATTTTACTATTTCTTTGGTTTGGTGTTGCTATTAGTTTTTAGTGTTTGGCCGAGAATAAGGTAAAATTTTGCAACATTACTGAAATATTTACGCGTTTATAGTTTCAAAACTTTACAAAATTGAAAATTTTCGATGAAAATTCCTTGTGAGAAAGACATAAATTTACGGCAATAACAACGAGAAAGCAGGCGAGAAAGCAATAACCAATAATAGTCAAATATTATGAGGCAGTGAGGTAGGCGGTAAGGTAAAGTATTATAAGCTAAGGCATGCTTTAGCAAGCAAATACAATTCATTTAACGGTTGGAATTATTACATTTCTATAATTGCCAAGAAAAAATGTTTGCAAACGTTTCAATATGCATCCTACGCTTAAGGGTTAATTTGAAAAGTTCGATATGCTCTGTGATATGTCTCGAAAAACAATACGGTGTTGATTGATGCATAATATACTTATTGCTGTTGTTGTTTTTTTATTATTGAACATGAAATTCCAACCGAATATTTAACACAGTTGGACTACTAGCAGTGTCTGTATATTTGCGTGTGCCTTAGTGGTAAAATGATGCATGCATGTTTCACATGCAGAAAGACAGATGAAGAAAATGAAGAAGCAGAATAAATTGCTTTAAACACATTTAGCTATATAGAGAATTACACAGCAACATACACACACATGCTCGTAAGCTATGCAGTTGTACCTGTCTTACGGTCTAGATTTATACACACAAAGCCTCAAATAGAGGGCATGAGCGTGGTTAATGTCTTTATTAAGCCTCATATACCGTAGACCGCTGGTGCACATTTACAACCACAGCAACCAACCAGGTTCAATGCCGAAAGGCATACATTTTCTGTTTCAATGCAATTGCTACACAAACATGCCTACATATGAATAGGCCATGACGCACGTATGCTAACGACTGGTAACATTAAGTTTAACCACAAAACATACGGTTGGCCACTGAATGTCCCAAAGAGAAAAATGCAGCAGGACTAACAGTTGTAGCCGATAGACGGAGCCACCACATCAGATTTGATTTCCATTTCGATTTGTGTTTCCGCCACTAGGTTTATTTCCTTTTTAATTTCTATGTCTTTTATGTACTTTAACTTCTACTTTACTTCCATTTATTCCTTCTACTTCTGCTTCCATTTCTATCACTACTCCTACTTTACTTTCAGCTTTACTGCAATTTTCTATTTTTTTATTAATTGCACTTTAACTTGTCTTTCTATTTGAAAAGAAAAGTTTCTTCTAAATAAGAAAAGTATTTGGAAGATACGACTTTGACGAAAGGTTAGGAAATTATTATTATAAAAAATACTATGAAAACAATATCGAACTAATTCTCTCCAAAACTGTTGCTGAGTTCCTTCAGAGCAAATTAATTACAAAAGTTGACAAAAGTCACATCGAAATGATTACGCCTACCAAGATGGCAACACTCTTATGGATAGAGAAAAAAACATCACTGATTTAAATTGAATGTATGGCAAAACCTTTTGGGGCCATTTACTAGCGTATGGATACTTGCATACAGATGCAATGGTTGCTATAATTGTACGTACAAAAGTTTCAGTATCACAGCAAATGCTTCTGCCGTCAAAAAAAACCAAAACAGCAACAACAATTGTAACCGACATGGTTTACCACAGAAGTCATTTCATAAGGCTCATGTAACACATATGCATATGCATGTGCACTCCGATCTCTCTCGCTGAACGTTTACATTATTATATAATTACTGGTTTCGTTGTCCGTGGCCGCGGAAGGGAACGCAAGAAAAGATTAAGAAAAAAAGGAGTAAAAGAGACTATTTTTAAACCAGCTGTCATCTACTGCGAACGAAATCAAACATTTTAATGCACCTTCGTCTAGGAAAATACTTTATAGCATACGGCGAAGAAACAGCAGATAATTTTTCATAGTTTTAAACATAAATTTCAAAACACGTCAACAGTAGGCAGCTTGAGTTACTCAAGAGTACCTTAAGAAAAATTATTTTTAAATCCATTACAGTTGGTATATCGAATCGTTTGTTATGTGTAGAAGTATCAATTGATGGTTTTACTTAAATATTTTGGTTTTATATCAGCTAAATTGGTTTACAGGACGGCTACCGAAAATCTAAAAAGCAAAAGTCTGTTCGTCGGTGCATATTAAGCGGAAATTTTTATGTTAGTTATATGTGTAGATTAGTCTACATAGTATATCCTACTAAACGTGCGGGTATTTCATTGATAAAAATATGAATAATTTATTTTTTTTAAATCATCAAGAAACGAGTCATAAGTACCAAGACATTCAGTCTAAATCGAACATAATATCAGCATTTCTTTACGGTTTTACTTGTTTATACTAAAAATCCTTTAATAATAATAATTTATCTTCCATAAATCCAAAATATATGTGCTTCACACGCTGTTATGGTTTAACGTCAAAATCTAAGCAACGCTTACATTATTTTAATATTTTAAAACACCTTTTCGTTAAGTATTTTTACGAGAAGTCAGCGTGCATTTATCAGTTGCACAGAATTTTTTCAACTCTTTCCTAACTGTCCACCTAAGTGATTTACAACATGAATGTCTGCGATCGCTCAACTAACTGAATGAATAACTGACTGAGTATTCAAGTTAGCGTGTAAGAGTTGAATGAGTGATAGGCAGTTCTTCTCTGAAAGTTACTGTTTTTGTTTTTTCTTCATTTCCTTTTTTTATGTCTTCATCACTAGTTTAAAGCCATAACTCTTGAGTTCCCTAGCAAAGATGCTTTTTTAACTGCATTTTGGTTAAAATTTGAATCAATTGTTGAAAATTTTTTCTAAGCTGCAGTTTTAGTTGGGTATGGTTCATTGATTGGTCAAGAATAAAATATATTTACTGATGTGCTTCTACACGTATATATCAAAGATTATATTTCGCATTATATAACTTTGTCCATTGAAATGTTGGAGAAGGCCTGTTGGCCTGATCGCAGAAGAAAAGAAGAAGCAAATGTACAAAATCGTTGGTCCTGTGAAATGCTATTTATCTCATGAAGACGTTTTAAGCTAAATTTTTAAAATTAAGGGGTTGTGAAGAAATTCATTGAAAAGCAACTAAGAATATATCGATAATAGCCCTCGCCTTACACTAAGTAAGTATTGAAAACATACGTAAGTATGCGAACGATGTGTTGCGCATCGCAAGTTTTATAGTTTGGGTACAGTTTCTCAAATCACAGAAATCTTACCTTGTTGAACACTTGTTGTTTTTAGAAAAAGAATTAACCTTGTGAAAGACATCTGTGAGATAAATACAGCCTTTATTGAATGCTGATCGCAAAGGACGGCGAGCAAAATTTTCTGCTTAACATTTTAGTATTCTTTCAAAGGATAAAATAACTCTTTGTGGCTATGAGAGAGTTTATGTACATTTTAAGAGGGGAGAACAAATCACTTGTTAAAGGTCGGATCGTCAAAATCATCCACATCGGCCACAATTTACATGACATCAGCGTTGGGATTTACACTTTACACCATTTAGAGCACGATCTTTACACCGATTGATTGAAAATCATCTTTTGGATAAATTTAAGCTTATCCGTCAGTTTGGTATCCCTCCAGTAGTTTTGTATTTCATCTATAGGTAGTAAATTTTTGAAAGATATTGACTAAGATTTGTCCACTGACGGGATTCGAACCAAGCTTTTATATGTCTGTTTTTAGTTTGTTACTTTCAAATTTGCTACATCTTCTTGATCAATTCAATGCAAAAATTCTTAAACAAACATTTGGGTTAATAAAGGAAAGGATTTTATTGGTTTTGCTCTGAAATTTTTATATTCGACTCCAGATCGCACATAGTATTTGATAAAAACGAGAGCAAAAGGTCCACATCGGCCACAGTTGATACGTCAATTACATGTAGTATCGCGCATCGTGTAGATTCTCCTTATTTCCTAGAAATTTCAAGTTAAATTTATACGACGATAGCACTTATAGTGCTAATGATGATTATTCACTTATAGGACATTATATATATATGTCTTTCTTTGACAATTGTCGTTGCATCGTGATGTGAATTCGTTGGATTTCAAATTTGACAGGGATATTTTACTAAAACTTTCAACACGTACGCCTTATTAAAAATACCAGAAATTGTTACTTTCTACCCGCTGTCGTAGAGCCCGTAGGCTAATTTTCAAGCGGAGTGATAAATCAAACGCAACAACAAGCTTTCTCTCTTAGGCAATGTACTAAACCGGTGCTATTGGTTTAGAGCAAAAACGAAGACGTCTCTACGGTGGGAGCTGAAAAACTTTTTTGGTCACACTGCACCCATGTACTAATTGAATTAAAGAAACCCCGTAAAAACTGTATTGACATTAAGGAAGAAATATACTCAACAACTGATATTTTTTCAAATTTTAAGCTTATTTAACCATTCTTGCTCCGTGAATTTTTTAATTAGTTTAACGCGGGAAATTTATTTTTTCGTTTACTTTACGACGAAAAGTATTAAACTTGGCGAAAAAACAAAAAGATTCCAATATTGAAAATATTTTTCTTAATTTGCATTTTGTTTGTTTCCATTTTGGAAATTACTTTGAAAATAAAGAAAAAACCCATCACATCTGCCCTTTAGATACACAGCAGCTGGCGTTCAAATATTAGTTTTGTTGCACTTAAAATTTTCGGCGATTTCTTGATATGCAAACAAAAAAAAAAAATTAATAAATAAAAGAAAGACAGAGATATTTCTTATTTAATAAGGGAAAAGTTGAAAAATACTTTTAATCGAACCAAAATTACACCTTGCATGATAAAAAGTAAAAAAGGTTTGATTAACGAAGATTTACTCCTTCGAACGTTTTTCAAGTATTAAAGAAGCTTGAGATTAAAAAGAAACCGAAAAGGTTTCCTTCCAATTCAACGAAAAAAAGAGTTTATTTAATTTAAAAACCAATAAACTCAAACAAAAACAAACAAAGTACACCTACAAAACATATAAAGACATATCAAGCCAATGTAAACAATCGCACATATAAGTATATATAAAAGTAATATGAACCACACAAACCGCAAGTAATCGGGAATTTATTAAATTTGCTAAGGTAACCAAAACAGCAATATATATATAAGCTCGTATGAATTTATCGGTGTTTGCATGCATATGTTCGTGTTAGGTGGATGCTAGCAGCCACAAAACATCCGGCAAGATGAAATTTTTTTGATAATGCACAAGAAACTCGCACGTACACTTTTTATATACGTATGTAATATTTCCTTCTATTTTATTATAGATTTGGTTAGTTTTGTGATAAGCACACACTCCACAGTGGAGATGTTATGTCTTCCCTCTCTTCTATTCGTTCGTAATATTTCGAAATGGATACTAATTATCTTGAAAGAACTCCGTCGAGCTAATTTCCATCATTTTCTACGTTTACCTTCACATCAATAGTAACCTATATGTAATTCAAAACATTGCCCGTATCGAGAGTCACAATGCCCATTTTTGGGACAATAGACGTATGTTTCGACAGAGGACATATTCACTTTAAAGACCATTCACATATAGTAAGTAGTATGTCATATCTTGATGCCTGCGAAACACAAGAAGTAATCATTACTTCGTCGCAAAATAAAATGGGGAAGACAGAATTTTGCTTGACGTAAATGCGCTTCGCGCATTGGAACATTTAGTTGTGTTTCTCTTCGCAACCCAGTGCCTGATGCTTTCTTTAAGGTAGCCTCAATATTTCTTTTGTCTCTCTACATATTGCTCCTTCATATCATTCGTCGTTTTTAGCAGGTTCCAGATCCACATCGTTATACCCTAACTGTAACGAATCACTTGGCACTGAAGAGACTTAATTCAATTATTTTCGAGCTTCGATAGTTTCAGCAGGTTGCAAAAACCTGTGAAATTCTCTATTCAGGTAATCTTGCGAAGTACAGCAGTTCATTTTGAAGACATGAATACGCACTTTCCTACACAAAGTCGATGTCGTCCTGAAGGACTTCTTTCGGCTTACTTGCGCTGAACGTTGTTGTGACTGATGTTTGGGTACGTTGACATGTAAAAAATTGCACTTCTAATCCTTTACTGGATCCTCTCGTGCGGTTACTGTAGATCTTCAACCTTTATCTCTTAATCGTTTTTGTTATCTCTTCAGTAGCCTAGTAAAGATCTTCGTTGAACATTTTTGCAATGTTTCCCTCAAAGTTGTGTGGCGATATGGGTGCTTTTTCTTTTTAGAGTCGAAACTATTGTTTTTTGACCATTTACAGAATCTTCAGTGTGTTGTTTCAGACGCCTGCTCTTTAAAGTCACTCTTGCCGGGTTGTTAGAAAAATTATGCGAAAATACTTTGAAACGTTTAAAATTGCAATTGCCATAATATATAATCATATGCTTCTTTAAGATATATTGCAGTCTGCAGGTCCAAAAAACTAAAGCTTTTGTGTTAAGAGCGTCGATCAGGAGCAAAAAAATTTTTCAAAAACTATTTTCGTTACTCGGCCCATCGACTCCCACCAAATTAACAAAAATCAGAATGCGTCCATAAGTTAATATCCATTTCATTAACATATAGAGATTTATTTTTAATTAATTTTTGTTTCAATCCATTTATGCTTACATTTTTTATTCTGCGTATGTTGCGAAAAGAAAAGTAATGATTGCATCTTATGTGAGTAAGTGTTTCGATGCAAAAATTCCTTACACAAAAGGCGTTTCCAGTCTTAAAGCTTTTGTTTGTTTATTTCTGCTAAAATATTACTCCCTCTTTCCTGCATTCACAGGAAAGAAAGAAAGAAAAAAACTTGAGTTCGACTTCATATTAAAGAGCAACCACCAACAAGGTGCAATTTACTTTGATCGATCTTTCAAGTAAAGGTTGGCGACTGTATGCGCGACTACGGCCATATGTATAAATAACTTAATTTCTGCTTAAGATGAAAAACTGATTTTCTTTTTAAATTTTTTTGACCTGCTTTCGTTTGTCTTCGCAAATTGTTTCATCAATATTGCTGAAAAGTTAAATACTTCATGTTGACAGCTGAACATTCATTCGCTTATGCGGACTTGCATGGTGGAGTAACTTAATTTACCGTCATTATCGTTCTCTTGCTCATTTATGTTTTATACACTATCACGAATGCACTTACAATCTTTTTCATTTTTCATCTTCATTATCGCAATAATAGCTGCCGCAGCAGTTACATGTATCTTTAATCATCAAAATACTCAGTCACTCAATCATATTTGTACATATTTATTCATAATTTTAAACTGCAGCATGCAACGTGTACCCACAAACACTGCAATACACAATACGCTTCTTTATATAAGTTCTTCAAAAAATAAAAAACTTTCATGATTTAACATTTAAGTTAAAGTGGATTTTTGCTCTCTTTCCGTCTTCAAACTTCATACCCAGCAAACAGTTTCATAAGAAAGTTCAAAAAAGCAATTGCAAGCACAAAATCCTTTACCTTCTTCGGGACCGTTATGGCAGACATTTTACTTGGAATAAAAAGCCAATTACCTAGACGTGGTTGTAAAGTCGTGCATTAATTGTTGGCGAAAAATTTTAAAACACAATCCTGCACAAAAGTGCTCAAAAGCGTCAAACTAGTTGTAGAGTAGATGCATCGGTGCTTAAAGATAAAATGAAATTGCTTCAAAAGAGAAATTTAAATGTCAAACCCGTTTTTCTCGAGACCGAGGTTTTCGAACTAGTGTATCAATATCTTCCTCAAGGTTTATTCGATTGTCTCGAAAATTTAATTGCAGCTTCTAAGTAAGATTTCCTAGCGAGTAGTGCAAGGTTTTCTATCGTTGATTTGTAAACGTTTTTTCTTGAAAATTCAAATGCGCCTCATTTTTATATTTTACATCATTTGTTGTAATGGTCATATTTGGTTTTGCGCATGTGTGGAAAGATATAAGATAGACACAACTTTTATTGCACCGATCAATTCGGAATTATTTGCTAAATCGTTTTGTGTTAAACCTACAAGTCGCAAATTTTTGGATTGTTTTGCTGAAATATGCCCACGATCGAATCCCATTAACGGTGGATTTCACGGTTTATTTCATTTTTACGACTACTACGCAAATACCGAATTTTGTTGAAACGACGTTGTATGAAAAATCATAGCGCTGCTACTTAACCATAGAAATTAATGTAAACAGACTGGAAAGTTTTATTCGGCTGGGTCCGAGTATTGCATGTTCACTACCATTAAAATCCTTCGTGCTTTTATTTATTGTCATAAAAAAATGAATGGAAGAAAATCTATCTTTCACCTGTTCCTTCACTAAAAGATATTAGGAAAAACTAATCTATAACGTCGTGATGTCGTCCATAGATAATTTAGATTTAGCACATTTAGCCTTTCGCATTGGCATTCTATTTTCCAAGTCCAAGTTTATGTGATATCCATATCAATGATATTGTGAAGAAAAAGTTACATTTCTACCGAATTTTATGTCGATATCTTCATTTTTGCGGCTAGGATAAAAACTTAGATCGGTTCGGCTAATTTTTGAACCGTCTCCCAAGAAAATATTTTGTGATGAATATATTATAACAGTAATTCGACTTAAAAAAATTGTATTTATTATTATCATTATTATACCCACCCATGAAGGATTGTGGTTATACTCATTTTGTCATGAGGTTTGCAACATCCAAAAGGATGCTTCAGAGTCCCTATAAAGTATATATGCACTCTTGATTAGCATGACATTCTGAATTGACTAAGTCATGTCTGTCCGCTTGTTTGTCTTTGTGTCTGTGTGGTGTGTATTTTTGACACTTCCCTGGCCGCAATATATCGACATCAAATTTGGTAAAAACATTAGAAGTCTTTGTACGTAGCTTGGTATTGAAATCGGGCTAAATTGGTTTTTTGCTCACTACCCATAAACTACAGCAGATAACTTTACAAAAGTGGAAGAAAGAGACCACGCCTATTCAATTTTACAGTGTGTCAATGTTTGTTTTTTTTTAGATCTTGGCGCAATACGCAAATGCAAGCTCGCCTATAAAAATACAAATTGTTGGCTAGTTCCAAAACTTGGAATGCACCTAAGCATTCATCTGCCCATCTGTCCGTTTGCGCAAATATGTAATAGCTGTAGTAAACATTCTCCCGTTCGCAAAAATTAACGTATTGCCTTAAGCGTCTCCTAAGAGTTCTCAGAAAATCTAAGCTTTTGTATGACAAAAAACTTAATTTCTAGTGCGCTATGGGTGGATGGAATTGGGTGAAGAGTAATAAGATCTCTGATGAAAAAATTAACACTGATAAATTTGAGTCATATCAGCCCGTGTTTTGGAAGCCGTCTCAGAGAAGAGCCTCCATGGAAAATAAATACGCAACGCAGATATGTTATTTCCTATGTTCTGTTCGAGGCCGACTTTGGAATTAAAAAAGACAACAACAAAATTATTCATCCAATATTGAAAAGATCTTGTATTTCTTTCACCCACCTATTGAGAGAGAAAGGCAAGCTAAAGATATGCCTGACCTTAAGCACTCTAAAGGTACTTTTCGGAAGCAGCTTATTGCTGCAAAATAATATTAACTCTTGTCTCGTTACCCTGTATTTAGTAGCATTGCTCTTGGCTAATTATTTTGTCATTGAATATATAGAGCATGTATATAACGGTAAAGTTGCGAAATTTCAGTGCATAAAAATTCATTTCTCCAATTCGTTCAATAATGTTTCCCTCCTTCTATTCGTTTTCATTGTTTACTAAATACTACTTTAAGCCCATTATTAATACTACAATATGATTATCTGCATTTCGGAGATAAAGTGCAGAAAATAAACTTGAGGAAATAAACTCAAACTTTGCGTTTATAACAAGGAAGTTTAATTTTCTGCTCCTTGTCTTTGACTTCCGAAGAAATATAACCAAAAATGAAAATGAAATTAAAAAATAATCAAAGAGTGACTTTTGGATAGCTACCAACTTAAGTGTATAAAGATTTTTGTTAACTCCCAAAGTGTAACTCATCTCATTGAGATCAGATTTGCTTCACATTTCAATATTTGATGTAAATCCTTATATAGACTTGACTTCAAAAATGCCGGTTTTATGTTTTTGAGAACGGTATTTCACCATGTAAATAAGTGCTCAATGTCTCTTTTTTTTAGTCTAAGAATTCAATTCATTAGTCTAAAATTAAAATAATAATAATAATAATAAGTTATAATACCTGTAGTTGATTCTTCAGTTTTCATGTTCTTTCAACCGTAGAATTTTTCAAATTCCGTCACAGAGCCACGAACAGCGAACTCTGGTGGCAGCTTATTTCTACAAGCGATGTCTTTGAATAAAATTTTTTGCAATTGCCATACCATACGCGAACAATTTCTCGTAATATATTGTGCGGACGAAAATATAATTCATAAACTCAAGAAATGTAAGAATAGGATATACACAAGTAGAGTAATTTAACTTCAAATACTGCGATTGATTACTTCTGCTTTACGATTTTCGTCTTTGAGATATAAATATTGAAATACTAGTCGTGACTAGTGCAATTTATTCAACAATTTACCTGTTTCAACGGAAAATAATAGTAACTTAAACCAATTCCGCGCCAACCTTTGCGTGCCTAACTGTTTTTTTGCTTTTACGCCTCTCTAATCGTTCTCTTGTTAAATATGAATTAAAGAGTCCTGTTTGGTTCAGTATAATTAATTGACACAGTTGGTTTTTTCGTTACGCTTCAATCGTTATCTCATTTATAATGTCAGTGCTTGATTTTCTTCTTTATATTATTGCTTAAACGGTTTGCCGGTTCTGTGTCTTCGGATCAGAAATTACCAATGAAAGGAGGTGGTGCAGAAGCGATAGCGTTGGATAAACTTGAATATATAAGATTAAGATAACAAGATGCTAAGAAGCTAATTGGCTAACAGGTTGAAAAGCGGGTTTAAGGCGTTCAGGGATTAAAAGCTTAAGCATTTGAGAGATTGAATAGTTAAGAAAATAAGAGGGTAGGGAGGTTGGGGCGTTAAGAAATTGAGGGGTTAAAGGAAGTTACTGAAAATTAGGAAGCTACCGGGTTGAGAGGTTAAGTGGTTGAAGGCTTAACGGGTTAATGGATTAATGTCCCGTTATGTCACTGTTTGTTTTGTGTACTTTTACTTTTATAGAGCGGACGTACCCACGCATGCTACAGCCTGCTCACTTCCCAAGTGTTGTGTTTCACATTCGCAATAGGGCTAGCCTTCCAGTATCATTGATAAATGGCTAAGAGTATAAGGGGTAAGGTAAAACGGTGAAGAAAGGGCTGCAAGATGAGTGTAAGAGAATAAGGGTATAAGAGGTAAAAAAGATACCGGATGAAAGATGAAATAGTAGCAAGCGCTTTAGAGAATATGAGGGAAAGACATCACCCTCCTCCGCTATGCTCAGTTGAAAGATGATTTTTTTCCTAGAATGTGTTGGCACTTCTTCCTTTTTATGATATTTGTAAATATACGCTAAGCTTTTCTAGTTTGAGCTCTGGGATTGAAATATAACTACACTTCTGTAGCCGGTTAATGTTAAACCGCCAAATTTTAAAATATTTCTGCAAAAAAGGATTTGAGTTTTTAACTCCTTTATAAAATATATCCGTATGGATTTCTGGAGTGCTAAAAAACTGGATTATACTTTCTAGACAGATGGCACTGACGTTCCATTTTGACAATTTGTACTTAGCGGGTTTATGATAAGAAAACGAGTTCGAGTTTATTTAGCTCCATCTTTTGATGACGAGGTTTATAAATAAATCGATTTTTCCAGTAACCGACTATCGGTACCACACCGGCTTTCAAGCATTTACGAAATGTTGTACATAACATTATTGCATTCTATTAGGAAAGTTGAAGGCCGCCCTTTCTGGTCACCCTTGCGAGAAGTTCGAATGAAAATAATAAAAATTGTTGAGGTTATCTGTTGGCAATTTTTGAATAGTCGTAATTGGTGTACAGATAAAGCGTTAAAGCGTTACTTGGTCCGCAATTATCTTTTCGTATCATTTTGGAATATTTAAAATATCGTTTAAGTAAATATATTAAAAAAAAGACAATTGACTTTCAATAATTGATGTCAGGCATATCAACGCCAATTTTAAGAAGAGCTTCATGTGATGGACTTAACATATGCGGTAGTGTGCTACGGAGCAATTTTTCGTGATTGGTCACAACGTAATGTTAAAAGAGCCTCTTTGATACTTTTGCTACAGTGTTTAATGGTCTTGTATTATTAGGCTAAAAGCAACTTTGTCACTATTGATGAAAAAGTTTCTAATTTATTGCACCGATACCACTCATTAAGTCCGTCCTAGTTTAGGATTATCGCAACGGATGCACTTTTTATCGATATGATCAGAAAACGTTGCAGAACATTATTTTCTGACATGGTTGAAGCAGTGTTTTTGAAAATTCTTGTTTCGTGAAACACAGGGCTTCCTAAAGAAATGCACACACATATCGGGTGATTATTAAAACGCCTCATCGCCCAATCCGTTTATTCCGCAGATATTCATTGAGATTACCTCTCATATCACCATGATATTGGGAATGCCCTCAATCTTGCTGAGAATAATAGTCCTTTTCGTCCTCAAACTGCTCACGAATATTAGGCACGAAAGTAAATTAGAAAGAATAAAGTGTGTATACACTTTGTTTGACATTCTGCACTTTCCATTGTTTTTAAGGTTTGCTAAAATTTTTTCGCCTTCTTAATCACATACCTTAACGCAAAACCAAATTTTTGACTCATGAAACATTCCCCTTCGGGGCGTTCAAGTAGAACAGAGCCCCCGTACACATCGCTTTATTACTTGAAGAGTTTAAGCGGTATTTTTCTTTAAAATAGGACTATTAAGTGTGAATTCTCATAAATCTCCCAAGCACTTTAAGAGAGAGACTTCAACGAACTAATAAATTCCCCGAAACCTTGACCTTGGATAATTGGAATCGGAAGAGATTTTCAAATGCCCGGCATTTGAATCAGAAGAAAGTTCAACGGAGAAGCCTTCTCGGTCGTAGGGTTAAACGTTTAAAATCATTGAAGGAGGGCAATTTTAGAATGTCGGTTTAAAAAATTTTCCACACAGTTTTTAGGTTTTATTTTTATTATAACCCCCTTTCCCATTACAATTTTAAATGATGGAGTTTTATTCAAAATTATGAAAAATAGATAATAAAAGCACAATAAACCAAACTGTATGAGAAGACATGACTTAATTTTATTTCATAAATTCTTAATCTCAGTTGTTCAGTCATATTGAAGTACCGCGAAGTGGAAAAAGAGAAAGTTAAGCAAAAAAAAAAAGAAAGAATTAAGATAAACTAGTGAAATGAAATGTTGTCTAAGCTAAAAATACGAATATTAAGGACATTGTGGATACTTAAAAACTTTTAACAGTAAGTTGCGAATGTATAGCAATGTATGTGTACGTATTCTTATAATGTTCTGGTCCTTTTCCCATTTGTCGGTTATTTATCATTATTATTACAAGCTGCTGTTGTTGTTTTTGTTACTGCTACTGCCATTATGTGGGCTTGTTTTCCATTCATTATAACTTAGCTAAAAAAATTTCTGCTTTTTAATTAGCATAATTTTTGTTTTTTTGTTTTGTTAATTAGCGTAACTTATCAACAACATTTCATAGAGCACACGCGCGCACATACCCCGATAAACAAAAAGAAATCAAAAAAAAAAAGAAAGAAATTCTTAACAAGATAACTTGAAAGACAACAGGATTCTTAAGTTGGAAGAAGACACAAAAAACGGGACCCTTCTTGTTCTTCTTATTTTACATTTCCTTACAGCTGAAAGGCTTCAGGAAAATATGCAGGTTTTAACGTTGCTGCTGTTCTTTTGCCTCTTTCTCTTATGCGCCTGTTTGCATGTGTTTGGCAATTTTTCAAAGTCTGCTTTTCGGCGAACTTTCACTCAACTATTTATTTAAAAAAAAAAAAACCAGTTAAAAATAAAAAAAAATAAATCTGCATATAAAACTATGCTAGAACTATGCTTATGCTCGGGTTTGCTCCTGTATGCGCGCAAGTGTATATGAGTGAAAAGATAAAAAAAAAAAGAGTTTGGCTTTAGTCCAGTTATTCCATTATATTCATTTTTTCCCAGCTTTTTTCATTTTATTCCGTTTTCATTTTTGTTTTTATCGTTATGCCGCCGTTAGGTCTTTTCAGCGCTTTTGTTAAACATTGTGTTTACATAGTTTACAGCTTTCAAGAGTAAGACGAACAACGTTTACACATATCCGTACATACATTGATGCATGTGTAGATGTAGGCCTCTTGTGTTAAATAACAGCTTGTTGTGCGTAACAATCATTACTGTTGGGTAATGTTTTTCTTTTTTCTCGTTTGTAAATATTTCAAGAAGTTTTTTACATGCTCTTCCGAATCCTTTCACTCTTTTTTGTATTTTTTTTTTTTTTTTTTTTTTGCTTGTCAAGATGCTTTCCCGTTTTTCATTCTATAGAAAGACTTTTTTATACGGAAAATGTTATTGTTGCGTGTTCCTTCCTTTTGTTTGTTCTTTTTTCAGCTTTTACTGAGTGTGCATATTAACCTAAAAATTTTTGGAAGTTTTAGTGTATTGAACCTTTTGATTAGGTAATTATTGCGCGAATACATATTATATATTAAAAAATTATATTTAAATAATAAATTGTATATATTAAAAATATAAATCATATATATTAAAAAACTATAAACTGTAAGACTGGGTTTCCTAACTTTAGGATAAACTTTTAGGATAAACGAGGTTTTTTAGGCTATCCTATGAAGAATTGTTACTTTTGATTGGGTAGTTAAGGGTCTTAAAGATATAACTGCTACTCTTAAGATGGCACTGAACAGCTATTGGTGTCACCATGCTCTTAAATCAAGTTCAGTTAAAGCATCGTAATCCTGTTGTTAGGGCGCCTGAGAGTTGATGTTGCGGGTGCTGACTTTAAAGTGTCCTTGAAAGTTTTATGACGCTATTAAAGAGCTTTCAGGCCGCAGATAAGCTGAATGATGAGTTGAATGTGAAAAAGAAAAAGATCGGTTTGTCTATTTCATTTTCTGATTGAGCCATCGCCGTTGCGAAAATATACGAAGAATTTGCCAAACTATCGAGCTGCATCCTGAGAAACTCTTCTTGTTTTCAATAATCCTCATTCTATGTGTTTTTTGCGAAGTTTACACCAATATTTCCATTTTTATTGCCGCGGGCAAATAAACAAATGAACAAGAAGGCAGACAGACAAAGGTGCCTTAACGCATTCAAAATTAACCACTGATGAGTAACGTATATACTTTGTAGGGTTTCCGATGTTATTTTCAGGTTGTTACAATCACTTTGATAAAAGAATGAAACTCTGATACCCTATAACATTGGATGGGTGTAGCCGATTTTTTCCACTTTTATGCAAGTGCTGGAAGATCAGTTAGAGAATATACGTGCAAATTTTTGTTTTTTTGAATTTTTTTGATTATAAGTAACGAGTAAAAAATTAAATTCTTTTTATTTCTAAAAACGAAGTATTTTCAAGTTACGTTATACTGTAGGCTTAGCCTTTGACAGTTTTGAGCCCCATTCTCAATGCTAACCTGCTTACAAGAATTTCCTATGTTTTTGCAAATTTGAAACCGGTATTTTAATTTTTACCACCTGGAGAATGTTTACCACGAGCATTAGGGGGACGGATGGACATAGGGACAGAGAGGCAGATAGACAGCCAGACGTTCGGGCACGGTTAAACCGATTTAGAATGTAATGCTACATGGGTGGGATATACACTTTATGGATTCCTTTTCGTTATTGCAAACGCGTCTGGCATGAATATAGCTCTTGTCATTCGGTGGTGGCAATGATTCGAGTTTATTTGCAGTGGAAAATTTCCAAAATTGAGTAAATCTCTTCACGGCTTGCGATTTGCAAAAAGTCGATCATTTCTTCCTTCTCGTAGCTTGCAACGTCAAAAGATTGCGGAGTACTAAAATTAGGCATTCGGTTGGTTAAACGAAAGTTATCAGAAAACCATGTACAAGTAAACAAAATTTTCAGTTATTGTAAAGATGTATGAAAAGGAGAAAAATTGCAGAGAAGTACGTTTCGATATCGTTTATCAACATTTCGCCTCATTATTGCCAGTAAGCAAGCTGTTGAAAAGGGTAAATCTGCTATACGACTGTGTGAACTGCCCTTATGGCAGTTTGTATTTGGTTGTGTTCAGTTCTATTTTGTACTTCCTTTAGATTGTTTAAAGAACAAAAGCGTTTTTCTGTCTTTAATTGCAGCAATATTTATATCTTACAGATAAAAGTTTATCAAATCATCTAAAATGTGTGTATCTAAACATTTTTTGTTTGTTTAGCTCTTTTACTTGGATTTCTTCAGATTCCACATTGTTTGCAACATCCTACAGTTTCCACAAATTCATTTTACATATCAAGTTTGCTTAATACCCTCCCGATGTACAAATATCTCTTAATATTTCTGTAGACAGAATTTCTCTTTACAATCACTTAACTCTCAACACTATAAGCGCTTGCAGTTGAAGACAAATTATTAGTTAAGCGCCGACACTTGTGACATTTGTGACATATGTTTTAAAAGGCTTTTTAGCGGACGACGCATTTTTTATTCGATGAGATATTCTTCGTTCATTCATTAAGTGCACAATTTTCATTTTGCTAATAAGGATTTAGAGTTTGTGCAGGTTAGAAAATTTTTTCCTTTGTGCTCTATTTTACGTTACACTTATACAAATTTATTTACCGATAAACTCAGTAAATACATTGTTAATGTAGCCGTCAGTGCTGATGCCGAACTTTTGCACCTGTAATGAAAGCAAACTATTGCTAAACGAATATTTGATGAATTAAGTGAAATTTAAAAAATTTACCTATCACCCTCATAAACCCATGTATTACCGCTGGTGTTATCTACATCAAAAGGTAATCTTAAGGAGTGTAGAAGTACTTTCTCCATAGGTTCGTTTCGATCAGGTTTTCTACCTAGAAATTTCAGTTCTGATGTATTAGTTTTTGATGTATAAATGCAAGCTGATATATAATCTTTATCGTGGCTTATTCCAATTAATTTATACATCGCTTTGGCATCTAATGTTTGAGGCGTTTTGTGAAAAACAAATTCTCCCTCTTTCATCCAATCATCCCAAGGAAATCGTAAATTGGGTTTTAAAGGTTTCCATCTGCTATTTTTATATTTGATTTGCAGAAGCACATTAGCATCTTGATCGCCGTCTTCTGGCAATGATGCTACCTTAACCTCAACACATTTGGATTTTTCTTTACTTGGATAACGCAATATTTCATACCAAGTACCAATAATCTATAAAAGACCCTTTATATGCATTTTTTTCAATAGTAACAAAATCGTTTAGCTTTGGTTTACATACGTCTTCGGGTAAGGAGTCCGAAAAATGATGACTATCCTCTATTTTACATGACCAGATTTCGGCGCATTTAAATTCTTGCCAAGTAATTGTCAATATTAAAAATATTGAAACAGCTCGGCTAAGCATTTTTTCAATTCTATGTTCCTTTTTTTTTGATTTTAACTCTTTAATTGCGTGATGCGTGTGTGGAAGTATTTTTCTCGGTTTGCTCAGTTACAAAAGTGAAGCAAATATTTTATTCATTCATGTTATGTTCTAATAATCGATAAGGAAAATACTTTCTTATTAATCTTTTCGCCACTTGCTAGATATTAATAAATATAGTTTTGTGTTTCTTAGGGTATGAATGACAAAGACTTTGCGTCAATAAGTTTTTATGAAATACTTGATACGACGAAAACAACACACTAAGTTCTTATTAAGGGCTTAATTAGTTAAAAACTCAGCCAACCTTTCTCTTGGACGTTTCATTAAGATAAGAAATCACATTGTAATTCCTAATTTCCCTCTTTTTTGCGTAAATTAGGAGAATATTATTGATACCATTACTATTGTGGTAGTAAATAGTCTATATCGCCCTACAGTTGTTTATAACGACTTTTCAATACTAGGCGTTCCGTGCGCATTGGTCGAAAAAGTGGCCCAACGAGCATTCTTGAATCATGTCCCTTTCATTTGATATCAAGATGTTTCGTAGTTTAGATTTCGGGGATAAATAAAGGAAGCCCCTTGTAATGAGCTGAACTGGGACATTTTTATTGGACCAAATATCAATTGATTTTTCGTAATGTTTTTTTAGGACCACAATTGCTCGGAAATTTTAGGAAAAATCTTTAATGATTGCATTTGGTCATCCCGCAAGGTTAGGTGTGCATAGACGTACAAATTCTTCATGTAGGGCTAGACATAATCGAAGCAAGACACGAAGTCTAATATCACTTATGGCAATGCGATATATATAAAATAAAATTGTTACCTAAAGTATGCATAAATTGAAGCAGCCGTGGTACGCAATAAAGATTAGATAAATAATATCGGGGAGGCACGAAAATTTCAATTAGTTTGCGGTCGAGCGGCATCTATAAAAGTTTAATAAAAAAATTAGTTCTAATTACGTTTATCAACTTCAAATATAAACTGCATTAAGTTTTTCACTCTTCCTGGCGATTATCACTTGGCAAACTAAAAGAACGCAAATATTCAAATTTAAAAATTTATATGCTCGCACATGAATTAAATGAAACGAAACAGGTTTAACATGACATCAGCGAAACATCGAAATTTGAAAGCTATATTTTGTTCGTGTTTCTTCTTTATTTATCCGACCATTTACCCCTTTCTCCTGACATTTTTGTGAACCGGTACTATTAGCCTCTAGTAGTTACACTCTTCGTTTTCTGGTACAATGCACATGCTCCAGATACAAGTATTTCAAGACTGATTTGATGCCTATGACCAAAATCGAATTATAAATTTGCATTTCTTTTTATATATTCTCGATTCAAATGCACAACTTGGAAAAGGATACACTCACAAAAACCTAATAAACCTTATAACTAAGGAATATCAAAGTTATGTTGTTGCTATCATATATAGGCATTGATTCAAAATTGGAAGAAGGCGCTTATGGCGAAACTAATATTCCATTGATTAACGTAGCAGCAACACTTTTCAAGTCTTTACGTATTTGATTGGGACAAAGAGTGCTTATAGTTCACAACACAGCGACGAACACGTTGTTAATCGTTTTTCTTTGAATTTAGTTGAATGTCAACTTTTATCTTATCATAACGCTTAGATAGCAATAACATTTTCAATAGATAATGAAATATTCTCTAATAATTATTTGTGATTCTTAAAGCCGTCTAACTGTTGATTGTAATAAAATGTATTGATTTCAAATCTGTTATAAACATCGCTAGTATGCGTAATTCAGCTTTTTCATTTGCAAATTTGACAAAGGCACAGAACGTCTGAATTGAAAGCTGAAATTTATGAAACTATTCATTGGGACTGGTGGGTACGTTTTTTCTTTCTCGAAAAATAATACCCGAGATATTAGAGGAGAAGCGATACGCGGAATTTCGTTCCAAAGATTTTTGTTTCTATAGCGGTTGTCTTTTGCTTGTTTAGTCGACGTGCGAATTCACACCTTAAGCGGCCTCGTAGTCATTTGGCCTTAGGACATAGTCTTAAGGGAAACTCTACTTTTTCCATTTGGTTGTATCTAAGGAATTATAGGCGTACAGGAAGTAAGAAGCGAACTAAGAAGGAAACTCAAGACAATTTAAGAAAGTTTACCGAATTTCTCTAAGCGGTAAAATGTTATAAACGGATATGTTTGGTCTTTTAATACTTTACGCGGATCCAAAGGTAAAATTTGATAGAACTTAGCGTTGTAAATACTTAATTTTCTAATCAACCCTTAAGTAAAAAAGCGTTCTTTCTTGCCGAAGAGGTATTCTTCGTTTTCGTTATTAATTCTTATTGAAAATTGAGTTTTCGTACAGAGATACGCCTTAAACGATCTGCAGATAATTTTTCTATCAAAAAATTGCTTATTCTTCACCTATTTTTGTTCATAAAATACCAAATTTTGTCGTCGTATAAAATATTACCGTTAGAAGTCTTCCATCAGAGAGGGTCGCAAACTAAGACCAATATGGTTGAAATTTGGAATAGTGAAGTTATTTGCAAAAAGGTGATCTTTTGTATCTGCAAAAGATCTTTTGATCTTTTTGCACGGATTTGTGTACAGAAACTGAGCTCATCCCAATTAAATTTTCCATATTAATTTAATACGCCATTACACTATTTTATAAGCTTTTACTTGATTTCGCATCGGTATGGAAATTCAGAATTAATATTCCGGGCACTTTTATGTATCAAATCATGCTGAAACTTTGTACACCCTTTTGGTTCCGATAAGAGTGCAATAATAAGATGCTGTTAGGAAAACTGTAAATGGGGGGCCGTAACCGACTAAAGTTTTTTTTGCTTTTGATATGATTATATTAGTGTACCCCAATCCTAACTCGCTCTTCCGCCATAAAATGTAAAAAACTCGACCTTATTTTTGTAAAAAAAACTTTTTGTTGTAAACACTTTTATATGGGAAGAAATTCAAAAAATATTACTTCATCCGATTGAAATTTTGCATCTTCATTTTGTAAGCGAAGTAAATAAGTAATAGAGTCTCTTCATTTTTTTTTTTTTTTGGGTGTTACAAGCGGAGGAAGTATTTCTTGCACTACGGTCCTTAGATAGGGGAATATGTGTTTAAGAGGTAGGCACGCATCGAGTAGTACAAAACGTATTTGCATGGCCAGGTAAGATTTTACTGCGAGAACTAACATAATGCGTCTAGCTAAAATTATTAAATATAATAATTGATGGGTTTTATCATCAGAGAAAAAGCGGGCGAGGACGTATTTTCCAATCGGATACAATTTCTTTGCATTGAAATTTCAAAATGATTTCATCATATAATACCAGTACAGTTTTTTTTAAACAAAGCATAAGAGTACCTTATATGCTTTTATATTGGTGTATATCTTGTGAAGCGCATTTTAATACAGATAATAGCACATTGAGGTTAACAAAACAAGAACCATTCTGTTTTGTTAGCACAAGTTGGTGTGGCTAGGCGATGGTTTACGTGATATATTTCAAAGCTAGTTTAGCCCGAAAGAGTTCCTTACCCCATTTGCTTAATAAAGAAGTCAGAAGCTCGATACGCACAGGATGTGCTTAAAACTTCACTTCTTTTCACTATACGACGCTTGCGTCTTGAAAAATGTTTTAATGCCAATAGCTCTTTGAGTACACTTTCTTGTTTTTTTTTAAATATTTTATTAACTTAAAGTACTTGATGCGGTGCTATACATAGTATGCTATGCGAAATAAAACAACAAAAAATACAAAAACAAAAGTTACCGGTCTTAAACGATTTGCGCTGTTACACCTGCAAAATTAAAAAGCAAGAAATTTCTTTCAATTATTATTATGTCGCGGCTGCACTCACCTTTCGCCATGATAAACCCGAGTAATTTGATTAGGTTTTATTCCCAATTTTTCTAGTGAATTCAACAAAATCGTTAACTGCTCTTCATCGGGTACTATATCACGACTTAAAATCTTAAATACCGGTATAGCTGAAAGCCCTTCCGCGTAGCCGCAAAGTAGCATCAAATTCCCGTCCTCTGCATTCAGTAATCTGTATGTAATGTTAACTTCACCATTATCAAAGCTTAATACGAATTTCCCATTTTCAACCTCGTCGGCCCATGGAAAGGTTAAATTCTCCTGCATGAATTCCCATTTTTTATTGACATTGTTAACGTAATCTAGTTCTAGATGATATTCGTTTTTTTCTACGCTCGAAGGTGCTTTAACTTTAACGCAGGCAGGAACTTCTGCTGGAGGTATACGTACTTGCTCGTACCACACTCCCGATGTCTAAAGATAGATCAATATAAATTCTTTGATATAATAGAAAAAATGTTTAATTTGATTCACTTTATTTAAATATTGCTGCATAGGTATATCGGAAGCATTACGAGCACAACTCCATCTAGCCGCCTGAATTCTTTGAGATACATTTATTGTAATTATGAAGATAGTTAAAATATTTAATTTGCTTAACATTTTCCGCTCTATTAAACAGATGTTGTTTCGCACTTATAAAAAGGGCAATGAATGCATGAGCCACAGTCTTCTAACACTAATTTTCCATTATCAATGGTTTGATAAATTGCGAATCATTGACATGATAAAGAATTGGGAGTGTAAAGGGTTAAGACCAGGCATTTTTAAGTTATCAGATAATTGGTGAATAATAAATTGGTAGATTAGGCTTATTCGTCATTATGTAGGAAACGAATGTATAATGGTATGTGAATAAAAAATATTCAGCTGAATTTAATGTGTCGCATTATCTATTAAGGAGGTAACAGCGAGTAATGCAATTCTGATACCGATGCAGAAAAAATACGGGATGAGTTGCGGTCGATTAAAAAAATTAGTTTAAGGGGTAGTGTCGCTGTATATTTTTTAGAAAATTTCTTTTTTATTGATTTAATACATTACTTAAGCCTTCCAGATTGTGCAAAAAGAAAAGTTCATTTTTCCCCAAGCGCCCTAAAAAGACTGCTTGGGTGAAATGAGTGCTGGAGAGTTATAACCTAAGGACCTATCTCTTTATTTCTAACTCCTGTCTTATCGCTAAAAAGCATTCATTTACATTTAAAGAATGTAAAGCGCAGCCTGACCCAAATAACTTCTTGGATAGATATGAGACTGAGAACTGGGAGATCTTCTTGTTCTGTTGAAGAGACATTCAACGCAATATTTCGTATGGATGCCTTATTCAAGTATTTAACTAAATTCAATATATATTTTCTTGTGGTGATATTTTAAAACAAATGCATTTTTAAATAGGGGATATTTTATAAAAGTATTAAGCTTCGACAAAATTCGAGTTCATATATTTATTTTATTCGTTTAGTTTAAATCTGTATTGCCTTACAACCAGATAATGATCTGCTAACCTATGCTCAATTCATTGCAGGCCACTACTTTTTTTTTTTCAGAAATCCACGGAGTCTGTTAACAATTTTCATAGGATAACCGATAAGAGTCAAATTTTACTGACATGAAAAAAACTAAATTTTCATACATTTATATAATTAGTTTTTACTATCGAAACTTGTATTAATGAATATTAATTTTTTGACGTAATGAAATAGTTATTTGTAGTTTTTGTAATTCTCAAAACAAAATCCAGAAACTGTTATCCTTAGTGTAGCGACAAATTTTTATATTAATCGCTTCCTAGACAAATTCAACAATGTTTCCCCTACGACGTCAATCAATGACATGAACTGACACAAATACCTAATTTAAGAGAAAATTTGTTCAAAGTGTTTTTCGAAATTATTAATAATAAGTTTTTTTTAACCATTAAGGCACTTAGCATCATCTTCTTTCCAAGCCAGAAAAATAACAACCCGTAGCGTAGCGTGTGGGACGTCACCTCTGAGTTTCTCTAAATCTGATTCGTTGGTACAAGTTACCGCTCCCTCTAAAATGAACGTTAATGTTTCCGATATTGTTGAGTCGGTTGGTAGCAAAACAGTTACAAACAAACCGGCAAGTCCATCGGTTTTAAGCTATGGTGAAGTGGTAAGGGTATCTCCGCTCAAGGCCCCCACTCACTCTAATCAAGTGTCATCGCCTGAAAATAATAAAGAGAAAAATAAATCATCCTCTCCCCCTGGCCGTTCGAATGTGAATGCTGGTCACCAGACTGGGCAAGTGGCACAAGCTGCTGGTGCAAGGGCGATAACGCCATCTATATTCTCCCTAACTCTAAACTCCCCAACCGTGAACCCTCCTGTTCCAACTAATGATATTTGCTGTTGTGTTCTTAAATGAATTGTTTGATCAGAAATTGGTTCAATATAATCGTACCCCTAATTTTAATGGTAGACTGCTTGATCTCTGCTTTGCCAATTTTCCTGAAATTTGTGTTAATCGTTGTCTTCCTTTTGGTTTGCCTGAGGATCCTTATCATTCAGCATTGGGTATTTCCTTTCATTACAAGCATGATGGTTCGTTGAACTACTGTAATGTTCCAAATTCACCTTTTTCAAATAAATTTTATGATTTCCATAAAATCCATAAAAAATGCTTCAATGCTAAAATCTCATCTTTCACATATAATGCTTGGTTTCTCAACTGGAAGTATTGAAAGCTTACTGTCATCGTTCTACAGTATATTAAGTCTACCTATTTCTACATCTGTTCCTCAAAGCGGGTGTTCCGCGTGGTTTAATAAGACAATTGAATATTACAAAAATAGAAAAAACACGCTTTTCAAAAAATATTCGAGAAGTGGCTCTGCTTTCGACTATTTCGCTTACTCGGCGGCAAGGCATAGATTTAACTCTCTCAACCACCGATATTATTGCAAACACCTGCATTTCGTTAAATCCTCTTTGTTTGCTAACCCTTAATACTTTTTTCAATTTGTTAACTCAAAAACAAAAATTTCCACATCTCCCTCGCATGTTTCTTTTAATGGGTCTGCTTCCTCTTTGCTGAATACTTCCGTCGAAACTTTTCGACTGCTAGTGCCGATTTATCAGCAAACTACCCATATCCTATAACTAACTCGGTTTCAATTCCTAACTTGGTTATTTCGGAAGATGACGTTTCTAAAGGGTTGAGTTCTCTAAAATACAGTTGTGCGCCTGGACCTGATGGAATTCCATCATGTGTACTTAAATCTTGCGCTGTCGAGTTATGTGGTGTGATCTCAAAGATTTTTAACCCGTCCTTGTATTTAGGTGTTTTCCCTTCATGTTGGAAGAGTAGTTTCCTATCCACAAAAGTGGAAGTAGACAACTTGTTGAGAACTACAGAGGCATAGCCAAGTTGAGTGTCTTGCCCAAGTTGTTCGAGCGTATTGTGACTCAGCATCTGGCCTTTGCCATTAATTCGTATATTTATCCGCACCAGCGCGGCTTTCGGAAAGGGCGATCTAAAATCACCAACTTGTTGGAGTTTACTTGTCATGTTTTCAAGGCTTTTTCTAGTGGCTTTCGCACAGATGTTATATACACTGATTTAAGCAAAGCATTTGATATGGTTGACCACAACTTTCTTATTTTTAAACTCCATGCCTCTGGCTTCCCTTTCTATTTAGTGAAATGGATAAGCTCTTATCTGCGCAATAGATCCTTCAGGGTTTTGTTTAACTTCATCACCTTTTATTCTCACATCTTTGTGAATTATTGAGAATCATTTTCAGTTGAAGGCAAATTTTTATGCGCTTACTCTCGCATGCACGCAATTTTTATACAAATACTTGAACAATATTAAAAATTATAAACAAATTGAACTCTTATTCTCACATCTTTGGAATTATTGAGAATATATATGCTTATTCCATAAAGGCAGCAAATTTTATACAAACACATGTTTCGAATTTAATAGTCCGAATAGATTCCTTAAGCTTATCAAATGTAACATATTGGAGTTTTTTTTATCAGAATTATCAAAAAAGATTCCAATTCTTCACATTCGCCGCGCAGTAGTCGACACAGCTTTGAAGGCCATGTTAGTCCCGATGAAAATGTGCGTCAATCTAAGTTAAACGTTTCCAACTGCGTTCTTATCTACTCCCAACTCCGGCCGTTCTCCGCTAGCTTTTTGAAGTCCTAATGTAACATTAGTTTCTCTCAGCACCAAGCTCTTGGAGTACCCACTAACATTGTCTCCACAACTATGTTCAAACGAACAGCGACATTTTGCATTTAAGTTTGTTTGTTCGATGCTTCTCCTAACAAATTAAGTATTTTAAATGAAGTTTCTAGAGTCGATTGTGAGTTTGAATGTGGAATTATAAATTTGTTCTATCAAAAAATCCTCGAGGAAAGAGAATAAAGGCAAATTTATATGTAAAGGAAGTTTCTTGGTGACGGGCTTCGATTAACGGAAAGAAATAATTAAAAGAGTATGTCTGTAGCACACTCTAAAACCGTAAACAGGTTTCTCTCGAGATACCATTACTCCATTACAAATACTTAGAGAGTTTTCGATAGCTTAACTAAAATACGATTTATTAATAAAAGATTGCTTTTTTTTAGAAATTGAACTTATCTATTCGAATACTCACCAAACACAAAAAAATTTGCACCAGTTACACAATGTGTCGCAGACCGCCTTCAATTAAGGACGTCTCACAAAAATGGCTCTGGTGTAGCAAATTTTTTTAAATTTTTCATTATCAACTATCATAAAAGTATGATTTTTGTAAACAGCTACAGTGGCAGGTAGTTCATTAACGGCAATTAATTCAGTATCAAGATCAGTCTTATAAGGCGTCGGAAATACCCGATGCAATAGGCGCTGCTGCTTCAACTAAGCTTAACTAACAGCAGTTACATCGCTAAAATGAATATATGCAACGTTGGTAGACAGTTTATCTCAAATTCCAAAGCTGTACGATTGCAAGGAACATATTTGGTCCCCACTGTAAAGCAGCGAAAGTGTTACTACATTTGCAGGTAGAACTAAAAGTTATCTTCCACAAAATTAACCGACAGATATACAAACGAATTTTTTATACGTAATCATAGAATTCAGAAATTTTCTCGGGGATTAAAAACAAAAAAGTGTAGAAAAAAACGCTGGTGTAAACCGCAACCTTGTCTCGCAGCCGAACCTGAAAGTGAGAAGTTTCAGGTGTTTTTGTTGTAATCACCAAAGCAAATCTTTGAACAAATAGGTCATACGTTGACGTGAAGAGTGACAACTTTACTTACTCTCTTCAAATTCAGATCGTTGGTGAAAGAATTACCTCCTCCTGATCTCACTTATTCACAAGCCTGTCGGACCCGACAATCACGGCGACGCTTGCATTATCGCGCCATAAACACGAAATAGAATGGCAATAGTGTCTAATGGAACTTTTCCATAGCCGTATTTGATGTTTTTGAACGCCATGGGCCTTTAATAGAATTGACATCAGGCTCGTCATCACTTACATAATACAAGGACATATCGATAATTTTAGTACTTTACTGTCTTGTTTATGGCTGAAAATTATTGAATTATTTGACTACCCTCCCTCGCCACAAACGTGGTAACGTCAGATAAATGAGTTGACTGTTTTAGCGAGCGATTTTCAGTTAATTTAAGCACATGAATCTCTTCAAAAATATTTCGCAAATTAATTCTTAACATCAGTGTCGCAAAGCTTCGTGGTTACCAATGAAGTTCTGGCCGATGTGGTCAATAGAGTGGCTATGTGTCTTTCAGAATGAATGACGAGTAACATATAATTAAGAAACTGTGAGGTATTTCGAACTTCTTGGGAATGTTCAAGTATATATAACTGGTCATGTCAACGTCTCTTGACAGGAACACAAATGATGTGCAGATTTAGTTTCCAAATCCCTACTGGCTGGATAATGTGGCACTTATGATGATTTCTTAGACGGGGTGCAGTAGTTGACAACAAATTGGCTCCATTCCGGGATTTCCATAGGAGGACGAGTGAGGTAGAGGAAAGCTCTTTTTGTGCGTCTACAACTGCCACTAACAGAGTTATTAAACTTTGTATTTCTTTCCTATTGATCGCATTGTCCATAAGTGACCCCCCCCCCCCCCGCCCTTCGCCCCCTTCGTTTAAGAACATTGCCATCTAACTCGCAAATTGTCAAATTTTAGACTTTTTTAAGCCGAAAAAATTTATTTTTAACTTTTAATTAAATTTAACTTTTCCAAATTCTAGCTCATCTCTATTTTATATTAAACTTGCCAGTGATTATGTGTGTATCTTATGAAGGTTAAGGTAGCTATTTAAAATGAACTGTTAGCTAAGACATGACTTGGAGTTGATGTCTTTTAACGTTAATCACATTATAATGTCTGGCTTTAACTGTCTGCCGATATGTACGTACAACAAAGGCTAAAAATAAAAAGCATGTAGAAAACCTAATAAAATTCTTTCTTCCTCTTATTCTTCTTCTACTTTGAAATGTAATCCAATAAACTTGACTTGAAGCAACGGGAAAAGTAGAAGAGTTTAAGGAAAATAGACTCTCATTGGTCTCATTTTGCAGCTCGTTGTGAAATAATGAAATTCCGTTGCTAGAACAGGTGGGTATGTCGAGTTTATGTATATGTGTGCTTGTTTTCTTCAATATCAATCAAGTTAGACAAATTTAACAATACAGCAACAGTTTCAAGTGCATTTTATTGTTGCAGCTGTAACTATAACAACAACGGCAACATCAGCAACATGCCAAGTATGGCAGCCAACCAACAACCAACCAGCCAGTCAGCCAGCCGACGAAGTCTGTGTAATGAGTACAAATAACTGTTACACACGAGACTCACTATGATCGCATGTTCATGTGCATGTACATGTACCGTTTAATGTTTTCTGTTGTTAGGTTTGGCCTCGCAATACACTTTCAATCTATTGACTAAAGTTAAAGTTGACTTGAGTCGTTTGTGTAATGATGCCAAGGACATGATTACAATACATCAAGAAGGAAAAGTAAGACAAAAAAAAGAGACGACAACTGAAGCTTATGTAGTAAGAATATTTGATATGTGCAAGTTTAAACAAGCCGCACTAGACACTCAGAGTCAACTGCTATAATAGCATAAATGCATACGCTTGTGCTTGCTTGTGTGTATAAACATAAAACGGCTGCTCATAAAAAACACTATTAGAGCGTTGTAAACACACGCATACGCGCGCATATATGAAAGAATTATTTTTAAGTCCAGGCAACCGATGGTAACTACTTGTATAGTTACTGTGTTATGGCTGCTTATGTGCTTGAGAACATTGATTTTATATCACCATAGGATGTAGTGAATGTGACAAATAACTATACTGTGCTTAAAGAGTGCTGGCAATGGAAGAACATGAAAACAAAAGAATATCAAGTTAAATTGATTTGCAGGCATGCATAAAATATGTTAAACACATACAAAACACGCAAAAAGGACAACGACTACATCCGTTTGTATGCCAGCACTTCTGTCTGTGTATAACTAATAGGTAAGCTGATGGCAAGCAAATTGGAATAAGAAATATCGTGAGCTGCTAACATGCACTTAAGTTACACTTTGAACACAATCGAGACTTTAAACGTAAGGCGTGAGTCACTCAGGCAACTGCATGAACACCGGTGGCTTCGTTTTCTCTTGATTAATGCTCGTAAATGAATGATGGAATTCGTTATGTTTCTTTTTTTAATATCTTTGGAGCTCATGCAATACTGAAACCTATGAATTGTGTTAAAATTCTTAAAATTGTATCCATAGCTTTAGTTGCTATATACCTTGAATTAATTTTATTTCTTTCTTCCTTGCAAGAATATTGTTTAGTTCCAAACGTGATATATGTCACTCAACATAATGCTTATTACTAATCAAAACTTTTCCAATTTTTATATAAGATATGTATTCTTCGACAATATAGCGATCTTTTCGTAAACCGGAAAAAAAACCAAATGGAACAGCAAGAGATAACTTCAAGCAGTAAAAAATGGACGGGAAAAAGGAATTATTAATGTTGTTAAACCGTTTGCAGCGCCCACAAGGACGCATCAGAGATCCCACAAATATATACATATATATATATACTACTTGCTTGATCAGCACCAAATTTTAAAATATGTTGTAAACATTCTCCGGGTAGCAAAAATGAAGCATGAACACTGGAAGTTTTTGCGCGCAGGTGGGTGTTGAAAATGGGCCAAATCAGTCGAAGCATCACGTAAACTGAGAACACCTCTGTTTTTCAAAGGCAATGAAAAATTATTTTTTTTGCTTATTACTCATAAACTACAGCAAATAAATGTACAAAATTTGAAGGCAGATACCACGCGTGCCCACTATTATAGTATATTAGGCTTTGATTGTTTTTTCAATACCTTAATAACGCCTTGAAACAAGCTTCGAAAACCCCATAAAGTGTACAGATTCTTGGCCAATTTCAAATCGTGAATGTACCTAAAAATGTCCGCCTGTTCGTCTGTCCATCTGCCTGTTTGCGTAACTTTGTAGCATTTGTGGTAAACATTCTTCCGTTAGCGCAAATGAAGATATCGCCTACAAATTTACAAAAGAATTTCGATTTGACCTAAACTTTTCAAAGGCGCCCACATGCCCCTACAACAAAAACTTTTATTTTGAAAATAGAAGAAATCAACTGCGCTCACTTCATATTACAAAGTATGGGAATTTTGTTCTTTTACTTCTTTTGTCTTCTTTTGGGGTAAACAATGATGGGTATAAAGAATTCGATCGAATTTAATTTTCTTACTTGTTTTCATTAGTTTTCACTTTATTTTATTTGTTCAAGTTAACACCAATACTACAAGACCTTCTAAATCGAAGTATATGTGAGCAAATTTCATCTAGGTTAGTGATCACACATAATATCTTTATTATAGTCTAAATACACGATCAGGTCTACAGAAATGCAGAAAATTTTGACTAATGTGTAAGAATGAAAAAAAAATAGAATACCAATTGGCTTAGCGGTTGGCTGCTTTGTAATATCTTGTTGTAGAGCGTTCCATAGATTGATAGCGTCTTTCAGGCAAAAGGGTACAGTGCCTCATCTGTATAATTTTCATGTCTCTGCGCATCTTAGTTGTTCCTGTAAGCATTGACGCTATCTAGTGTAAACAATTTTCTTCTTCTCTCTACCTAAGAATATTTTCAAAGATGGTGCCTAGAAATGCAAGAACGTATGTAGAGACATGATCCGTTCTACGCTGGTTTGCTTTATGTATGTTTTAGCAGTTAAACTAAGACTATTGTCTGGCCTAAAATCTATGCGTGAATAAAATTGGCAACGCACGCAGCATATAAGAGGGAAATGGTGTATCCTTAAACGTATTGAATTAAGTTATTTAAATAAAGCAGTGCCATCAATTAAAAAAGAAGGTTTTTGTCCATTGTAAGATCTGAGATTCATCATGTTTAAGAGCAGAACAGGCGCTAATATTGTATATGCTTGTATATTTTTTAATGTGCATTCGAACTACTCAGTCAAACTTTTAGAGAGGGGTTGATCGATATGTTGAACGAATAGATGTAAATAAGTGAGTGCTTTCTTTAATTATTTTCATTTTTTTTTTTATATCCACCACTGTAAGGAGAGGATTTACTCATTTTGGTTTTTTTCAAATGTTTCATAATCCTCAAAAGGAAGCTTCAGAGACCCCATAAAGTATATATATTCTTGATTAGCGTGAAATTGTTGGCATTCTTCTGGTCGCCAAAATAAAGATATCGTCTTCAAATTTGGTAGAAACACTGGAAGTTTCTGCACGCAAGTTGGTATTGAAAAGGTGCCAAATTGGTCAGAGCAGTAGCCCGCAGCGAATCGTAAACTGAACGAATATCTGTTTGCCTTAAAGAAAATTTGCGGATTTTTGCTCGCTACTAATAAATTATAAAAGTTAGAAGGCTGTACTTTGCCACATTTATTTTGTGAAACACTCTACTCTTTACGAGCAAAAATGGACAAAGTCGGCCGCGCCTGCACAAAATTACAAGCGATTAAGTTATCTTTTTTTCATCGTTTTGATGTTTTATGGTTATTTATCATAGCGCAATCTATGAATATTTAAAACTCAAATAAAGACATACTATCTGGAAGTTAACCCATTTTTAGGTAGATCACTTTTTTCTTAATAATACTAGCGATATGCGTGTCAAATAAAAGAACTTGAAGAGCATAATGCGAAAAGCATAACGGTGGGCGTGCGAGATTCTGCCTTTGCCGAATATAATTTTCTTACTTATTTTTTTTTTATTCTTGCTTTATTAAACCAAATATCGTAGAGCAGTGGCCTCGAAGTATCGCATAGTTTCTTGCGTTATGCTTACATAAAAAGAGAAAGCGAAAAAAACAAATTATATTGAATTACGGCATACGTAGTGGCTGTATTGTGGCTGCATGCAGTGGTATATTAAGTCTGTGCTGACGTAGATACGACCTAAAAGGCCTAAAATAGACTCACCTTAAGTTACACTGACCAATTCCCAATCATTTTCTCAATCGATCTAAGCCTGTCAGTTCATATGTTCATCTTTCAGTCTGACGTCTGTTCACTTCAATTTGCATTCAGTCCACATGACCCAAGGACTAACACTATTGAAAATGGTTCGAATCAGTCCCTTTACCTTGCCGCTTTCCTTATGAAGGCGTTATATGGAAAAAAATTGCAATTTTTACAATTTATCGACACAAGTCACTGGCAAATCGTATTTCGACATTCCAAATTGGTATGGTTTGGTAAGCCCAGTCGTTTGATCCCTTTCTCATATAACCGTTTTTACGAAAATTTAATCTTTATACTATAAAAAGCGAAGGTCTATCAATATTTCATTGTGAAAATTGGTTCATGATAGTAAATCCACAATAAGAATTGAGAGGACCAAATTTGAGCAGGAAAGAGAATGGAGTTTTGATCACTTAGATTTACTCTTTGGACGCTAACGTGTGTAAACGTCATCATGAAAACCAGGCTTGGTTTGCTTAATTAGGATAATTTAAATAAAACTAAGATATCTTTTAGGGACCGCAATAACGTTCACCGATTCTTCATTCATTGTTTCGTTTCTACTAACTTCAGCTTTTATAAGAGCATATGCCCGTAACATTAGCAATAAGGCTAAGTGTTTCGCTGGTCGCAATTCAGTTCAATTCTGATTGAATTCATATCTCACACGTGTCATAGTTCTTTTGTTTTTTTTTTTTTTTTTTGATAAACTAATTTTTTTTCAAAGTAAAAGTTTTGGAAACTTTTTCGTAATAAAATCAAATATTTTTATGCCATTAAAACTGAAGCACATAAATTAAACCTTGTTAGCTTTTGAATGCGACCCACAACGGGATGGATGACCATAAAAAGCAGATGTTACCATTTGCTTAGAGGAATACATTAGTGGGGAAAAGGCATGATGTGCGTTGCCTGTGCTATGAAGAATAGAATAATATTATTGACGGTGGTTGTGACATTTCATTTTAATGTCTGTATGACAATTTCACAAAACAATAAAAAAGGGGGCAAAAAAACTCGACGTGCAATCACGTGCAATCTTAAACGCTGGTTACCGATATTGTTGCTAACGTTGATGTTGTTATTGCTATTGTTTTCATATGTTATATAAGCCCTTAAAGTACTTAATTTGGTAAATCATGGCTTGGGGAGAATTAAAACAAAAAAAAAAAAAAAAGGAAAGAAAAGCAAGCGCCAGCACATGCAGATACAATCAGTTAGTTAATGTAAGCGTGGAGAGAGAGGGAGAGAGAGTGAAAGTATTCGACAGAGAATTTTCTCGACTTGATATTATTAAGCGCTATGTGAGTTATGTGCGGTAAATGTGTAAAGCTGACTTAAAATCTACTCATTAAGCTGATTATATTGTTATCCTTTTTTATTATTATTATTACTATGCAAGCAGTGTCAGTAGAACGCACAACGGGTACACATGTGTGTGATATCAACTTTCAAACACTCAATCTTGGTTAAATGTATATTTATACGTGTATATGAATACGCGCGAGTCTGCAAGAAAAACAAGTGCATCACTCTGATGCTTTCGATGCGTGTAAGCATAAAAGTACTTTTGTGTTTTCATTAACATACTGTCGTCGTGGTAGGGTAAAGGAGGAAAACAGCATAAAAGAGAGTGTTAAATTACAAAAGCGCTTTAAAAATTTGTGTATATTTCGTTGGTGTAGACACACTCCTTCATTTGTCATCATTTGTGTTTTTGTTTTTATACAATTTTTTTTTTTTAGGGAAAAATATGTCGCTTCACAAATTTCGTAAATGCACGTCATTCATAATTATGCAAATCACATTTTGGCTATATTACATTACTGAATAAGGCGAACGTATGAGTGCCTGGTAAGCACGTCAAGTGCTCTTGTTGAGCTCTAACAAGTGCCTTTGTGCAGCTACCGAGAGTAATACAAACCTATAGTAATTTTCAATGACAACCACGCAGACATACAGCAGACAGACAAAGTTTACGCCGTATCAGACGAAGAAGCTTTTAATTTAAACAAATTTACATATTACAGGACCATATGGAGTTGCACTTGATTTCTTTTCCTTATTTTTTCAGACTTATTTTACATAGTTTAAGAAAATCGTTTTATGTGGTCTATGCGTATTTCTCTTTTTCTCAGTGCAAGAGTAATTCATATATTTTTTTTGAATTTCTTTTTCATTTTGTTTTTTTGAACAGTTACTCAGTCAGACATTATCTGCAGTCCAATTTATGCATAAAAATCCCAACCATTGTTGGTTGTAGGGGTTCACAAATTTATTTCGGTTTCGTTATGAAAATAAAAGTTTACACTTTCGTTGTTGTAAATTATGCTATATCTTCATTGTTGCCAGTGTTGTTGTTGTTGTTGTTCGTGATGTTGTTTTTTCTTCTATCATATATATTCTTAACGTAAAAAAGATTTTTCGCCCGACCATGCCATAGATCGTGGTACATAATACAATACGTAGACATAAGTACTTTGTGCGCACAGAAATACCAGCAAAACACACAAAACAACAACAATTACAACAACATAATTTGAATTTAATTTTGGCAAAAAGTATAACAACAACAATAAAAACAGCCATTGTAGTACCATAAGGTTTCTCAAGCGAGATGTGAAGGCAAAACGATACAAGGAAATGAAAGATATATTAAAAGTACAGTAAGCATGGAACGAAGCTTTAGTACCCACCATTCTGCTTCAGCAATACAAGAAGATGCACATATTCTAAAAATGCCGTAGTGTAAGGTGCTCACGAGAGAAGAAGCACCTTTTTCCCGCACACCTCGAAGAAAGAGTTATTTAAGTGGTGCTAATGCAAAAAAGTTTTCTAGTGTGCTAAGGCTTTGCTAGAATATCGCAATATAAGAACCAAAACTACACGAGCTGCTCAGGTACATTAAGATACGTTGTGTGCCTTAGGTATACTTTAGACAAACTCATTTCCGTAAATGGCTTGGGTGACATACAGCGTTTTGCAGTTTTTCTTGCCATATATTTGTTCCATAATTTCTGCAAAAACTGATTCCGTCGCTGACATTAGACGAAGCACTTTCTTATAAACTGTATCTTTTTACTATACTTGATAATCAGCAAGAGTTTATGTCCATTAATATTCACTATATTTCCTTTATACGGATACAAGCATTGAACACCCAAATAGCATTGGGTTTGGGGATCTGTTTAGGCTTATTTATTATTATACCCATTTGTAGTTGCGAGAATCATTAATCAAATTAATTATTCATCGTATTTATCAAAACAGTTTAAATTTCTAGTCTAAAAGTGAAACAGAAACACCCACTCAATATCGAAAAGGGTTGTAATTGTCAAAGTGCGTGAACAGATCTTAATTGAAGTTTAAAGTTTGAAGAATGTTGCCGATCGTCGAATATTCCGGCCAGTTAACAAAACATTTTGTGATTATCTTTTGTTATTTTGACATGATAAGTATTGAAATTTGCGATAAAACACATACAATTCTCTGGCTTCTTTTCGCCAAGTAAACTGAGTTGCTTAACATGCCACCATCTTGTAGTGAAGTAATGCTGAAAAAAGTCTGCAGTAATAAAAGTAAAAAAGTCAAAATGTATGTATGCAAACGTAAAAGAGATATTTTAAAGTAACTTGTGAGAGAGAGAGACAGAGAGAGATGGTGGGAAAACACAGTGATTTCTCTTTTAAAAAAATATGAGAAAATTTACTAAAATTTAGTATTCTATACATTCATGTATTTCATGAATTTGAGTCGGAAAAGCCATGCACCTGGCATTGCTTAAATATCTAAAAAGTATTATTCAATATATGTATTGAGCTTAAAACTATAGAACTAATAACAAATTACGCTTTTCCTTCCAGCAGATAAATAAAATTCGAAAATATTTGTAAAACAGTATTGGACAGTGCGAAAATTATATAATGAGAATAGCTTTAGGCTTTGTTAGTATAAAGCCTTGTTAGTCGCTAAATATCTGTTCAATTTTGGATAGAAACAAATTTTCGCGAAACTGGTGGCCACGAAAAGTAAATAAGGACTAGGACTGGGAAAGAATGTTTACTCTTAGTCTGTTTAACAATAGATGTAATAGAAAGCCCAAGTATTCGATGAAATTTTAAAAGTAATGCGACTGAAGTCTCCTCCACCATAGGCATTACCGAAGAAATTAGTATCGGTTCGGGACCGCTTTTTTCGAAATTTGATCCACTGTTCAAAGGAATACTTCATTAGTTTTTCTTTCTCTCTTGCATTCTCTTTGTATATGATACATGTGTTTGTACAAAATATGTGTGTGTATGAATTATTTAATCATAATCTCAATTACTTCAGTCATAATAACATATAATAAACAAAACAAACGAGACAGACGCTAGACAAAACAATACGCAGCATAATCAACTTATGAAAAAACTAGAAAAATAAAAGAAATATAAACAACAACAATCATAATGATCATAATAATAATAATAATAATAATAATACAAATGATGAAATTTTTGCTAACCTGTAGCAATGTTAGTGCTGCAGGATATTTTATACATAGTTGTAGTCAAGGAGTTGTGTTAAGAACTCACGTTTGATATCCTGCTAAGTTTCTAATATTTTTTCACAATATTGTCACTCATACCCAACGGACGAGTTGATGTATAACGTTACTATGCATAGGAGAGTAGAAGTGCGAAGGATTGTTATTCATTTTATATTATATTTTTTTAAGTTGATTATTATGTTTTTTTTTTTTTTTTTTAAGTCTATTTGTCATGTTTATATTGCATTATAAAATGTCGGCGCTCCTCTTAAAACGTTTTCTTTTCTCAAAATATTTGCATTGTTTTCCTTTTCATATAAATTTTATTATAAGACTCGAAAATGTGATATACATTTCTTGGTATAAACACTAATTAAATATAATAAAAAAAATATTCGAAAATATTTGATAAGTAGCGCAAAAAGAAAAATATGCTTAACTCAATTTAAAGAAAACTGCAACTGATTGCATTTCCGTATGGAAATTTCTTCCGCAATATTCAATTCCTTTTCAAAGAAATCTATTCACTTTATACAGATTGTTATTTTTCCTGTTTGGAAAAATTATTTATTCCTGCTGCCAAGGTATGCCCAGCAGCCCTTCTAGGCGTTCTTACGTGGTATTAGTTTATCTGCTCAACTTTACTTGCAGTGGAAGATGCTTGAGCTCCATGACTAACAGGAAAAGGAGCAAAATATCGTTATTGTCATTATTGAGACAAGAAAATCGTATCTTTTATTTCGACATCTTGCTCATATTTAAGTTAATGTTTGTCTCTTATATTTTCTACTAATCGTAAGTAAGCAATCATTCAATTACCATAAACTATAACTTACCAGACGATTTCACAAAAATTGGAATTAAAACTAAACATTATAGATCTGCTATCGCCTATTGCCGTCAGTTTATTCGCGTAATCGGCTCTTCTACGGGCAATTCAAATGCGGTCGGTTACGGATTACTCTTATGTTTCGGTGATGCTATTCAGACGACGTTTCGATCCAGAAGGAACAGGACGTGAAATCTTCTTCTCCTCGATGCCTCTGCTCGAAATCAAATTCGTGTTGCCAATCGATTAGTTGGTTATGTTCGAAATAAACCAGTCGCCAGTTTTTTTCAAATGTGACAATTTTCCCATGTTTCGTTCCGGTCCTCGCTTATAACGTGCAGCATCCCTATGTCTGCAATACTTGGCTAATAATGTATATAAGAAAAGTTAACAATTCGTCAAAATAACTTGAACTACACTCAACCAGTAGCATTATATATATGGAAAAAGATAACGATGCATAAAAATAGCTTCATCTACTAAACGCTTGTGATACACTTACGTCCCAGTGTAAGCGTTTTTGTCCTCAAAAATTTTTGTTTTATACTATTTCATTCAATTTAGCACAATTTGTTCTATAGATTGATTTATATGGTATATTAATAATCTTGGCATGCCCTTGTTTACACATGTTTTACGTCAATTTTTTGCATTGGCCATTTTTTTTCTAATATCTAAACCTAATTAAAAATTGCAACAGTCTTCTCGAGGTGAACTACCGCCTTAATATTCAATTAAATGCGGACATACTACAAGCTATGTTAAATATTTTCACGAAAATTTAGTCGCTTTATTTTTCCAATAACAGGTTTTCATCTCGTTTCTTTTTTCCCACCGGCAAGATTGATTGTGTCGTATGACGTCTGCTTTTAACTTTCATTTACAATCAAAAGTTTAGAACATGTTCATAGTATAACGCAATGTTAATAACAATACAAATTTTAAAAGTAGGCGGTGAAGCGACGGATATGTGGAGAGGGTGACGACACAAAGTAAATCCGTTCCCTCTCAATCATGTGTACGGAAATCTATTATTGAGCTCAGAAATGAACCAATCATAACATGTTTTTTACCTTCTCCCACTTCGACATGGCTATGTTATAAAAACAAGTAAAAACCCTATACCCTGCATATCCCTGCAGTTATTTTTATTGCGACTTCGCAAGACAAGACAGTATATGGGAAGTGCTCAAAAACGCATAGCATATTCAATAACATTGGTCCAAACCATGTCAGTGCAAAAGATTTTATCAAAACTTACGGCCTGTACGTGCAGGCGAACACACAAGCTTAGAATCACTTTCTGAATCGATTTGTAGAATAAAAGATGGTCCTATCCTATGTCTTTCTGGATATTGTAGTTTTTTCTTCAACATAGGGCGATATCTAGACTCTGGTCGAAAAGTGGTCCGATCCAATCCATTTTCAGTACAAACATATCTGTGTACCAAACTTTATCAAAACATATGAAGATTGCAATTTTTGGGTTGAATAGAGCAATATATGGACGCACATCAGACGGGCAGACGGATAGTGCAACAAAAGTTGTGTCCATCGTAAGTCCTTGTGGAATTTAATCGTATCAGCACAAACTTAGTATACCCTTATATCACAAGTGGTGTAGCGCGTAAAGTACAAGAAAGAAATCACATTGATTTTAGCTGAATCTCTTCATATCGATTACTACGTGTGTGAGATCAGATAGATCAAAGGTTGTCGCACTAAATGTATCGATCGTGCAACATAGTACCTAGTGAACTACGCATTTCTCTCTGACCGTCCGTGTTGCAGAAGATATGGACGTCCTTTAAACGATTAGTCATATAAAAAAAAAAGAACCAGCTTAAACATTTTTGAGGCCATAATTTAGAAGAAGAAGAGATATTTAGGGAAGAGTTAGTATTTCGTTGGCGGTGTGCGCGTTGTTGACGTACTGAAAGCTTGAAACAAGGCCCAGAAAACGAGACTAAGCTGATTTCGAATCACAACATGGTCAAGGATGTGTAACTTTATAAGACTTTCACTCCCTTTATCCCTTTATTTCAATTTTTCAATATTAAGATGAACTAAACATTTTTATTCATTTTATTTCAGTTTTTTGACTTATTGAGATTAAATTCAAAATATGCCGCAAGAATATGTTTTGCTTCTTTTTTACATATTTTTAATGCATATATTAAAAAAAAAAAAGAATCAAAACACTTTTTCAAAGTAAGAAAGTAAAGTAAAGAGAAGAGAAGCATATTATATATTCGAATTACTTAAAATATATTAAAAGGTACACTTATGACATGCGTCACTTGATAATGCAATGCCAAAAACGCATTCAACCTCAACTAATCCTGCATGCATATGTTTATGAGTACTTCGCATTCGTATTCAATAACGTTCATTCAATGTAAGATGAAATCAGAATAAATGAATGATGGGTGTGTGGTTGAGTGCGTTTGTGCTTGTGCTAAGCCCTACCACAAGGAAATTCTAGAGAGGGATGAACTGTTATATTGCCGTACATCATATATCAAAAAATATCAATCGTTATATATATTGTTCTATATGTAAAACTATAAATAAAAGAAGAAAAAGAAAAAAAATTTTACATTATTTGCTATTTGTGATGAAATAGCATCTCTGAGAGACTATGGCAACCTAAATACTACAAAAAATTTAATTCAATTAAGAACATTGCCATGTGAACCAATTTCGTAATAAAATTGTTTATAGAATTGTTTATATGTTTGAGGTATGGAATGTAATGTAAATGGTAAGGCCTGCGTGCGCTGACGTAAGTTAATAAAATGTCATTTTCATTTAGGCGTAAGGTAAGGAAGAAAATGTGCTGCTCGTCTTTCTTTTGAAAGATATTAATTAGGTTTGTTATTGCTAGAGCTATAGCAATATAAATAAATATTATGACACGTGTCTACTTAAGCAAGCGAGCGCATATTTCACGTTCGCTGTTCGTTAGATCTACCAACATTGACGAGTAGTAAGTGTGATATTTGGCTTGCGACCATCGAATCTACACGCTTCAGGCTTGATAATGTCTTCATGAATCATCTACAAAAGCGAAATTACATTCGCCGTTTGCTACAATTTGCCTTCCGATTCTTCTCGCAAAGGGAAGCAGCAGCGTTTGAGGAAATGCTTTGTCGAAAAGTCCTATTACTTACAAGACGATTATGGTGAACGGGAAAAACGATCAAAGATTTCTAATAAACGACTGCCTCAACTTTTCCTTGGCTAGAAGTATTGCATTTGGAACGATTAACCCTTTGAACATTCTACAATCAGCTTCAGAACGGAATATCAATTCAATATTTTACTTTATTAATATTACTAAGCTTATTATCTAATATCCATTTATTTAAATTGGAGCCGATAGCCTGTGTTGCTAGTGCTCAATGTCTTTTTTTTAGTCTAAGAATTCAATTCATTAGTCTAAAATTAAAATAATAATAATAATAATAATAATAAGTCTTTCACTTTGCCACATGTATAGGCGGTAAAAACAATAAGGAAAAGAAATCAAGAGTTTCGTCAGCGACCTTCGATCTTGTTCAGCAACAATTATAACGGTCGCCGATTGCAAAGATCCGATTATATGTTTTGTATATTATGTCTGTTTTTATCAACGAGAAGAATGAAACTACAAGTCTACTTACACTAAAATCACAAAAGGGAAGTAGACTTGATTAAAAATTTTTGTTCATTCACTCCATCGGTGCCATTTAAAAAATTTTTCTACTCACTTCGTAAACACCTTTATGTTTAGCGAAAGTAACAGAATGTCTTACGAAGCTGCAGGGAGTAGAAATTTTTGGTAAAAGCAGAAAACCATAATATTTTTTTCTAGGGGGCATTTTTTACGCATTTCACTTCCATTTTCTGCGCGTCTTTCATTATACTTTCCTCTCATTTAGTACTCTGAAGAAAATGTCCACATGTTCAAGAAAAAAAAGTACGTCATGAAAGGAGAACGTAATAATTTCTAAAGGAGTACTGGTTACCAGAGTAATAATTTTAATATAAATATTAGGGATTGGATAAATTAGTCTTTAAATTACGGAAGCCGTTATTCATATATCATATGTTAGTGGAGCCAATCTTTTGAAGATGCTCAATTTGGAAAAGCGCATTTCTTATTGGCCTTCTGGCCAAGCCATACGGCAATCGAAGGTATATAAAGGGGATAAGAGAATTATTGAACACAACCTGTGCTTATACTCGGTGCAGATCTTCAACTACTGTACAAGTTACACTTTAGCATACTTACGCTTGTTTAGATTGTTTACTAATGCCTTTGACTCTTTAGCAGCTAAGTAAGCTATGCATTGCTTTCACTCACTTATCACGTCGCGCTAACGGTTTTCCCGTACTTTTATTCGACTTTTCTTTTGAAACGTGTTCACTATAATACAGCCAAAGCAGTGGAACTATTAAGTATCCGAAGAGTTTGCTTAAATGCATAACTTTTTCTTTTGATTTTATTTTCCAAAAAGTATTTGTGCTTAGTCAATGCTTTTACGATTTCAAGCAAATAAATAAACAAACGTAACTTAGTTTATGAAAGAAATAAATCAAAATGTATTTTAATTAAAATTTAATCTGACAAAAAGGGAAAAATAAACAGGCAAACCTTTGTCGTTGTCCGCCTTTTGCTGCATTAAACAGCCGTGCGGTTGTAACAGCTCTCTAACACCTTTTTGTGCCTCTCAACAAAAGTCACCCCACTTTAAAGTTAAACCTTCATAAATCACTCTCCGTTGGTACAGGATTTTTTTAGCATTAGCGTAGACTAGTGATATTTAACATTTTGTATCGTTCTTTAATGAAAAGGTGAACAATATAAAAAAAAAAAAAGAAAAAGACAAGTGCTTATGAAATTGTAAGAAAAAGCCAACCATATTTAAGAGACGGCACCCTTATGTAAAATGAACCTTTTTTAACAAGGAATGCCAATAACATGTAAGCAGTAAAGAAGAAAAAGAATGTTTATAAATTGTTAAGCTAACCAACTCTGTGGGGAAATAAAGTAAAAATTTATTACCGATTGCATTTAATTTTTTTCAAGTATGGCCCTCGCTTTTTGATTGACAAACAACATCCCTTAATAATGAAAGAATTCCTTTTTTGAATTAATTTCCGCTGTCTTATATTTGGTTTCATTTCTCGCATCATAATTTCAGCGGCTCCGCTTTTAAATTCGCTTAAAAATCGTTAGAATGCTTATGACCAAAAAAAAAGACAATGAAACTTTGACACTTCATTATAATCGGTCAGCGTAGCCAATTTTTGCTGCAGTTTATACGGAAAGCCAGGTTGTTTTTACTTTACTTTGCACTATGAGAGTGTTCTTTGGACGGTTTGACTAATTTCCACCTTTGAGATTAGGAGAATGCTTACCACAGGCATTACATGAACCCCCAAACTCACATGTTTTAATCGATTCAGCATTTCATAAACCGTTTAAGCATTTATATACTTTATAGGCTCTCCGAAGCTTCATTCTGGACGCTGCAAACGTTTTGATGAGACCCTCATCACTCGGTGGTGGGTATAAAAAACAGCAAATAACGTTGCTCTTTTTTCCAATTTTTATCTTAACGTCGTACGCTTCGTCTTGGTTCATTTCGACACGCTTTGTCGGAACAATCAAATGCCTAGCATTTATTAATTGATACAATTAAGAGCATTATTGTTGGGAAGGCCGACCCTTAGATATCTTACACTATTTCGCCTAATACAGTTACTATTCATTTTCGTGATAATACATAGAAAATTGTACATTCTAATAAAAAAAAAAACGTACTTTTTATGAAAGCCCCCATATTGGAGACTATTGAAAACCAAAACTGACATGACGTAGCATATTGAATGTACTTCCTAAATATTAGTTGTTTCCGTCACAAGAAACTCATTACGGTTAGCTTTTAACGCAGCATTGCTACAATGGAACTATTTTCATCATTAAATCTTAACGATTTAATCTGTTTTCTAACGAATTCACTATTCATGAGAATCGCAGATTTTGCCCAGTTAGCTATTACGTCAATTTCATGGCGACCATTGTTAAGTATTACATCAAGTTACTAATGGAACATCAAGAACCGTTACCATGCATCGACTTATTTATCATTAGAAACCTTAGAAGATATAATGTGGGATCCAAGAAATAGACCTACAAATCTAATTTGGTTAATTTTTGTGCCGAATTATTATTATGAACAATGAAATATTTAAAATTAGAGCTGTTGTCAGGGAACCTCACATCATTTCAGAACGCAGAAGTTCTTTTATTCAGCGACTTTTCTCGCAAAATACTAAAAACTGCAGTGTTTACCATATTTTTATTCCATATTCATAAAATTACTTTTGGAAATAAGACGTGATATTGACAGGCGTTAGGAAAGTGGGCCGATCCAATCCATTTCTAATTGGGTGCATCCTTGGCCTAAAATACGCCAAATTTTATCAAAATATCTCAAAAATTCCAACCCATAGTTTCAACAAAAGAGTACATAGGCAGACATCAGATGGTTCCACGGTGCTTTGGTGGATTTAGAGAATGATTCTGAATGGACCAATATACGAATCTATCTTACGCTCTCGCAAATTTAATGTGGTTTAAAACAGAACAATAAAACATTTCCATGCGCAAAAAACTCACCTTTGTACGCTTAATGCCTATCTAAATGTATATGATGCTGCAAAGTTCAATGAAAACTTCTCCTAAAGCGGCTCGCGTTTACTACTGTAAGATTTAATAAAAGATGTGGAACACGAGCCAATTGTCATTCGAACCTGGCTGCGAAAATGAATGAAAGCATGTTTTTTTATATAAGCTTGTAGTCATCAGCCGCAAAAAGCTAAGCATTGCTTTCGACATCCCAAACAAATTATTGAGAAAGAGAAAGAGGGAAATCAAGAAATTTACATATTCGACACTCTTCCTATTGAGCAGCTTGGTGTATTTGAGAATCAACCGAAAACTTGCATGACTTTCAAAAATACTTTTAGCAAAAAATGCCGACGAAATTCGTTAAAACTCTAGGGTCATATAGTTTTTTAGATCTTATGTAAAGGTCATATAATGGCATTATTTAAAGTGTTGCAACGTGTCCTCTATGAAAGACATAATAACTCAAACTCACGTTTTAAGAGTAAGTTTATTGTAAAAAAGCTTTTTAACAATAAATTTTGAAAATATGTCCTTTTTAGGTGCATATAGATGTCTACATACAGAGTTTACAGTATTTTACGCCTTTTATGCAAAAAACTAAGAATAAATGTCAACGCAAAGTCTTTAAAGTTATTTAAGAAAGAAAACGGAGACAAAGGATTTTCAAAAAATACTTTTATTAACAATTTGAGCTTTTCTTTTCTTACCGTTAGTGAAAGACGGAGAGATTGAATACAAAAGTAAAATCAAATTATCATTAAATTACATATATGCTTGCATAAGTACATGTAATTGCATTAACAAACTTTCTGTAAAAAACAAACACATTAGTCATACGCCTAGACTTCCCTACAGATTTATTGTAATTTATTTATAATCCTTAAACGTGGTTGAAGGAAACGAGAGAAGCGAGACTGAGGAAGAAGCAAACATAGATTGTGATTATTAAATAAAAGTTAAATGTGATTAAAAAACTTTGGGTTGTTGCACATTTTTTACAATACTTGACACTTTATTCTATCACACTTTGTCGTCGTTATTTATACGTATGTGCGAAATATAAGCTCCATAATCATTCTTGAAGAGTATAACAAACTACATATCCCATAAAAATAAAACATATAACATAGATAGCAAAAATATAAACCAGTTATTTTGAACTTTTGTTCCCTAATAGAAGTTTTTTGCTTTGTTTGTCGTCTTTAAATGTAGTGATATACTAAATTTATTATTTTGTATGGACAAAGATGCTTTTGAGGAGAAGCAAACAAAATATAGATATAGTTTGTAAGACCTGCCTAATCATTTCCAATCGCCCCGCCCATCTGTAATTATTTATTTATATTTACAATTATTTGTCTTATTTTACGACTCAGGGACCAAAGCTAAGTTCTTACATAGAGAATTAAATCTTCGGAAGGATCATCGTTTTTAATTTCAATCTATGCCAAGCTATGCACATCTTTAATCTATAAAACAAGATTATCATATCGTATATTTTCGGCTTTTTTCGAAAATCATCGAATATAAATCGGTCTTCTTAGCGTTTTCGACAATTTGTGGTTTCGAGCAATTTATTTTAAAAGCTCGAGCTGTTTAAATATCGGTGCGCAGCTATAAGCTCGCGTTGGAATATTGTGACGCAAGCGTATGTTAGAACTTGTAATAACGGGATATGACTCAAGTGTATGCAGACTTTTGAGCCACATGTGAGAATTCTTTCGAACTCAAAGCTTGCAAGTTAGTGTATTCCAGAAAGTAGATGGAAAAATGAATGAATGTCATAAGAGGCAGAATAGTCAACGCCGCGATATTCGGGCGTGTTGTAGCACATATGTACGAACAGAAGGCGCATAAGCGTCAAGTGGACAATGCAATAACGAACAGAACGATTGGCGATTGTCGAAAGTGTAGCGTTCAAAAGTATGGACGGGTGTAAAATTAGAACAATGCGTGCATGCGTAAACGAAAGAAAATTCGCAGAGGCAGTAATAAATACAGACGGCTAATAGGCCAAAAATGTGGTAAATTGGTTCGTAAGGAAGGAACGCGTTGCTGGGTAAATAAAAAAAACACGATACGAGTGAACGAGCGAACGCACAGACAGAGGGGCAATAAAATTGCGTAAAGGCAAAGAAGTTGCTATATATATATTTATGTATTGAAATACGAAGTGCAAATGGGAAGAACACCTAGCAACAGGAGAGAGAGACGACAAGGAAGCGAAAAAATGTCCGAACCTGCAATGTTAACTCTATAAAGTCGTTAGCGTATTTTTTTCTCATGTTACAGGTATAATGACAACATTAACATTCTTTCTTTCTCAGGCACAGCAACCAAAATTTTTTATACATGTATTGTTACAGTATTTCTACGTCACATACCACTTACACTGTCATTTACTGCTGCGCAATCAAAATTTTGCTGGACACAGCTGACAGGTATTCAAGATTCGCTTTAAGACTTTGTTTTTATATGTTTTTCACATATGTTCCTAAGATGCTTTATTCACATATACGAAAAATATTTGGCAACAGCCACAATAATAATAATAATAATAATAATAATAATCATGTGTGCATAAAAGCAAATTCAAATGTCAAATAAACGTCCACACATGCAATAGAAAACTTTTTCTCACACTTAACACAAAAAGAAAAAAAAGGAAAAAAGTAAAATTAAAAACAAAAACTACTCGTTATAAACTTTAGTTGTTCTGTTGAAAACAAAAATAAAACCAAACGACGGTTGTATGTGTGTGTACGTGTTTATTTGTTGAGAATAAGTTTATAATTATAGAATTTTGCACGCAGAAAAGCACACGCTACAGTTGACTTCTAAAATAAAGTTTGATTATTTTATTTTTAATTAAAGATAAACTATTTTATTTTAGTTTATAATGTTTCTGTGTAGATCGTTATTTACATAAAAGAAAAAAACCTTTTCTCCGTTTCTGAACCTTCGTATGCTGTACAAACACAGCTGAGTGCTGGTGGATTCAATATCGATACATCCCGGAAAGTGTTCATTTTTGAACTTTTCAAAAAGCTGCAAAGGGCTAAATGGAAGTTTTGTTGTTATTGGAGTTAGACAATAAGTATAAAATAAAAAAATTTAAAATGAACTGAAAATTTTAAACTAAAATTTTAAAAGAGCTGCACGCTCCGCTTTTTTTCTTTTGTAACAAATGATTTATAGTCTTACTAGTTTTTCTTAGGGATTTCTTCTTACTGTCATTAATAGGATGAGAGAGGCGGAATTGATGAGTTTACTAAGACGTCTTATGTAAATGCAATCGAATCCTTACAGGGTTATAAAAAGGTGGTAGAGCTGCGTCGTTAAAACCAAACATTAGCACCGAGCTTTCCTTGAAAGTCTTGGTTCATCTATAAAAAAATCATTGTCATAAATCTTCATCATATTCAGCGAATTCGATAATTGAGACATTAGCAGAGTTTAAGCCAAAATCATCGCTAAATCGAAGAACAAACTCTATCACAATTAAAAAGAAGAACAAAGATTTTGCTCTGGCAACTTACAATTTTGCTAACTCGAAAATCGACCACTTTTCGTAAAAGGCAGTATGGGTGCATAATCTTTCCCTCTTATTTTCTTGAGAAAACGCATTAAAAAGATCCCTTTAAATAAATTTAATTTGTCTAAGATCTTTTGTAAAGGAATAAATTTCTTTTTAAAACAGAAAAGAAACTTCAAAAGCCACAATATTTCATGCTTTGATAGTCTCTGCTATTAAATAGTATTAAAGGAAAAACTGATAAAGTGACTCTGAAAGGGAATAGTTTTAAATCCAGTTTTGTTTTACAGAAGTTATTTTGATTTTAAGTAACTGCTACCTCGATTGTTAAGACTTTCAAATATTCTCTGGCTATGAAAATTCATATCTTGAGAATTGCGAGTATTTTATATTCGCTTGCTTTGGTGACCGTTGGTTGCGCTTAGCAACTTTTATATAAAAATAAATTTCATATCATTGCCTCGAAATTTAATAAATAAAACTCAAACCATACCGATAGAAAAAAGCCAACTGATGTATGATTACATACGTGTGTATCATTATATTGTGAGAAGCATCATATGAGACGCTGAGGAATATTTAAGTATAATATGTGCATACAAATGCATAAACTCCATAAGCGTTTCCATCTTGCATACGACGACTGAAGGTTTTGTATGAAGAAGAATATAAACCCGAAACTTGAAATTTTTTCGCATTTAATATTGAAAGCATAAATCAACCGAGCGGAAATGCATACGCCATTTTCTTCTTTTCCTTTATTTTATTTCATATTTTTCTTTACTACAATCTTTTCTCGAATTTATTGCAGAAGGATACGTTTAGTTTGTTATTTTCTCCGTAACATACTGAATAATGATTTGATTAACATTTAAGCATTCGCTCGCTTGCGCCTAGTCATATGTTTTAGTAATGTGAGCAAAGAGAAAACACACTCACATCTAGGGCAGCTAATCTCGTGAATGCGTAGACATAGCACTAATAAAAAAGCATCAAAATCCTAAATGTATTACAAACCATTTAAAAGCAAAGAGCAAAAAACTCAGTGGCAAATTACTTTCCATTATCTTCTGAAAAGGAACCAAGTCAAGTTGGTAAACGTTCTTAAAGTAAATGCCAGACACAAATTGTCTCGAAAATAGGAGCGCCTTCGAAAGGCAATGCTGTTTTTATTGAAAAACAGTTTTTCTTAATAGAAAATTGGTTATGGTATATATAATACAATTTTAATACCTGGAGGGAGCGTAGCAATCCAGCTGCTTTGTCTGGTTTTGGACGAGGACGTCCAAATAAACTGACGCGAAGGCTGTCTTATTTAGATTCGCAAATAAGCTTTTACGAGTTTTTTTTTTTTTCTGCGAGGAGGCTTTGAACAGATTGGAGAAAATTTTAGGGAGGTCCGAAAATAATGAAATCATTTCCTTAATAAAATATACAGAAATTGCTTTGTAAGAAGTTTTTATATTCATTTTCTTGGAGACCTTTATATGCTCTACTCTAGGAATCGAATTACTAAACCAAAGAGCATGTGAAGCAACGAATGCCTCACTGTAAATGGCCTAGAATCGTTTCCCGCAAGTGTGGAGATAAGGGAACTTATATTTTATCTACAAGGAGCTTCGCCTTTTGAGGCACAGGTAGAGGAAGTACTTGGAATCTGTTAAAAGAAAATTCAAGAAAGTCAGTAAGCAGCTTGAAGAAACCCGTTTCTGTCGCATGTGGACGCATTCGATCTCTCATGAGTTGAACTGATCTTTTGCTGTTTTCGGCAAATTTAAGCCAAGATAATAAGATAATCCGTATTAAGGTGAATCTGAATCGTATTTCCATTTATCACATAATTTAAAGAACAGAGAGCTTTCATCGCTTTTAATGTAAAGTTTGGATCTTTATCCCTTTGCGTTTGAGTGTGTATCAAAAGCGCCGTTTGAAACCGTTGAAAACTTGCCTATTTCTTTTTAGATGAGAACATGTATCTATTTTGTATGAAAGATGCCTTGTAACCATAGTATGTAGGGAAATACTTTTCTACCATAAAATATAAATCGCAAATATGTATATTTGGTATGCTTTTGATTGTAATTTAGAAAAAGGATGGGAAAAATTTTAAAAAGAAAGGCAACATACATGCACATAATCTATATGATGAATACGTAAGCGTGTACACATGTGTATATGTATTTGAATTGGAAATATTTAGTTAGGAAATCTCAAGTGATGGAGGGGATTATGTGAAAGTGTATACCGGGCATACATTCATAAAGTGAATTTAAGGATGAAGGAGTTTGCATAGCAATGTAAATATTGATAACAACTAAAAATCGTTTGGAACATAACTTTTGTTTAATTTTGCTTAACGCACTCTTTAAACTGAACGAGAATTATTCTTTAGTAAGACTATTTTAAAGAGTTTTTTCTTCTACTCAGATCATTCTCTTTCCTAAAAAGTAGTCTCATTGTAAATTTTGTCCAAATAAACTGTTTCTACTTTTTAATATTTCTGATTTTATAAATAAAATATTTTCGCAGAATCATTTATTATGTAAAGCAGTATTTGTTTTTTATTTTTTCCTCTCTCTTTATCCATATATAAGATTTAATGTACTTATCGTAAAAGAAAATCAACTCAGTTGCATAATATTATTAATAACGTTTTACTGTCTTACTTATATGACTGCACAGATATCTGTATACACTGGGAAGAAGATAAATGATTTAACAAAATTTTAGTACTAGAGACAAGTCTTTTATTACGTTTCCCATTCATCTATACTCTGTCTTAAGCAATATTGAATTGTTCAATATCATCAGAGTAAAGCAAACTATTTGCTTAACTACAGTGCAGTTTACCTTAACGCTTTTTTCGCTTAAGAGTTAATCTTTACATTGGTACTGCAGGATGTCGAAGAAGATTTAATATTCGTAACAAGTCTCAAGCTCTGTCATTCATTCATAAAGTGACTGAATTTAATAGACTTGATATTAATTTAATAAGAAATTGTTAGAAAATAATAAAATGCACAAACAACATTCAAAAAATTATGATTAACTTTAGTTGACACTGACACCTTTCACTTGTAGGATTTTTCGTTAAGATTGGCCTCCATCAAATTTCGTTTGAAAAAAATAAGTTTTTTTGATGAAAACCTCGCTGACCCTATGCACTGCCAATTTTCATACCCACCACTAGCATGGAGGTATAAATATTTTCTTTCATTTTGCTTTTTTTCATAATGTATGCAACACCCAAACGGAAGCTTCAGAGACCCTGCAGCTGTTGTGATAACAATAATTCCTTACGGATTTAAAGTTCGAAGAAATGGACGTGGTCACCTCGGTAAGAATTTCGAATGCGGACGAGATAATGGTAACCAAAATACAAGAGCATGTTGAAGTGAACATTTTTACGATCACAAAAGATGTTTGTTGAAAACCGAAAGACTTTCGATACTTTATGAGTCCTTAAGTAATTATGAGTAAGTGTTCTACATATGCGTAAACATATGCACATTTAGAGTATGCAAAGGATTGTTTTTCATTGGCATTCTAATAGCGCACTGATGGGTTTTCAATTCTAAAAGTTGGAAGGTGTGCGAGGTTCGGGCTTTGCCGAATATTACTTTGTTACTCGTTTTTTTAACTACCACTAATTCCTAAATATAATAATTTCAAATATTATAATGTTGACTCTATGTCCATACCGAAGTGCAAAGTAGAAGGAACAAGCTGCAATGGAGAGTCTTTAATAACGCCTTTAAGGAAGGCTTAGCTCAGTGCTCGTACGCCTGTCTCTTGCCTGTTACTACGGTTACCGTAGTCATAAGATGGGTAGATAAATTTAAAAATTTAAGATTTTTGATTACGGATTACTCAGCGCTGAAGCGCTGGATAGTAGTGAGATTTGGAATTCTGTTCAGCACGGACAGGAACTTCTACCAAAACCATGAAAATTTAAAGCGACGAAGGCAACGGCATTTTGGCTGAAAGGACGCCGAGAATAAACAAAGAAATTATAGCCCGTAAGCGATATTAAAGTAAACTTCGAGACTTCTAATCAAAATATTTTCTCAAGCCATACAAGGCTCATAGTTTGCTGAATAGGACAGATTGCACTTGTTAGTTACTGGAATTTTTTCCTGCTCTCCAAAATGCCGGAGATGTAAATAATAATAAGTTAAAGTCTATCAAAACAAATTTGCTTCATACGCGCGATTCGCCTACGTCCTATTTAAACTGACTTTTAATCTTAACATCTTATCATGATTCGAAAATAAATTGCTGTTGTTTACTGTATCGCTTGTCAAGCTTTTGCATGTTTGCGATGGCTTGTGGGCTCACTTGCAATTTGGTGCTGTACTTGTTATGGGTATGCCTCTTTGCTAGTTGGTCACATGCTTTTTCTCCTTTTTTTTATGCGTGAATTATTATTTAATTAATATTATATTTTTTTTCTTTACTTCTCCTTATATACTTCATACTAATTATTAATATTAATTAGTGTAAGACTTACTTCTAAGAGTCATTTAAATAATCGGGCACAAAAATGATCTTTTATTGGGAGAGAAGAAAAAGTCGTATCATCAGCGCCCCCGTATGCAGTTGGAATTTCCGCTTCAGTTCTTGCGTTAGTTTATTAGATTGATTAGTTTTGCCCTTAGCCCATGTAAAGGTGCAATGACCATAAAAATTTGTACGGCTTGCAGCGCTTACGCACAGCATCACTTGATTAAGCGGTTAATTCTAACCTGTTCAAATATGAAAAGGAACTGAATGGATGCAACACCATAGCTTCAGATGAATACTTTTAGGGAGGTTACGTCATGTAACGCACGAAGTTAAATCTGCTTTCACAGAGCTGTTGCCGATTGTTTATTTAAAATTCCTTTGCTAATCATCAAGGCTAACTCTAATTGGTGTGTATATTTGTTTACTAATTTTTAACGAACATAAATTTACAACGCTACAGTAAACCATTTAATTATATAAATAATTTTTTGATGATATTAACGTTTATTTACTGTTTAGTGGGTGAGATCTTTTCTTTTGCCTTGTTAGCGATTGGAATTATAAGTCCATCATCTCCGGGCACTCTGAAGGGCTACACGCTTAAACCCACTGAAATTGTATCGTGATTTGGGCTCGTTTATCTAAATTGTTGAACACATATTTATTGCTTGACTAGTAGGCATAAAATCGTCCACACTATCGGTGAGAAGTTCTACTCCCCATCGCTCAGAAGCGTTGCTAACCGCCAATGAGATTTCTTATCTCGTTACCTTCTAAGTGCATCTTTTGCTTCTCCTAAGGCGTGCGATGCACCTAAAGCTTCTGCTTTTATAAATATAATTCGTTTTTTTAATGATTGCACGGTTATTACCGAGAACTGCGGTGAAGAGTACTTTGTTATTTTCGCAGCTTTTATTTTGTCGTGACCAAATATAAACTACCATTCTACGTTATTGGAAGGGTCGCGCTTGGTCGGTATTGAAAAAGGTTTCATCAAGAGAGAAGTTCGTGAGCTACTTTTGATTAAAATTCGGATATATTTTCTTTACCCTTTAAAAGAAACTTATTGAACTAAATATGTGCTGTTTTCATCGGCAACCTATTGAATTATACCATTAAAAGGAATTCCGGGTGAAAATCTTAGCCAGACGACATTCATAGACTTTGTGCCGTTTTGTATAAAGCAAAACAATAGATGGATTAGAACTCCACAATAAAAGTATGTGCGGTATGCCTACTTTAATCCCATAACTATAAAGCCAGAATCGCAAAGCATTATCCTGCCTAGTGTCAGTTTAACTCATCACGTGGTAGTATAATAGTCCACTTTCCTTTGTCATAAGATGAAATGCGACGAATTTTCCATATTTTGCGATGTGAAGTGCTTCTTCTACAGTTTTAGCGGTGCGTGAGTGCGCGGAAATGTTCACTATTTATGTATATTCAATCCTTTTTTTCTTACTATGCGAGCCTATAATCAAAGAGTTGAGTTTGGCCGTAAAGTTCGTACGAGCAACGCGCCAAAGATTCACTTAATATTCGAGTAAAGTTTTCTTAGTTGCTTTCCTTCACTTGCTTCTGTTTTTAATATTATTTTTCCATTTCGACAACTTTCGAAAATTCTTTCCAAACTCTAACCGAGAAATTGTCAACATATTTAATTTTTCTTTTTAATTTCTTTATGTCTCGTTTTAATTTTCCAAGTCAATACATTTTTGTGATACAATTTCATTTAATTTATTTTTCACCAAATTATTTTCCTTTTAAAAAGGAGAAAATAAATAAATAGGTAAAAAAGAAAAATCCTCTTGAACGGAAATATTTCATTTAAAAGTGCAGACCAAGTTTACTCAGAAAATGAAAGCTGAAGAAAACAAAAAAAAAAAAGAAAAGAAAAACTGTTGACAAAATACTTTGTAACAATAGTTTATTTACTTTTTGACAACGTAACGCAACTAAAAACTTCTTATTTTAGGCTTTTAGGTTCCAGCAACAAAAACAAGAGCTTAGATTCTTCTACACACCCAAGCATGATATTACAGAGCAAAGAAAAATTTCTCACTTTTTGGTTGATGCTTTGCCATTTACTTACTATTTTATTTTAAATTTCTTTAACTATTTAATTTACTTAGCCGAGAAATGAGTATAAAGCAAGGACAAGGACTTCTTTAAACTTATTTTATTGCATAGCGGCCGGTAAAAGTGCAATAAAATCGGATGCAACAAAATGTCACTAACAGTAACGTACAACACATTGCATATAAACAACCGAGAACGAAAAGAGTAGAATGTTGCTAATCCCAAAGTCGTGAAAGGCGTATGTGTTTGCCCTCTTGTATCAGTCACAACCCAACAGTGTAAAGCCAAGCGACCGATTCCAGCCAACCAATCAACCAACCAAACGAATGAAAAACTTTTTAAGTGAATTTTTGATTAGATCTGACCAAAGTTTTTTTCCACCAACAAATCACCTTCAGCATAAACTAATATTGCCACGTTCGTGTATAGAAAACATGGATGACAATGTTGTGTGCGTGGGGCTGCGTGATACCTATAAGGATTACCAACGAAATGACTGAAAACTTTTCATTCTCAGTTACAAACTATGAAGAAAAAAGGGAAAGGGAAATAGCGAGAAAGACAGACAGAGAGAGAGAGAGAGAGAGAGAGAGAGAGAGAGAGAGAGAGATAGATAGATAGATAGAGACAACATACTTAAGGTGAAACTTTGAGATTTGAAGAAAAGCAAGCACAAGTAAGTAAAATTTATAATTTGAACAAGAGAACGACAAACGCATAAGTACACACGCACATACATGCGCTTACCCAATGCAGCGACACTATGAATTGCATTTGAAGTGAAAAGAAAAATGCTAATAAAATATGAACTCGAATATTTCGCCGAGCCAAGACGCAAGCAACTCAAAACTAAATCTTTATACATTTCTGGCATTGAGGGAATTTATGAATGACTGAAGCTACGAATGTAGACGTTTAACATTGTTATTATACAACTGTTTTACTGCAGCGACTCTCAATCTTTTCCTTACACCGATAACTCATCTTTTTCATCCGTGTTTCCTTTCATGCTGATCGGAACTTTTTTTCCAAGTCTCCGTTTTCACTTAGCCCGTCGGCCTATTCTTCTTCTCTGCATATATTCAAAACTCGAATATTAAAATTCGAACATGAAATCACTTGCTTTAGTCATGTTCCAAATTCAACGACCAGGCTATGTCCATAAGTACATTCAGCGTAGTCAAGAAGAGAACAGAAGAACAACCAGGTGGTTAAGAATTGCTGTTCGCAATAAATGAAAAAGATGTGAACAAACTTCTTAATGGAAGTGGGCGGCAGAGTAGGGTTAGAAAAGTTATTAAAATTATTTGCGTCAGACTGTGATAAATTAGAAAAATCTCTAGTATACAAAAACTTTAAAGAAAAATATAAGCAAAAAAAAAACTTTAATAACAACTTGTATGTTAAGGTATGCGGTTGTGCGTTAGAAAAAAAAAATAAGAGAAAGCACACGGAATTCACTTTCAAAAACTTATGAATTATTTGACAAAGTTGCTTTTATTGCCATTTCTATGTAAAAAAAAGGAACAAAACTCGCTATAACAATATAAAGGAAAAAAACATGCGGAGAAGACGAAGCATTTGTATAAAGTTTTTGATTAAAAATATCGGAATACTAATTAATATTATTTGGCGGTGTACTTAATACAGCCTAAAAGTACGATTTATACTGCGGCAAACTAAGCTCAATTCAGCTACAATCCTATCGACCGGAAAATGTTCTTCGATTTTCCGTTTATGATTGTCACAATATTTGAAGATTATAGCAATTTTGTTATGGTAGGTGAGTTAATTGTAAAAACTATTCATTTTACTAGAGACACATAACATAAAGAAGTCATAATTCGAGAGTTTACTAGTGATCGTTCAGCTAAAATCTCCCATTTCAAATTCAACAGCAATCAATAAAATTTGATGCAGTAATGTCTTAATTTTCTAAAAGCAATATGAGTTTGCCAAGGTTCTACTATTGCATAATCTGAGATGTTATTGTTTAGAAGCATAAACATACAGTCATATCCATTACAAGATAAAGTTGCTTAACGTTCAATAAACGATTTAATCGTAAAATTATTTAAAGGGATATATATATATATATATCTATTGCGTACATTTCCTGCTATCTCTAACAAAATTATCTCCGAACATCATCATCTTATGATTTCTAAGAAAAATTACCTTGCGCTTACAAGCGTAGATGTTTGCATTGTGTTATGTTTATCTTTAGCTGTTCTATGGGGTTTTTATTTGCTTTTATGTACAAGTGTATAAACATCATCATCGTATAAATGCGAGTGACACATGCACATTATAACTTCAACATTAAACATTCAGAAACGTATGTATTTACTTTAGGGTATTAAAAGGAATCCTTAAATTTCTTTACAGTCGCTTACAGAGTAGTAGATGAAGTAACATTTTCAAAGTGTATTCAAGCAGCATAGCTTTGTCATGTGCATGTAGACAAATAGTTGTGTAAACAATCAAATACCTTTGGGGTCAAGTGACCAGATGGTTATGAGTTGTCTTTGAAAATAAAGTGTGAAAATATTTGTTATTCGGTCATAAAAACAAATGCACTTAGTATGCGTAACTTTTTGATTGTATTAAATAAATATTTTATACTCTAAATGAAATTTGGTTAACAAATATTTGAGGACATACGTATATTTGCACATATATAACATTTATTTATATTGCGAACATCAGACGGTACAACACGTTATTAAAGAATCAATTATTGCTGGTATTTTTAAGACCAAAGATACTCGGTATTGTACTTTCGATATCAAGCTAGAAAGTGTAGTGGGGAAACACATCATCACAGTTTCTGATATTTCATTTCCAAATATCTTACATATTGCGACGGCTATCTTTTGCCCACAACTTGGTGCTGCGGTAGCTCAGCGGCCCCAGGTTTTGTTTCACAACAATTTTTTTTGTTTACCTTGGTTTTTGTACGCTTCTGTTCTCCTGTTGATCATCGCTGCAGCAAAATAAAATCTTCAAGTTTTCTTTTGCTTTTGATAAAACTCATTTGCACAGATTTAATGGCTTTATTTTCTCAATTTGGATATTTATAAGATTTTTATATTTATTTAAAATATATTTCAGCATTTCTTCTTTGACATTTACAATTTTCCTTTTTCTCCATTTCAAATATAAGTTCACTTTTCTTAATTTAAAGACCTAGCACTGCCTTTGTTGTAACCGCAGCAACCAGACCAAAACGTCCACCCTTTAACTCACCCCGCGACCAATTTACTTTCTCTAACTCTAGCACTAACTAACCTAACTAAACTTCGGCTTAAGCTAATCATTCTCAACTTCGTCTGATTTCTCTTTACTCTAATTTCTCCTTACATAATCCTAACTCTTTTCGCCTAACTTAGTCTCGCACTCCCCCTCAGAGCCGAAGAACCTGTGAGGCCAAAACGACGGACGACTTTGGTTCCTCTTCATTATATATACTTTAAATAGGTACATAAATATATTCGTATATATGTGTGCAAATGTTGATAAAGCTTTTATGTATATAAAATACATGTATAGCGTTGTTTCCTGAGACAAAACACGTTGGTATATCCAATTTTATCAAAATATCTCAAAATTAGCGACCACCAGCTTGAACACGAGAATACAGAGGGACAAACAATCTTAGATCGATTCAAATAAACTTCAGTATTATTAATTCTTATTTTTTCAATTGCATAGCATTAGATAAGCCAAACAGGCACTTATTATGGGAACAATTATAATATTAACGGAATGTCTTTATAAAAACCTCATGTTCTGCTAGGCTCGAGTAAGAAGAGTTGAGGATCGAACTTTTGCTGGGAGCTAAAGAGTGTTACGATCTACATATCAATCAAATTTTTGGCAGAATTATAGCTGCCTGTTATATATATAAGTGCATAGTTTTTATTCGACTATCAGCAAATTTAAGACGAAAAGGAGTCTGTTGAACAAATCTAATTGTTCCAGCGAAAGACTTAGTTGGTGGTGAAACGTTTTCTATCTGTTTAGGACATTTGCGTGAAGGTATCAAGTCTAGCGCAATCTAAGTTAAGTCGGTGCCTGAGAATACAGATTGCGTTCGGCACATTTTGGCTACTCGTCGGCATTTGAGTTCTTCGCTGTCGCAGGGCCCACAGTCCTCTAGGTAATGTTTGAAAGCTGACCCCTTACAAGCGAATCTCTAATATTGGCCGCCATTCATAGGGAAAAGTGCGTATTGTGATGATATTCAAAAATTTTCTCCTTATTTTACGTATAGAACTATGTCTTTCTTTTGTGTCAAAAGGTTAAAAACCTAAAACTAAAGGCAAATAGTGCCGTTTTATTTCTTCATTGAGACTTACAGTTTTCTAAAAGCAGGTGATAATTTATATATTAATTGTGAAAAGCTTTTTGGCCTGCCGTTCCTCAGGCGATACCATGGATTTGTGTGATGTCACATGTGTGCTGCCGTTGTTATTTAATTTTTAAGCTGTTATCTATTTCGAATCTTCCCTCAATGCTTATATTTATTGGATGTTTGTCCAGACAGTTTATGAAGAGCTTTTGTTGCATTGTGTTGTAAATCACATACATCGTTATACGCCAACAACGACAGTAGACATTAGAAATGTGAATAGAATACAGTTAGTCGTCCTACAATGCCAAAAAATGTATGAAAGGATATAAACCAAAAAAAATTGAAGAACATCTTCCTTATAATTACTTAATTACAAGTCTAATCAGATCTGGTAACAATTTGAGCTAAACTTTGGATCGTTAAGTATTAGATGTCATAAGTTGGTGATGGAAATTCTTTTCTACACAGTTTTTGAAAAGTTTTGGTTTAATATTTTATTACGTATTACTCAGGTCGTTTTTTATTACATTGTTCTAAATGTCCCTGACCCAATTTATTTTTCGCAAAAAGTTGGTGCTTACTTTGAAAGGATGGTGAAAAATATCTTATGGAAAGTAAAGTTCATCACTAGTTCCAGAATTTTCTTATATGTAGTAATAAGAACAGAAATGTCTGGGCAAAGCATGAGCGATAGAATAAATCGCATTGCTACTTTTGGATTTGCCTCTATACACAATTTTTAAACATGATGGAACCGTGAATAACATAATTGTAACGCCGTTTCTTACAAAAACCGGCAAGAACCTCCTTATAGCGGTATCGTAAATTTGCCAGGTTGTAAACCACAGGCCAAGCACTATTGCGCACAGATAAGATTGGATCACATCCATTCATTGGACAAAGTCACGTTTTTCAAAAAGCGACTATTTGAAAAAGTCCGTAATTTTTACAGTTTTCATGACAACAGCCCTTCCTGAAAAGTGAATCGATATGAAAAATTTGCATCTGCTGAGCCAATACTTTGAAGCCTCTCCTATATTATCGCAATTTCAAAAAATAAGCCCTGTAAGGGGTTAATTTGCAATATTTCATGGGGAGAATTATACCAAGACAGTAATTTGACATAGAAATTCACTCTTCCAAATCTGCACGATTTAGTTTGCTCGAACTCTTTGCCAGAAGTAAGCCCTAAGCAGGCGAATGAAATCTAATTTTTAGTATTCTACAAAGGAAATAGATGAAAAATAACAAGCTACGTCAGTTCTCGTTTTCGGCTCATTCGTATATAAGACCTTCCATGAGAAGTATGGCTTTACATGAAAACAAGACGCAAGTTCTATTTCTGTTATTTTGTCACGATAATCATCGAAGAATTTTAATAGCCGAGCTGATGTAGAGTATTTAATTATCGGCCGCAGCCGGCTTTTATTTCTATCAACTAAAGTTTGCTGGATGTTCCTGTAAGCAGAATTTATTTTTTGAACATTTAGTTGCATATGCATCCTAAGATCCGTTTATTCGAAATTTAACTGTAATATCGTGGCTGTGTATAAATAAATGCTTCGCATCTGCATTATTGTTATATTGTGTTGCTGTTGTTTTTGCTATTGCTGTTGTTATTGTTGTCCGGTGATGATGATGATAATACCCTTAGATTTGTTGTTATTTGTAACGAAATTGTTTTATTGGGTGTTGTCTGTGATTATTGACTGGTATTATATGTACGTTTGCAACTAACTGCATTTGCCTTTGCATGCTCTACGAACACCGCCGATTTGATTTTCTGCTATAATATGCTTTAAGCATTGCTGTAATTTAGCGTAGTGTGATTTGTGTGTTGTGTTTGTTTTATGTTCGTTTTTTTTTCGTGTTGTTTTATCGCGATATTGTAAATTTTTTTTATCGTTGTTGTTGTAATTCTAACGATTTACATGAAAAGTATGTGTAGGCAGAGACGTGTCTGTCACACTTTGATTTCACTCTTATTCTTTCTATGTTCTCCCTTTCAATCGTACTCTGTTTGCTGTCTCTTTTAACTTTCTAACGCGTTGCTACCACGTTCACTTGTTTGTAGTAACTTTAGTACAGTGGCGCTCTTGCCGCTTGATTTCGTATTTATCGTGATAGCGATACATTATTGCTATTGCCTCACCCTCTTTTATGAAAATACGCGACATTTGTTGCGTAAAAATTGCCATTGTTGGATCTTTTTTTTTTAATTTACTTTTATTTATAAATTACTGTTGTTGTTCTTGTTTTAGCAATAAAAAATAAGTGACATTTAATTTTTTTTCCAGCCTGCCTCTCCGTTCGAATTTTCAGGGTTTTTCCCGTACTGTAGATTAAGAGGAGATTTTAGTATCTGTCAATATGCCTGATTTTTTAAATATTTTGCTTTCGTTGTTTTTGTTCTTGTAATATTTATTGAACAGATTGTCGGGAAATGAAAGTGAAATTTTAATTTTTTATATCAATCAATATATCCCATGTGAATACTAATTCTGACATTTAGTTTGCGACATTTGAGAGCGTGCGCTCCGTAAGTGACTGTGAATCCCTTTTACCATAGCCATTTTTTTTTTTGATCGTTTTAAGTGAGCTCTCGATCAAACGGAGTTACAAAAATCCGTGAACGCGGAAAAAAATGCAAATGCGCTGTAAAAGTACCGAACGAAATTTTGCAGTGACAGGCCTTTCTTTGGTCGTTCGATTAATTCAGTCAATTTTGCATGCCAAACTACCTAAGAATCAGGGCGTTACTTTGTTCAGATGCAAATCAAAGACTATCGATCACCTAAAACTTGTGATGCATGCATCTGAAATAGAAACATATGCATATGCTCTCAGTTGTTATTTTTATGGCAAATAACAAAAGTGGAAAACTCGTAAATTTTGTTATCAATGTTGTTGTCTAAAAGTGAATAACTCTGATTTAAAATTTTATATAAGCATTTACCTCGATCGTCTTAGGATTGCACACGGCCCCGACAATCTGCCAATTAAAAAAAAGGTAATGCCATTATGGGCATAATTCATAATAATCAAAATATTTTCATGCATTTTCTACAAGTTTGTCCCGTCTTTCTGAAAACATGGCAGCACCATGTCGGAAGAACGATATTGGTTTGGCGAAGATCCAATCAGCGACTGAGAAGGCATTACGTCTGGTGAGTACGCTGAGTGCGGCAGAGCTTTCTATTTGAGCTGTTACAAAATACTCTTCACAATCCTTGGAACGAGTGGCCTCTTGTATGCCAACACAAGAGGATGACTATGCTTCTCTAAACCGCTATTGCCGGACTAACGTATGACTTTTTGCACTTGCAACTGCCGTAGCAAATGTTCTTTTCATCGCTAATCACAATACGCTCCAGAAAACTTTTTTTTTGCCTGGCAAACAATGAAGCCGCCCGCATGTTGAAATGGTTCGAAGTGACACTTTCAACCAATTCCAATTGTAGCCATTTTCACGCCGTTTGGACTTTCTCTTGAATCTTTTGTTTGAGAGTATGAGTGAAGTTTTGGTATAATACATCTTGCAATGAATTGTCTTCGAACTGTTTTGGTCTTCTAAGCCAATTGGAATATGATGGAGCAGAGAGACAGATCAGTTCAAAGAATATGATAAGGCTTAAAATTACCAAGGAAAATTAGACTCTTATGCGGAATGTAAACGGGACAATTTGCTTAATTTGCCTTTATACTGTCGCGACGAGTATAAGAAATCATTAATAAAAAAATGTGCATGTTTATGTTTGCGCTCACGACCTACTACGTATTGTTTGTAGTAGGCGTAGATTTGAGTTGCTATTGTCGTACTGCTGGTAAGACCTAGTAAATGGGAAATGAAAAATGATTTTTTGTTGGGGTCATAATGAAAGTTAATTGTTATTTCCGTTAAGGAAATTTCATTATTTTCACCACAATGGTCTTTGCTCTGCCGCTGCAACACAGTTCGATATGCGTAAATGGGAATATCCTCTCATATGAAGTCTCATTTGAATCCTTGACAATTTGATTTATTGTTCACACAATCACACAAATGCGTACTATGAAGGCAAAATTCACACACACAAAACACATTTTAACTACCCCTGCATTCACCTTTTTTACTTCTATTTTTTGTAACCAAGATATTTCATGAGTCTGGTAATATGTTTACTATAAAGTTAAATCATTTTTCCGTTATTCGTTGCGTACACATTTTCATTTATATGAACATCAGCTAAAGGTCTTGAAGTTTGATAGCCGAATAATAGAAAAATGGAAAAAAACCATTGAGTGCTTGCTGCCGTATATACAAAGAGTCTGACACCCTCGTTATTTTTATAAAGAGCGCGTAAGCACGCTGTCTATCTACCGATTTTTTGCGTTGTTTTCTAAAATTTGTTGGCATTCAGCGATATTCGTGTAAACACTGTCATGGTAAATCTCTAAGGATTTGAGCCAATTTACTTACTGTTGTTAATGTTTCTTTTTTTGTTTAGAGAGACTTTTCCCATCAAACAGGTTAGACATTGAGTGGGGTGCAAAAAAATGATTTCTTTTATAATAAAAGCAGCATCGAAATTATGACAAAATTTATGATCTTCAACATCAGTATAGTTGGGAAAAAAATTCTGAACTGTTTTGACGTGTTTGTTGAGGTAGCCTTTAGGTATAGTACTAGTTTTTTGACTTAAAATCAAAATTAAAATATAATTTATTTTTTAACCGGTTAAGCGCAACATTTTGAAGCTATTGGTTTGAAAGCGGTAATTTTCGCTTTTCGGTAATTGATATAAAATAATAAATCGAACTTTACTCGAGGATGAATTTACACACATGATCGACTAGTCTTAAAACAAGACATTAAAACAAGTAAAAGTACTGTAGAGATCACGGGCAACCTTTACATACCAACAGAATAGTTGAAGACAAAATAACACGAAAGTATTGTCGTTTAATAGTTTGCAAATCGCTTATCGCCTATGAACGAGGACATTGCTATATCAACTTCGCACACTTCTTAGGCCCACTTTCAAACTACAGTCTTTACTACTATGTCAAGTAAATGCCTGTACTTTTATAAAATATATGCATCGTAGTCTTTTTCTAGAGTTTTAGTTCCTATCATTGAGCGAAGAACAATATTCTAATTAGATTGCTAAATTTTTAACCTTTACCTTTTCTTCTCTTGCTTTCAACCATACTTCCACCCTTACTAGCTGTTCTTACTGGCGTTAAAGCAAACAAAAAGCTACTTGTTTCGTATCTAACTACCAGTTCTTCTCCCTCGCCGCGGCATGTCGGTCACTTTTTTCGATAGTCTTTATCCGTTTCAAGCCTGTCTTCAGACCGTTTTTTCAATTGGCCTTAAGTTTTCCTTTTTAGTTTCTTCTGGTTGGTTCCATCCCTAGCCGCATTTCGTCATTGGGTACATTCGTTTCTCCTTCTCGAGATCGAAATAACAAAAGACGAAATATAAGCATGTTCTCTAGTAACGCGCTGCTATTCTTCTAAAATTACACAATGCGCAAGCTCGATTGGCTGCAAAATTTAAATAGCTGTTGTGGGTTCGTTTCACACGCCCATTTTCTAAACTGTTCTTTCTTTCATTTTGCGTATTCTATCTTTTGATATGTTTGCTTCTCAATTTTTTTTTTGTAGTCATAAAAATAAATTCATTCATTCATTGGTTATGTTAAGGTTAATAATATGTGCTACTTGGGGTGGTTGGGCTGGACAAACGCTTGGCCATCAAATTTCACCATAAGTTTACTTTCTATACACTATATATACAAATGTATACACATAGGTGAACGCGAAAGCTCTGTGTTATTTTAAACAAACATTTAAATTTTAAGATCTTTGATGTGTTTCCCCGTTGTCGACTAATGGATGGCGGGTTTCCTTGCGATTGCAAACTGGCTAAACATTGATTACTTTCCAAGGAGGAACGCAAAGTATTATTATCATAAGTCCACGATTTTCCTTGACAAGTAACCTTTCTGCAACTCATACCAAAAGCAATGTCTTAAATTCACTTATCCGGCGCACTTTATTCCCTCTGGTCTTCGCGATTAATTGATAAAGGGTACAGAAAGTCAGCCTCTTATACCCCACCAGTGGTATGCTAAATAATAAGACCTCATTTGAGGTACTCCACTTGCATGCCTTTAATTGACAATCCAAATTACGTACAGTTAGTGCAATACGACACCACTTTCCACATATGTGCGAAAACGTCGTAAAATTTCTTTACAATCAACTTTGTTAGTTATTCAAAAGTTCTGTGTTATCTTTCTTTAGCTTGCTTTTGTTTATTTGACCTGTGCAAGTATGCGCGTGCAAATGTGCCAAACTGTAACATTTGTTGTTTTCGTTATTATTACATAAATTTTTTTTATATTTGCATTAAAAGTTTGTTTAGCTTTCTTTTGTAACACGATGAGTGCCTATATTTTCTTTTTTAAGTTCACATATCGCTACACTTGCTAAAGCTTCGTTAAGTTATCTTGGAAGTTTCTCCCAAAGGTTATTTCAAAAGCAACATCTTAATAAAGCTAACAAACGCCTAACCACATGATGATGAATTAGTAGAACCTTGGCACATAAGAATATCTTGCACCATTCAGATGTAATTTAAAAGCGCAACCGACCACTCGTTTTTTTCTTTCCAAAACAAAAAACGCTGTAAAATGTTTTGCTCCTCTTTTTAAGTTTTTCATGAACTTTTGTTATTAAACGAAATGTGTGCCTTTATGCCATTTAGGTTTTATGAATTTTTCTTGAGCTATGCAGACGATAAAACGTTCATTGAAAAAAGAAAATAAGGGCAAGAGAAACAATTTATATGATACTTGCAGCGAATTTTGGACACTCATAGCCGCAGAAGAATTTGTAAAGAGTTCTAAGATGGCGAACGACGGAGACCAACCTTTTTTGCGGTAATTGTTGGTAGTTAATATTAAACTGAAATTTGAAACAAGATTTAAGTTATTGATGAAAAATGATCAAATTATTAAGCAATTCTTAAACTGTTTCAGTTCTCTTATTATGGATTTAAGAAAATCTGTAGACTTGAGCCTGAAAAGTTTGAGGCGCTTGTAAGATTTTTCTATAGTTTTGTAGTTTTGAAAACGCCAACCAAAACTGGCCTGCACTTGTGCGTTTTTACACCTCCTTGCGATGAAAAGTGGTTCTATATGAGCCGCTTTTTGCCAACGGTATAATGAGCAAAAAGTTTATTATACCTCCTAGATTGAATATTTTGACGTAACATCTTGTTGCAGATAGTTGTCGCTTTCAGCGTCAGAGTAGTTGAAACATCGGCAAAGAAGACACGTTACCAAAGAACTGATGTGAACTTTCAAGCACAATTTCTATCAAGTTATGTTCAGCAATGTGTGGTTAGTGGTAAACATATGGCATGGTAATTAGAATTCCGTGAAGTTCGTCAAAATTCGTACATAAAACTAGAAGTAACGCGACGTCCTTGAATAAATTCTTTCCACATTCACATCATGTCACAGAACGTCCGCGCAAAATTAATGTACCCTGTACCGCAAGGGGTCTACTTGCGGTTATTTCTTCCTACTTTTGTACCATACAGGATTTGTGGGATAAGGCAATGTTAATTTTACAATGAATGTATGCAAAACTGATAAAGATCTGAGATATACCCACCTTTTATTATACTGATCGATTTGGAATCACTTTCTGAATTGATTTGAGCTTGTCGGCTTATAGATTGATATTTTTCGATGAAATTTGGTGCATCACTGCTATGTTTTCTCTCAAGGATGAGCGGTATTGAAAATTGTTCAAATCGGAATACTTTTTTTGTGGTCACTTTCCATACAACGCATTATTTTGAAGAACCGTTATATGAATAACCGTAGTTTGATATTTAATGGTGAAACGTTTCCCAATAAGTTTTTACGGGTTTTTGATATCTACCTAACACGAAGTTCAGCAAATCTAGTAGTGCAATAAAGGAATTGTTTTCTTCGAACTTCGAAGCATATAAAACAGCAATGTTTTATAAAATGTTCCTTTAAAAACTTAGGAAACACAGTCGGTAAGGTATTTTAGAGAACACTTAAAAAAATTGTTCTCGCGATGGTCAGGATAAATCGTGGTAGGTTTATTTGAAACAAAACACCACGTGTAAATGAGAATAGCGAGCTACAGGAAGGCTAAAAAAAATCGGATTATGACTTCATGGTGAGATGCCACAGGGACAAGAAAAAGATCCTGTTCCTTCCTGGCGCCCGTCTCTGCACATTTGTATGTTACAATTCTTGTTAGCAATTATCATTAAACCCAGCCGCATAGCTTGCCGGTGTGATCATAACAATCGTCAAATTTATGGTGGTTTCCCTAAAGTGGAAAGCGATTATGAATTACCTAACTTTGCAAGATGAAAAGTTTTTAAGCAGAACACTTGAGCATAAAACTTAAAAACTTTAGGCAAGCACTCTTCATGTTAAGGAATTTTACGACTGTACAGTTATTCGAGTTATACACCTGTACCTGTCTCAGACGAAATGTTTTTTCATTCATGTTCATTACCTCAAATTCACTTATTTTCCATTAGGCGCAAATTATTTACGTATTCATTGCGTGGCAACTGTCAGTTATTTGCCATTCAAGTTGGCTGTCAAAAACTTATTGTAGTGATGCTGGCAATTCATGGCATTGAAAAAACATTACTCACTACCTCATCGTAAGTGAATACCTTTTTGTTTTTTATTTATGACAAATGTTTTCTTCAATTCTTTTTTGTTGCTTAGGAAAAATAATGTTCGAAGCACCAAATATAGTATCGTAACGCGCTTGTAATCAACTAGATTACTTGTTACAAACATCAAACTCCACGTGAAATAAGTGACGTATGTTTGATGTAACAGTCTTAAGTTGGATCGCTTTTGCGTATCTTTAATATTTCCTATATCGTTACTTAGAGATTATATAAGACATAAAAAGTTTTAGGCCTATACAAATTTTTCATTTGATTTAGAGGTCCAAAAACCGCAAACACTATAACGAACAATGTTGCTACAATTGCTTTTTTCTCTTTCTCTTTATACTCTACTTTACTTGTAGTATAGGGCATATCAAGTTTGTGTGGAAGTATGTAGCATAACTTAAAATGGAGCCTCTTTTTATTTCGTCGGTCAATTCTGAATCATTTTCTAAATTGATCTAAGCCCGTATGTCCCTCTGTCTTTCTGATGTATGTCTATGTAAATTTGTGCTTAATCTACTGGTCGCCATTTTGAAGATATTTGATGAATTGTACGCATAATATTTCTGAGGAATAGTAAGTCCCAAAAAAAATAATGTAACAATAATAAAAAAAATAAATCCCTTCCTGTCCATGAATGCTTAAAGCATATAAGATAAGAAAGCGTGGTAATCATCTTGTAATTCGAAGTCTATTAAGTTCACAGATAAAATTGATTTTGTAAAAAATTCACAGCGATGTAGTGCTCTCTCTTTCTATGGCTGCTTTTAAAAAAGCAGATAATGTCATAATATTTTTCAGTCTTCGCTTCGATTCTGATTTTCTTTAAAAAAATGGTCACAAAGAAGCCGAAGGTCCGGCTAAAGCACGGAAACTTAAGAACTAAGTACAAAAATAAAAAAGGAAAACTGAGTGAGAAGACTCTTGCTTTCGAAACATCGTGTAGACATTGCCAATTCCCTATAACGGCGAGTCGCTCAACTTTCTTCAGAAAATGAAAAGTAATTGAAAACATTATCGTCGCGCAAGGCCAATTAATAACTGCGTTCATTTTCGTGACAACGCACCAATAATTATACTTTCCTCGTGAAGGCATACTTTTCTTGAGAGTCATTATACAGGTGGGCTCCCAAAAAATGCGCCGACGTACTTAGCACATTTGTGAATTTACCATATTTAATTTTCTTCTTAGAGATTTTTCCATTTTTCACCTGTGCTATTAAAAGAATTCTTACATGTGGTGGGATCTAAAAAATAGTTCCAAGTGAACCAGATTTCTTATGGCTAATTTTTATGTCGAATTGCTACTATAAACCAACTTTTGTCATAAAATATAGAAATTTTGCGAAAGGGCTTATTATTCACAGGAACCTTTATGTGGTATGCCGTACAAAAAGTAGACCGGTGTGGTTCAAAGATGATCAAATTAATTTTTATGTCAAGTTGCCGCAATCATATAACATTAAAAATTTGACCTTCTTGTCAAATTCGTCTTCTGACCATTAATATTCGGAAAAAATTGACAAGCGCACTTATCTTAAGTTAAATTAATCTAGATTAATCTCCGCTGAAGTCATAAAAAATCATGGCAGGAAGTGAGGTCTGAGATTGGCTGAGTACGGCAGAAATCGGTTGTGCACTCCACACATATTAAACTATATCCTAAGCTAAGCATATATAATCCCCGCAGCGCATATGATAAAGGTTTCTCATAGCAGACGTTAAAGAAACATAAAGGTAATTCGATTTATTAAAATAAAACTAAGATGCCTCTCACAAAAATATGTTGAAAAATTTAATAACTCAAAAAGTAACGTTTCTAACCATCTGCTTGTGTTTAAGTTTGTGTAGGCAAAATTAAGCAGAGACGGATATATATTGTACGATAAAATTCAATGAAATTCGTGAGTGTATTTTGGCTTGAAATTTCCGGGTTGATATAAATAACAAAAGATTATCCAAGCAAAAGACCGAGAAACGGTGATGGGGAGGGAGGAAAACGCAAAGTGAACAGTTATTTACCAAAAGCTTGATAACACAATAGCGACTTATACAGACTAATATATCAACAAGTTTATAAACCAAACGGATATCCGTTGCATGGTTATTTTGTACAACAATAACTACAACATAGTCGCGTTGATCATTTACATTATTTCAATGTATAATATAAACATTTTTTAAATAAGAAGAAAAACTTAAAATGTATAAAATAATTTCAATATAATCAAGAGTGAGAGAGAATGCAAGTGATATCATAGTGTAACCCGTATCTATTATAGTAATAACGCTTTTGATTACTAATTCAGGTAAGAAACTGACGGGATGTTAAAGCTAATGCACGTACTTGTTGATGGTGCTGCTAATAACGGTTTTGTTCTCAAGCTAATGATAATGATGGCTTTACTGTTATCTCCATTCTTCCCTTTTTCTCACCTGCTTGATTATCGCTTCTCTGCGCCGTGCTTATCTCTCTTTCGAATTCTATGTGATTTAACGCAGTATTAAATTTTCCATCCGCTGAACTGAAAGCAAGAATATTTGAATTTTACACAAAAATTTGCCAACGTTCGTGTATCTTAGTTGTAACTTTATCACAGATTTTAAGAACTTTGCTAGGCTATCTATCGTTCTTTCGTACATCAGATTATCTTTAAAAAGATTGTTCTTATGTGCAGCTAACGATATATTATCGTCAGTAAGTCATTTTCTATCTTACATTATGTGGAAACGAAACTCTAAAGTCAGTAATTATATTTTCTGTCAACTGAAATTTTGTGCACCTAACCGCAAAAGCCATTGGTTTTATCATTATTATTATTGTTATTGTAAAAGAGTAAAAGGATCTGTGATTTTTGTGAATATCGGTAGGAGAAACGATGGTAGTAGCGGTAGCAAGTTAAAAAAAATTATCACTGACACCGCAAATCCTTGTGAATAAAATGCTGTCAGAAGACATAACACCATGCATAAGTACAGTTTTATATTCTTACATCTAGGAAAATGGAAATCTAAAGGTGCTGGCACATTGTCTGCCAAAAAATTTGTTATACAGCTAACGTTGATAATAATGATAAAGACGATGATAAATAAATTTTATATGTTCCCAGCCACTCACACTTACCTTTTGCCTACATTGGATTTACATGGTATTCAAGAACACCAAGAATAAGAGTGGCGGTAGTAGTAGCAGTAGCAGCAGCGGGAGGTTAAAAGGAATTCCATTGTATGAATATTATTATTATTATCACTAACCTATAGTGGTGGTGCGGTTGAAAATGTGCAATGCATTTAAATTTATGCGTTGCTTCTGCTGCTGCTCGTTTGAAATGTGATGATTCAGATACTGTTGCTTGAAATGTCATTTAAAAACGAATTGTCAGCCAACAAGTATTCTCTTTGTATATGTGTTAAGGATTTCTTGTTCTATTTCTGTTCTACCTTCTTTTTCTTCTTCTTCAAAATGCACATTCTTAACATAGAAGTCTTAGAGTATTAGATTTTCGGTTTAGTAATTTTTTGTTCGATTTACTTTTTCACTTGCTCTATTGATATGAGAACATCGACATATTTCATTTTTTATATTCATTTTTATTGTGATTTTTTTTAGTTTTTTATTTTTTTGAAAATTTCTTATATAAAGCTGCTGTTAAAACTCAAGTCTTAAGGCACTTTTTTCCTATTTCCTGTGATAGTTTATTTATCACTTTTTGAATTTTATGGTAAGGATGGCTGAAAGGAGTTGGCAGTTCAATGAGGTTAAGGATATAACCAGCTTATCTGATATTTACGCGAGTGTAAATTATATATATATATTTTTTTATTATTTGTCAGATACTGATGCTGCATTTAAATGAGTTGAAAATTTAAATGTTGATTTGATTGAAATATTCATGACATCGTTCGGTATATCGAATTAAAGCTTGAAACTTAATTTGCATCTTTGGAAAATTAGGTTTAATTTTGATGAATATTTCATGTCTAATAGAGCAATTGAATAATATATTAAATTCGAGTCAGAATATTGTCATCGTTAATATTTAAATAGAAAATACGATAAATGGGAACATGTCCACAGAGAAGAGAAACCGGAAAAGAGAAAATAAGCTTGATTAGGTGCGGAGGTAAAGAGAAAATATATGCAATGATAGAAAAAATAGCCATGAAAAAGAATCAAAGGGACCGAGAGGGGAAGAGGGATAGAGAGACGAAGTTTGAGAGAGAGAGGAAGATAAAGAGACGGAAATACAGATATTTACAAATAGCTAAACGTACATATACATATACATATATAAAACTTGACATATATGCATATATATGGCGCAGAGTAGTTAATAAGAAAATTCTTATCTGATGTCATCTTTTCTGTCAAACAATATGAAACAGCAATTATTTCAGCAATTTTTTTTATCATCAACAGTGTTGAAATTGGATTAGAAAGGGTGAATAATTTTTAGTAAATAATACATTTACGTTCTCCCTTTGGTAATTTAATAGATAACACCATAAGAATGAATGTATATACGAATTACAATTGCAAAAGCAAGAAATGAGTGATTTGCGCCCTATAACTCAAACAGTTTTTAAATGCGCATGTTATAGCCCCACGAATATTCACTCACATTTTTAGACATTCGTAAAGCCTATTTATTACTCTCACGTTTGTTGTCATACCGCAGAGGGTAAATTAGCAAAGAATATAAGGAGGTGAACAGTTTCATCCGATACACATTTGTCTCTCTAATGGACAACATCAGCTGATTTTTCGTTCTAATTTTGCTTTTATAATTTCTGTTACTATGATTTATGGGTTGACAGCGGAACAGAGCTTCTCATAGCGAACACTCTGCCACATCAGTCTCTACCTATGCTCAAAGTTTTCATCAATCGCTCTCAACTACGTTTCTGGATTATGGATCTAATATTAATTGAACTGGTCCAATCCATTTCCAAACAAATCAAAAAAAAAAAATAATAATAATAATGGACAACATCAATAGACTTTCGACAGAGAATAGATGGAAGTAAAAAAAAAAAACTTTTTGGCGGGCTCAGGTAACTTAGAATAAAAGGGACAAGGTTTTTCCTATGATTAATTTTTGCGCACGTCGTGACTACAAAAATAAAAATGAGGAAATCTAATCGAGGGAATTGACTGGTGCTAGTACCGGGGAGACAAGAGGTCTCATAATACGAGAGGAAAATATTAAGGAGATTATCAGGATGGAGAACGTTGTTTTTTTTAGATGTACGAATAGCAAATGGAATAAAATGTTTGTTTTTTATGGGAATATGACTCTGGGGGCACTTAATCGTCTAAATTCACTATTGTATTATTGCTTCCTGGTGGAATCTACGTAGTAGCGAAGATTTCATATAAAGCGTAAACTTTGAAATGGTCGCATATCGATTGAATATAGGGCCGACCCGTCCAGGTGAGGCTATACCAAATATACACATATAACCATTTACATGGTGAGGGTTAAAATGATTCCGATGCACAAACTGTCATACCTTGTAAACTATCTTGTAAAATTTATATGCTGCACTAGTTTAAGAGTAGGGTTGCGTTGTATGCTTATAATTTTTTTTTGTCATGTAAATAAGTCGAACTGAATAACACTCGAGTTCTTATGGCTTGACTTGATTTTTTGAACGAAGTAATTAATAAAATCACAGTTATTTACAATTTTAATAGCATTACTCGCGATGTTTTTTGAGCTCACCGCGCTTATAACGTGTTTCAATTTTTAACAGATTGACTTGAGATTTCATCTCTATACTCATACTCATCGGCAAAATTTCTGAAGTATCTCAATAAGGGCAAAAACATTTGTAAAGAATTTATTCCAGTAAAACCCAATTAAAAACGGACCATCATCAAAACCTGCACCACTTTGCTTAATGCGTTTAAATGGTCAAAAAGTGTTTCGATCGGAACCCCTTTCCCTAGCGTTTGCCGATGGGCCAAAACACGACAATGTCCCGAATATCATTAACATACACAAAAACCCTCCGACTTGTAGGCTAAACACAAGATTCCGGGACGGACAGAGCGACCAAAAGTCGAGGTTAAAAGTGGGTTTATTTCAAGTCCCTCCGGATGTTGTATGCATCCGCACAAACTTAATATACCAATGTACAACAATTGGTGTAGGACATAAAACGCAATTTTATGCTCGTAGTCTCTCATAATCTCGTCAAGCGTGTCGTCAAATATTCGCGTTAAGATAAATATAATTTTCTTAGGTGTTGTATTCAGAGAAAGCATATGTTAGGCTTTTGTTGGAGCTTATTGATTTCTTCCCAAAAATTTCGTTCTCTTTGCATGTAGCCACGTGTTTGGCTCTAAAGTTCACTCTATACGAACTATGCCTGATATTTTCAGAGTTCAGAGTATTCGGTTACTATCATGAAATTCTTTCCCTGTATCAAAGTGTGTTTTTTTTCCCAACCAGTTTTTGTTAAAATGAACGAAACAGTATTTAATCTTAAAAAGCGCGTATTAATTTCGTTATACTCTTGAATAACGAAATGAATAATTATGGCCATCGGAAATATCATAAATTATAAGCCGAAGTAGCCATTCCTATAAGGGAAATCTCTCTCCGTCTTCTCATTCGTCTAATGCTAAGCGATTTCATTTAATGATTGCATTGTTTCCAAAAACCTATAGGTGACCCAGATGCGACCTTATTACCATTGCGCTTTCTCTAGGTTTCACAAGCACATAAATGTTATGCTTTTACATAAGTCTCTGCGTGCGTGTACGTTTGCGGGTTTTGATCGTTTTACTTTCATTATTTGTAAATTTTTTGCACAATCACAAGCGGAAATTAAATGTATGTCCTGTACAGAAAAACTGCTGTAAAGAAGGAACGGGTTCGAAAGAGAGTTATTACAGTGCTTGCTGTGCATAAGCAAGCAAAACCATGAACCGATACAAATAACAACAATACCGTCAACAACAACAATTCATTTATATATATATATAACGGTGCATGTGTAAGTACATATATAAATATATGTATATATATCTTATATATACAAGTATACACATTTGACACGATTACACAGCACTGACAAGTAAAAAACCCAAACACACGCCCACACCACCTAAACGTTTGTACGCGTGCTTTTGCGTGTGTGCGTGTAGGTAGAGATATGTACTTATTTCCACTTCAATGCCAGAAACTGAAATAACAGCTTCGGCATGTTGAATGAAGAGAAGGATGGAATTGAATGTTCGCAGAGAAAAAAATGCTAAAAAAAAAATGAAAATTTAATCCATCAATTGCTTACTTGTGCATGTGTGCTTATGTGCAGAAACAACTGCACTATAATCTGATTTCTTTTGCAATTATTCTTAAATGATTTTCTCTGTCGTTTCTGTAGTCGATTTTTGTTGTTTTGCAATTTGTTTAAGAATTGGAAACGTTTTAAAGGTCTACAAGGAATTTCACCTTCTTTTAGGGAAAGCTGAACGACTTTTTATTAATTTTGTGATGTTAAATTTTTCTGTATACATTCAAATAAAACAAAACAAAGCTCAGTTTTTCTATAAGCAATGAAGCGTAAAAAATGGCGGCTTTTAATGACGCTACAGTAGCAGGCATAAGCAACTTATAGATATATAATACATTTCTTTATTGTTGCGTAATCGTTGTGTGTATGTTTATGGGGCTTTGTTGCGCTGTTGTACTTCCGTTTCCTTTGTTTCAAACTGAGTTGGAGTTGATACGTATTTCGCTGATTTTTTTGCACTTTTGCACTTGAATGCCTGAATTTTTGCTATCTACACAGCCTCATGAACGCACGCATGGACATAGACTTATCCGTACGTTACATTTTATTTGTGTATTTATGTTAAGCGCAATCACTGAGAAATAAATCGTGAATTGTGATGATAATTTTTGTATTGTAAGCGGTTTTCCACCAACGATGACGATGATGATGATGGTGGTGGTAATGATGTTGGCGACAGCGACAACAACACCGATTATTATTATTGCTGCTGCTATTACTGTTTACATATGCGTATATATTGTTTCTCGCTTTGGTGGGTTCGCGTTGGGTCTCTTTAACAAAAACCTTTAAATTTATAACCGGTCGCTGTATTTTTTCAGTGATCGCTTTTTTATGTATACACATATAAGCACGTGCATGTGTGCGTATATGTCTACGTAGAACACAACCAAATGTTGTTAATGATTATTGATTGTGGACAACGGAAGTGTTGCGGCGGAATTAACGCATTCAATATATAGCAACCGGTTATATTATGCTGCAAAGGAAATATTGTTCGCTACTGATTCAAGCTTTATAACATCACACAAAAGATTTTTATTGCCGTTCTGGCAATTGCAATCAACCATAGAATACCGCATACAATCTATAAATCACCCGAATGGAGCTTCATTAGCATGTAATAATCTCCTGTACGTACGCCTTTGGCCAAAGAAAGCAATCATTTTCAATGTCATAAAGCTTTTTTACTCCAACTTCTAATTTCTCTGTTTCTGATGCTTTCATTGCCTGTTCCTAAAGAAATTCCATATGGCGTCTATATCATTATTTACATATCGTCTTTGAGTGACAACTGCGCGACTGACTGGACTGTTTGTCTAGTGTCACTCATTGTTTTACACAAGGTATTGACATTGCGCGACAGTTGCAACGCACATTTATGCGTTAGCACAATTATAAACACACATCCCCAGATAGTATTGTGATGTGTTTTAACAACACCGCAGATGAAATGTTGTTGACAGTTTTGCAATCATTCAACCGCTGGATAATGGGAGCCAAGCATTCAACAATCTCAAGCACAGTTTATTATTTTACATTAAATAATTTTTGGAAATATTCCTGAAAGCAATCAGAAATAAATCGAAAATAATTTCACCCGACATTAACTAACTCTTTCGACATTCATTACTACTTTTTTTCTGACTTCCCATAAACACTAGGTAAAGTCAGAGTCGAGTCCCATACATACAATAACAATTCCCCATTTAATATTATTGATTTATTCAGCGTACGGCGAGAACCCAGCTCCAACGCTCGAACAACTTTCGAAGAGCTTAGGACTTGACGAATCAACTGCTTATAGACGTTTCCATGCGATGGGAAAGATCCAAAAGGAGAGAAGACGGGCACTTCGCAAGTTGACCGAAAATGCCATATTAAGCCGTTTCCACATGGCAGTTTCATGGCTTGTCACACAAAAAAATAAAGAAGAGTTTTCTGCAGCGTGTAAACTGTCCGTTTCTAATATTTGTATTGAACGCCATGAAATTTTGCGCTCACAAAATCCCATTGGAAATCAGTCGAAGCGGTTGAAGGGCACACGCTTACACCTACAACAAACACTGAAAAACACTTTGCTTCCCGTAGCAGTTCTGCTCTTGCTCGTTGTCTAAAATGTTACGCCCTCCGTATTTATAAATTACGCCGAGTACAACGATAAAAATTTTTATTCCTACTTTATAGGCGAATATAATAGAGCATGGATATTTCATTTTTTTGGGTTTTGCGTCTTGTTAGAACTGCGGTCAGGAGAATGCTTATCATACCCACGGAGGGACGGATAGACGAACATGAGAATTTCGCATTCTTTGTGTATTCATTTTGTGGCAAAGGTCGAAGACGCGTTCAGTTGTCTGCTTTTTGCAGTTCAAAGGCCTAAAGTTTTAATGGTTTTGCTTTAAATATGAAAAATAAATAACTGTATAATTATCGCGCAAAATAACCTTCATCCCCTTCTTAGTTTCTAGCAAATAGACATGTTATATTATCTTCCCTTCCTCTAACGCTTTCATTTCTCATATTTCTTTATGGTAATCAAGTTTCTTTCTTTAGAAAGTTATTAAAGAAAAATTTTTAAAAAATTGTTGCGTTGCATTATGACCAGAAAATTTTTGAGGGTTAATTCTTGCCCGCCACCAGCCCTTGCTTATTTGCCTGTTATTCTATCGCAAAATTCACTAATGGCCCATGAAATTAGATACGTATAACATGCGAGTGTGTTGATGAAAGTCTAAGTTTTCTAATATTTGAAAAAAATCTTATTAGTGAGGTCGAATGTTTACTACCGTTATTTTTGTTTTTTATTTTTTTGGTAGCCATATACGCATATGTTGTACATTCATAAATTTCCCAATTATATAGATTTTCAGAAACACATTCGTATTTATTGACCGGAAAAAATTTATGTACCACAACAAATTCATAAACTTTACAAATGTGATTTTGTGTCGTTTTTATTTTGAACTTGAGTTAGTGAACTAAAAAGGAGGTGATAGCAAAAATATATTTGTAAAATTACTAAACTAATATCTGTACAAATTTGTTACGAGAATTAAAAGGGAACGTGTTCGAGTTAAATTGCGAGGCGAAGTATTTTGACTAAAAAGCTATGTAAACTTGGCTCATATTATTACATCTTTATAGAATAAATTCGAGTCCCAGGTAAAACCAATTTCAATAACTTTTATGCACAAGGAATGAATTTTGCATATAAACTCGTTTCCAAAAACTCGATGTTTTCGGCGTCGAATTTCGCCGTCTATATCAAAAACTTTCACGTCTTCTAGTCTGCCTCAAAAATGTGGCAAAAGTTGGTCGTGGTGATGCCCTAACCTTGTGGGACATATCTAATAAATTCATTGGTATTTTCACCCGCAGCACCCTTCTTGTCTTCATTGACATGAAGTACTACGGAGAATACGCACAGATCCGAACTTTTGATTGACGATTTTTAACCACTCTGGTTACTGGAAATCTATAAAGATTGTGAACTAACAACGGCAGATTTAATGAATGTGAATTTTGATAAAAGGCTAAACGAAGTAAAACATAATTGGAATGAAAAATTGCGATTAGCGTTTACTCATTTTTTTTTAATGGAGGGTTGATTCTTTAGTCGCTAGGTTATAATATAAAGAGACACTAAATGCAGAGTTACCTAATTACGTAAATGCTGCGCAAATATTGCAAAAATGATTGCGTTATTTAAAAATTCGAGTATAAACATCTGTGCTGCAGACACATTATAAAATATATGTATGTTGTAATCGATCTGGGTGTGTGTAGCTGTCCGCTCGTGTAATGCGTGTGGAAAGCATTTTCGCGTGTGCAAACATTTTTGCAGGTATTTAATATGCGTCTAATTTGTAAGAGGAGGCGCTGGACTATCTATATTGAGAACCTTTCTGAATTTTTTATTTCCTATATACAAGCTAAACCAGCTATGACCATAAAATTGTGCGCCTACATTTTATAGGTGAAAGCATCACGCCTATCCAATGTTACATAGCATAGAATTCCCATATTTGTTTAATTCCTCTAAGATAAAAGTAGTGGATAAATGTGAATCGGAAAGGTTCGGCTACTGATGAATTCAATTTTCTTATTTGTGTTTATATTTTCTTGAAGTCAGATCTGAACTTCAGAGCTGTGGTGAACGATAGGTCATGTATAAGCTTTACAAGAATACTGCATCTGTGTTAATCGTTTCATTACACAAAGACCAGTTTTTCTAAACGCTACGCTTAAAGAAAGAATTACACCTAATTGAACTCTGCTAAGTTGTGGAATATATGTTGGGATTGGAGGAAGTGGGAAAGAGAAAGAATTAAGAAAAGGGCAAAGTTGAGCGAGACAATGGAGTGTAAGAGGGAAAGAGAGAGACCTTTAAAGAGTAGAACGACAGAGGATAGCGATAAGGAGGGGAAAATAAAGAACGGGAATGAATGTAATTAAGTTCGATTTTTTACTTAATCAAGGTTACAAACACTTTACGACCTACAACGCTAGATTTACGTCATCTGTCAAACTAACGGGTTTTTGATGTTAAGATTAAAAATTCTGCACAATCGAGTAGATATCTTTAGATGTTATGTATAATATCTTTTATAATCTATAAAAGACAAACTGAATTAAACAGTAGAGAGCAAAAGTTCCGAATTCAACCAGCCAATCTTCAACGAATAGACAGAAATATTTAAAAATGCACATGATTTTGTGTTAAAATATATGTGACTTTGCTTAATAATGCTATGGTTAGTATTTTCTAGCGGATGTCGATTAAATATCCAAACTTTGTCCGCTTTACTAAGTCGAAGATGTCATTTGCGCTTTTCATTAGCAGCATTAATGCAGTGCCTCTAAATTAAGTACATTTTTTTATATTCAAGTGAAATTCGCAGAAGATTGTCCATCTTATTGTCAATACCTTTATAAAATTTTTACTCTCAATGCTATCTTTTCCTCATTAGTAAAAAAAATTGCTGCGCCGAACCTATATTAAAACCTCTCACGCTGTTTTGTTCTCATAAAAGGCGCAAGAACGCGTAAACACAGTTTTTAAAGTGACGGAATGCACTGATATGTTTGAAATTTAAAAAAAATATATAAAAAGCATAACCTTGCAGAATGTAGCAGTTAGTCTTTGGTTGCGTCTAGACAGTTACAATGATAACGATACTCAGCAACAGTACGTGGTTAGCTAAAGGCAGTAACACTGATATCACAACAAACATAAGCTCTAGCTGTAAATCAAACACGAGGGACCTACAATAGTTACGAATAAAAATGCAAAAAGAACGCAGTTCAAATAAGAGAGACAGAAAGAAAGAAAGAGAGAGGAAGGGAGCGAAAGATAGAAAAGGAGGCAACATAATGTGATTATGAATTCCATCTCAGGGTGCAAATAAATTTGGCTAGTTTTCTCTTTGATTTTATAGAAGGCGAAACAGGTTGCGTGAGATCGAACACTGAACACCCGCCAATTAAAAAAAAATTTAAAAACTTATCAAAAGTGTTATTAATTGTCATCGTACAAACTGATCGGTCGAAGGGATCTTTCCTTTTTGCATGTTTACATCACCGTTTTAATATTATATAATGTTTCCCGTAGGTTATAGGTTAACGTTTTCTCTCCTCGCTATTGTGGGCAACTGACTCGCTTTATTAAACTGAGCTCATAGTTGACAATTGAGAATATCAGTGCTGCGGTAATATTTTATATTAATTTATGTAACCGTGAAAGTTCCAATAAAAGTCAGAGGACGAACGGATGTAATGAAGTCAACTTCGAGTCCAACTTTGAACGCCGTTGTGTATATAATTAAGGAAGTCGCTTATAGGTATTTTCAAATCATACAAAGAGAATAAGAAATGCACAAACAGAATGATGTGATCATGCTTCTGACTTGTAGGAATAAAATTTATTTATACAATTCTGGTGACAACAAATTGTTTTCTTTGCCGTATACAAAAATGAAAGCGAATATTTTTTTCCTTTTATCTTGCTTATACTATTCTCAACATATCATTGCCATTTTTATAACAAAAGCGAGGTTAGCACAGAAACCCTTACACTGACTTTTCCCACTTCCTCTTCCCCACTGTACACGGCTTTGACTAAACAGTGTTAAGTTATAGCGGAAATACCAACAAAGCAAAGTTCAAGTTCATTGGAAACAACGTTTTGCGTTTTGCATACGAGCACAATATGGCGCCGGCCTGTAATAATGTAAGGAAGATATTTTTGCTTACTCCAGCACTGGCAGTTGCAACACGCAGTTTGTGAATTTAATCCACTTCACAGCTTTGTCAGTATTAGTGTATAGCGCGCACAGGCAGAAGGAAGAAAAAAGAACGACGAGTATCAACTTCTAGTCATCTATGCAAATATGCCAAAAATATGTAAAAAAGAGCATGCATATTATGATGTCCTTGGTGTTGTTGTTGTTGTTGTTATTACTTTTGTTGAAAACGTGTTTTATACGAGACCATTAAACAGTAACATGCATTACATGTATGAGCTCGGCATGCATAATGAAGTAGAAATTTAAATAGCGCGCAACCAACAATAATAACAACTACGGTAAAATTACATTAAATCCGAAATTCCGTAAAATAATCCCAGAAAACCGGGTAAGTAAAAAAAAAGCAGCGAGAAACATAATTATGCAAATCATAGGGTGTTCTCACATTCACAGGCGTACATTTTCATCATTATGTGTATGCAACCCTACCATTTTAAACATCCCGACATAGATTCGCTGATTGTTCCATTATGTGTTTTCTATGCTTTTCTAATGCAAACAAAGACTGCGTGTTTGTTTTTTCCTTTTTTTTTTTGCTACTTATGTGATAATTTCGTATTTATTTAAGTATAAAATTTTAATTGAAATACTACGTTTTAAGTTCCTTGTCGAGCGCATTTATGAGCATGTGCATGTTTGTTCGGGCTTACTGGTCTCGGACATTAGACAATAGTGTAAAGGATTCCTTTGCTACTAAATTACTGTGGTGCGTCATCGCAGTCATCGTAGTTACCAATGTTGTCATCCAAACCATGCAGATTACAGATGGGAGGGAAGAAAGGGCGTATGTGCTGATGGCAGTAATAATAATCGTCAACGTCTGGCTAATGTCCAGAGGCGTTACTTTCTGTCTGGATTTTCTGTTTGCTTTTGTAATGCAAATCAAAGAGTTTCAATTTCACGATCACGCACACAAATTTTTCTTTCCTGTGCATTCTACCGTATGCATGGACACACGTGGGCTAATGGAAAAGTTCGTGAAAGCACAATATTTCATATCTTGGCGCTGCTTTGATGAAAAATCTTAAATTAAATAAGAATTTGTCAGTTACCTTAATGCAATATTGGATTAATTCGCGAATTGATAAAAAAGCTATATAAAAATTATATCCTACACTAAATTTTGACGTCTTGTCTCCCATATGGAAATGCGCGAAGCAATCTATCGATGCATTCCAAGTAGCAGCTTAAAGCAAATTATTATGTTTCATCTAAAACTGCTTCATTTGAGCGGATATTCTTGAAAATTTAATTATGAAAATTAAAACAAGTTTGACCTTTACCCTACGAAGAACTTCTGGCTAAGCGACTTACTAAAAACCTGCATGTTGCGGTCAGCTTGTTAGAAAACCTTCGCCGAATATTTATAACCCGCTAATATTAATAAAGATTTGAGCGAGTGTGTGTTTGACACATCCTGCCGCTTGGTTATCTGTCCGAAAGTAATCCTGAAAATATATTTGCTCAGACGATGATGTGCGCTTGATATAATCACGTCGGGAAGAAATGATTCAATTATGCCATAAATAATGTCTCGTAAATGAAAGTCGCTCCCTATGTTTTGAAAACTTTTGTGAATGCTATCAGGTGATTGCATAAGTTATTGACTTTTTTCACGAAATTCAAATTTATTAAAAAATTAAAAAATCTCGGCGGAGACCAATAGAAATGTTGCCCCGATGTGGCATAATCCGGGCTTCACAATACACACATGAAGATTTCCCAACCAAACTTCTTCAGTTTTTTGGTTATCGAACTCATCATTGTTTGCCAATGTCCTTCTTACGACACAGTTTTGCATACATCCTTTCAATTGTACAATTTTTTTCTCATTATTTATTCAAAGTAGGTGGGTGATCCAATCATGTGTCTCGGTAAGAGCAAGCACGATTTCCTTCCGATAACTTGGATAACTATCTCTTTCTTTCATTATTATCGTATGTTGCCTGTCTTTTTCCCTTAGTATTATGTTATTCTCCGCGAATTTTTCAATTCACATTTTATTGTAAATTAGATTTCGTTTTCATTTTCATTGAAAAAAATTCAGACGCTTGTTTTATTAGCAACGTTGTTTGCTTACAATGTTAATTTATTGAAATTTAATTAATAATAAAAATATTTAATTTAAAAAATATGTTTAAACAAAACACTTAATATTTATATTGTCTAGAAAAAATGCTCAGTTAATTAAATGCATAATTAATGGGTTAATTAGTAAAATTATAAAACACTCCATTAATCTATAGTGCAGGATCGTAGCAGTTACATAGCAGTCTCATAAGCACACGCATTCATTCATCTATGTAAATCAATTCATTTGAATGATTAAACATATATGTATGCATTAATCATTAAATACATGAAAGATAGAGCAATAAGAGACCCATACGGATGCAGATACACATACAAACATAATTATGCCAATCACAATTTGATCAGGCACGCACACAAAGCCAAGTGTATATCGAACACAAATCAAGGATTCCTATTAATCTCCATTACAAGTATTACTCATTGGAAATAAAAAAAAAAGAACGTGTTTGTGGATATGAGTTTGTGAGTAATTATATCCCTCGTCAATGACCTTAATATTGTTGCCATGTTATATTATTAATGCTAACAACTACACTAACAATCAACATATGGCCACATGTGTACTCATGTTCATATACGTTATATCAAGGCCATATTAACCACCAATAATGCTTTTGCGGTTATTAAAAAAATATCAACATAATCACGAGAAGAAAAAGCATCCATACACTTGTGTATATTCATTATATATACCATACTTTTATTTAAATATGAATTGCAATAGAGTAAAACGTTATTACGTTTACGGCATGAAGTCTCTATGCACAATTTAATCACTTATCGATATGCATCCAATTTTATAAACAGTATTAACATTATTCATTATTAAACATTTTTTGGGGCCGTTTTAAAGGTGCCAGTTAACATGTCGCTTAAATTATAAAACTAACTTGAATTTGTGAGGTTTATGGTCCATACTGGACAAAAAGTTTGTAAAAAAAACAGCAAAAAAAATCAGACAGTAAGTAGATACTGATGATTAAAAAGTTTAATTGTCTTATATATTTAAACAAGTAAGAAAACTATATTCTCATCTGATTGAATTTTTTATACCCTTTATAGTTGTCTTAAAAAAGACAAAAAAGAAACGAAATTTTCGTACTCTATAAAATAAAGAGGGCGCGGTTAATTTTTCTATTTTCAAAAGAAAAGTCTCTGCCGTTTAGGCTTGAGGGCTTGGTAGGCCTGTCTTTGGAAAATTTTGGGTAACTGCCAAATTCTTTTGCAAATTTGTAGGCGATATCTTCGTTTTCACTAACGAGAAAATGTTTACCACAGATACTGCACAGTACAGACCAACATGTTTTAGATGCATAACAAATTCGAAACTGGCTTGGAATTTAAATACTTCATGGGTTTTTTGAAGCTTGTTTCTGCGCCTTTTAAACGTGTTGAACAAAGTACAATTTTGAAACACTATTATATTGGGTAGGTATGGGCAATTTTTTCCATTTTTCTACAGGTACTGCAACCTCGCCCAAAGAAGACGCGCTCAAATTTTTGGACCCTTATATGCTATAGTTTACAAGTAACGAAAAAAAAAAACGAATTTTTTATTCTCTTTCAAAAACAGAGGTTTTCTTGTTTACGTGGTACTGTGCTTCGATCGATTTGGCCCGTTTTCAATAACAACTTGCGTGTTGCTGCCAAATTTGAAGTTGATAGCATCATATTGCAGATTGCAGCAAACGACGATTTTATTTATTTTATTTTTCGCGGCCAGGAGGACATTTACAATACACATTGCACAGATGGACAGAGGGACAGAGGGACATATTTAAATCGCTTCAGAAATTGATGCTGATAGAGAATATACATATTTTGTAGGTTTTCTGAAGTTTCCTTCTGGGTGTTGCAAACGTTTTAACAAAATGAATATACCTCTCGTCCTTCGGTAATAAGTATAAAAATTGATAAAGTTCGTACTCAATTTTGAAGTAATACCTGAGTTTCGATTCTTTTAAATAAACCTATGAAAAGCATGCAGAAATATAAGGACAGGCTTTGCAATTACTACACCTGCCTTTTTAAATTTGTTTCTAGATTTTTAAATATGTTATCCAATTATGCCCAATATAGTGTGTTTTTAATTCAATTCTACAGAAATCATATGTACATTTTCATAAAAGACGACTGTGTGGGCGGGAAAATTAAATCTACTCATAATCCTTACGTACTCACGTTTTAAAAGCAAACGAAAAGATTTTCTAAAACTTTTAAATAGAATTAAAAACACATTTAATTTCTTTTTTTGCTTATTTACTTAAAAAATTATAACAATGTCAATATACGGAACGAGCGTGACTGACGTTGCCTGTATAGATGAATTTTTGTTTTGTCTGTGCTCATGTCTATTTGGCTGCCTCTTTTTGGGTGCGATTGATAGGAAATCAAAAAACCAAAAAAAAAAACAAATAATTTTTGGCTTTTTTAGGAGCTTGTTTTCATTTAAAAAATTTTTTCATTTAACTTGAGTTCGTATACGGAATGTGTATAGACTGAGTTTATTATTGCATTTGTAACGTCGAACAAGGCGTATTACAAGCATAAAAATTTACGTGCATCCTTGATTAGCCCTATCCGTCTACCAGTTAGTTACTGTTAGGGAATCTAAGCATACAGCATTGAAGCTTGGCACACATTTTTGCCATAAACGACCTTACAATGTTCAAATATCTGGAATATACAGTCAGCCATCGTTACTTAATTGGACTTTCGTGCAAGTACTTAAGAAGATTATTTAGACGTTCATAGGTATTCTAGAGTAGCGCAAAATTTAGAATTAATTCGATTATGCACCAGATAGCGCTACGTTGATAGTGAGTGGCCACTTGCTGCAGATATTCCCAGTCGAGCTGCAGCAGTGTATTCTTGAGAACTTTTGTAACGTGCAGCCGAGCGTTGCCATACTATAAGATGAGTGTTCAATAGCACAACTTTACGGCCTGTTCGAAAGTTCTTTAGAAATTTGTGCTGGATTTTCGTCCAATAAATTTTCCATTCATTGCCTTCGAACTTTTTTGGTCCACCAGGCTGTTTTTTTGTCATTGACACCAACACTACCTCTTTTAAACCGTTGAAGCCAAAACTGACAATTGGGATTTGACAGAGCAGCATTACCGTAAGCTTCTAAAAGTGTTTGGTAGGCTTCGTAAGCAGATTTCTTCAATTCAACCAAAAAAAGTAATGATCGTCGAAAGTCCAATGCGTCTATATACATTGAATAAGTCAGTAATGCTAAATGGTAAAGTATTATTTCATGTAGGAAAAGCCCAAAATCGTCGAAGGTAGCTCTTGTGCGCATTGAAACTTCGCATTACTTCATCATTTTCACCAGTAGATGTTGCTGATGAAAATATATGGCAACCACCTTATATATACATATATAATAAAAAATTAAAATAAAGTGAATATTAAAAAGAGGTTTTATTGAGCACAAAAATTATTTCTGTCGATTCGTTTTTCAGTTTTAAAGATAATTATAGTATGTCAGAAGTTGCGTTCAGTTTATTGTGGCATTAGACGTTGCAATAACCTCTAAAGTGGTAAAGAAAAATTCATGATCAAGCTCCAAAAACAGGTAGACAAACAGATATGGATAATTGGTTTCGCTTAGTCCCTTTTATCGAGAACCGTACGTACAGCCTATGAGACCACTAAGAAATATTCCTATAATTTAAAAGCATTTGTAGGAAGAAGTGCTAAAGTGTATTTAAGACGTAATGGGTAGACCTCTTTTTGCTAATAAACCTTAAAGATTGGTCTGCATTTTCGGGGATTGTAAATTTTAAATAATTGTGTTTTTAATCGCCATGAATACTTAAATCCCTCTTAGCCAGCCTTTCAAAAGGACTGTTTAATGTGTAAATTTAGTTGCGGGTTTGTCTTAAAATAAATGTTGTTATGTTTACGACCGTTCGCGTTAAGGGCTTTGTTTGATAAGAATTTAAATAAAATTATATTTAGTGTTGGTTTTCTACATACACAACACATATTACAATGTTTGACAACCAACACGTGGTCTCGTATGGGTGGCTGTACTCTGCGGTCTGTTATTTTAGATTCGGTTGCTTTCACTCGCATCGCATTGCATCGTGTATTGAAATTCGCTCACGTCAGCACTTAGTCCACATTTCATTGTTAAAACTCATAAAATATAATTAAAAACGTTACAAATTTTTCACTGCCACTGATGTTATTGTTGAATTATGTATTTTAACCAGTTTAGGGTTTATTGGAGAACAGGACCAAAAAAAAAAAAAAAAAACAGCAAGAAAAAAACGATAACAAATTGATCACATAATGCACAGGCATTACAATGCATATCAGCACATTTAAACGTCCATCCATTGTAAAGAAAATTATGAAACCAATATAATGTTGATTGTTTTTCTCGTTAATTTTCAATACGTGTTGCAGACAATTTATTACTGAAAGCCAGAAGTTACAACTGAGAGTTTGTATGAATCTGTATGTGTATGCGAATGTGTACGTGGTAATGCTCATATACGTATATAAACCTGCTGCCATCCATATCATTTCAAGTAACCCACCATCCATTGATTTCATTCAATTGTTTTTTTATATATTCTCACCAATATACTTCAATCACTTGCAATTCGCACGAATATTAAGCTCCTATAGCAGCACACATTCGTTCTCTCATTCTTTTGCTACTGCGGAGTATACATGAATACTCACTGGCATGCTTTTGTATCTATATGTGAATGAGTATATATAAATCCAAAGAATATTAAAATTTTAATTGAAGTTGAAGAAAAAAAATAAACGATCGGATTTTGTTGACCATTAACAATGATTGCGTTTAATGCCTGACTGATTTTAAGTGACAAATGGCTACGTCGATAACAAGAAAAACGTATATGCGTTTCGCATTCGCATTCAATTTTGAAAATGAAAACATTCATTAAATGCTTAAGCGAAATTATGCCTAATATTAGTACTTTTATTTAAGAGTAAGCAAGAGTAAGTTTGACCAATTTTGTTAACAACGTAGTCAGTGTTAGTAAGCTTTCTCTCTTACGAGTGCGTCAATAAGGCAGCAGAGGAATAAAATCCTAAGGTAATGCAATAAAAACACAGTAGAGCAATCAAAAATTTGAATAGTAGCAAATAGGTCGTTAATTGGTGGGCTTAAGTAAACGGAAATCGTTTTCTTTTCTTTATAAATATTCAATTAGTTTTCAACATTTAAAGGCGTTTTTTTTTCAATGACTTTCGCAATTCTCACAAGATGCTTTAGGTTGCTCAATGATCCCATTCTTTTTCCCTGAAGCAGGTTTTGCCTCAAACTTTCCTTCTCCTTCTCCTTCTCCTTCTCTCTTCTTAGTGTTCACTAACGATCTCCTGCGCGTGACACAAAATCTTATTTACTAATTTATACACAGCAACATCTCATGTCGTTTGTTCTCTTTCAAAAAAGACTATGAAAATATGCAGCGATTTTTCATCAGGCAAACAAAAAATGGCGAACAACAGCTTCGTTTTGGTGCTGGCAGAAAGCGTGAAGAAGAAATCGGCTGCTCTTAATATTCTGGGCATAAGCATATAAAACGTTGTTCGTCGGGCAAAACACGTATTCGAAGGGTCAAAAGATGCAATAGCAGTTTAAAAAACATTTCGCTCTAACAGATATAAGTGCCATTTACCGACAGCGGAGAGCGAAGGGCTCAGACACTCATAGAAGACAAGAGTAGGACCGAAACTTTTAATACTCTCAGGAGTGGGCGTAGTGTGGGCCTTTTTTGGATAATGTGTAACATTATTGCTTAGCTTTATTTCAATAATTTTTAATTTTCTATTTTGTCACTCATGCAAGCTTTTCATATTCTTAGCAATACAAAAGTAACTGTAATTCTTATAACTTAGTTTAAGATAACTTACATTAGTGTAACTCTAGTTATAACCCAATAATCCAAAGTAGCTATTAAGCTTGCGCCAGCAAATACAAATAGATTATGATGTAAGTTTACATGTAACCAACTTTAAACAGATGAATAGTCAGTAATAAAGTAAACGTCGGTGAAATCAACAAGAAATTTTTGAGAAGAAAAATTTCACTACATGATGAGTGCGATAAGACTTATGTAAAGTTCTGACACGTTCTGAGTGTTTTAGGGATCCTTTCAATGCGGTGACGCCTTCCACCACTAGTACAACTTTTGGTCGCGCATTGTTACATATATATTTTTCTCGAGGCGGAATTACGCCAACATTTTCCCAAAAAAAAGGGGGAGAGATTTTTATGTGAAGGATTAGAATTCTTTTTTCAAGAGAAAAAACTTTAGATTACTTGCACGCTCCGAAAATTTTGATCCAATAAAAAAAAAAAAAACGAATTGAACAAAACAAAACTATAAATTGAATGAAACTCTCTTAAATTTAATCGCAGTAAAATAAACTTTGTGAAATAGAAGTGGAAGCACTAAAAATACAGTGATCAACCGTAAATAGAATAACCAAAAATTGCCAAAACTGCCAAAAGTCGCCAGGAGATAACCAGAATAGACTGCCATCGCCCGACGCAGGATGACCGACAAGTGTAATCAAAGGAACATACCCACACAAATCCAGCAAATTTATACAGATACATTATATTTAACTAGAATATATTACATATTAGAATAATTACTATTGATATTATTCGAAAAGAACATTAAAACCCTAACTATTACTTGCAAAATGATAATACACAAAAAAAGTAGAGGCGTTTAATTGAAGAGATGTTTTAGAACCATGATAGGGGTACACATACAGTTTCTTACAAATTTTTGATGAATATGGATGGTAAACAACCAGATTTGGATAAGCTCAACGCATACGTTATCAATAGCGTAGAAATAATAGACCACATGTCCAGTTAGAAACTTTACAATAATTCTTACTCCTGTCAATAATTTTAAGTGCAGTACACTTGTTAATAACGGTATATCTGTTACATAGAGAGCAACTCAAAAAAATACACAAAGCCAAAGGCCACTGACTCGCTAAATATCGAAAGACGTCTTCTTCCTACGTACCTTTCTACCAGCGACAAAATACATGATCTCTCGCTCACAAAGAACCAGCATCCCAGACACGACAATCGGACAATCACAACAAGCCCTTCCCTGTCTTTGGGCGACGACGTGGATAACGCAGATTATTCACCTTAACGAAGCAAAGTAGAATATTTTGTATGGATTGGCCAGTCATAGTGCAGCAATGGAAAACCAATAAACAGCAATTCGACGTATTACAAAAATGTGTCAATGCATGGATAGACCCACAAGCACGGAAACAATAAATAGATACCTAGAGCATCTCTTCAAATGTCTCGAAGAAATTCGAGTAATATTGAACAACTCACAACAACGCAAAAGATTCCTGCTGAAAAATATTTCAAAGGAACTCGAGGTAAAGTGTCTCCTGTTTCACACAAAATAGGGATAGAAATACAACGCAAAAACCGCAGACTTCCATTATCCCGAAACAACAGTCTTATTACTGAAAACCAAACTAAAAGATGCCGCTAGAAAACTAATAAGTAAGGAAAATAAACTGACACAAAAAATAAGCGCATTACAAAAAAAAAAAGAAAAAAAATAGGAGAATCAGTAGAAAAATAGCGACGAAACTCATGAATCTACAGCAAAGAAATAAAATAACGAGACAGAAGAGGTAGAAGATCTAACTAAAAAATAATAAAAATAATCTCGCCAGCAAATAAAGCACCCATTAGGCCATCAAAGCAATGACACAAAAGCGCTTCATAGATAAGATCAAACTTTTCGTGGAAGCAGGGAATTTCAAGAGCATCAACGAAGTAGTATCGAACTTTGTAAACAGCTGCATAAAAGCAACTAGCCACGGTACCACAATACTGTATTACAAGAATAGAGCTGGTATTCGTAATAATTACGGGGGAAGGAACAGAGAACGTCCCAGCTATAATAATACCTGCAAACGCAGACAAAATACAAACGACACCAATAACAACAATAGGGGTCGAAATAATGGGAATTATATGCGGGCAGAAAATCATCGAAATGTGGGAATGACGTGTTCGGGAAAAGGTACCATAACCCCTTGAGTGTACAGGAATAAATACAATGTATCAGTTTAACCGCAGTCTTACCTCATTCTCAGTAACTTTATAGAAGTCAAGAGTACTGAAACATATTAGCTATTTACTTAACACAACTTACCCATCTGGCATCGGAAAAGGGATAATAAGGGATCTAGTTATTTAGTTATTTAGATCTGAAAATGATTAACTTCCTTTTTGCACATAAATTTCACATTAAACCCGAGCATTTTCCCTATACATTGTGTATATTGTTGGCTCTCAGACACTCCTCCGGTCGTTAACGAAAACACGGACAGACGAAACCTAGCTTACCAAGCTAAATCCTGCACCTTCCGCTACGCGTCCTACCTGTTGGTCTCGTTGGGCCTCTCATGTCTATGGGCTACCCCGAAGTTGGATCCGAAAACCCTTCTAAGCCCAACTTACGCTCATCTGAAGACTAATTCAAGTGTTGGGCATTTTTTATTTTTATTTCATTTTCCATTTTATTAAGCTTTTACCAAACTATAATATAACGCTATTATGTTTTACAATCTATATAATATGCATGCTTGAATGAAATGTATACAAAAGCAAACAAAAAAAATGTAATAGATATTTTTTTTAAATTCTTACTTAGTCAAAGAACAGAAAATTATCAAAATGTTCTTTCGGGTTAACGCAAAAAAAGAAACTGGATGGACGCAGTAAATAGGGCTGAGTTTTCTCGAAGCATTTGGGTTTGTTTAATTTGAGACTCCACGTTTTCTTTGGGCTTTAATAATGTAATGTATTTGCATTGTATTTGGTTTCGACGACGTAATGTTTATGCAACACAAGTTAGAATGCAGTTATAAGTAATGACTGAGCGTACTTGATTAAAACTTAAATGAAATTAAATACAATTTTTAGGTTATATTTGTTTTTCGTTGTCTGCAAAAATTTAAAACTTTTCCTCGTTAAAAAAAAAAAAAAAAATCTAATAATAACTTCTTGTTCTTTCTTAGTGCATCTCGAAACTGTTTTGATAAAATTTTTGATAAGAAATCCCTAAAGAATATTTTTATTCTTAATTGATTACTCCTTTTTTCTTTATTTCACAAATCAATAGCGACATGCTTCTTCTTGCTAAAACTATTTCAATATGCGTACAATAATTGCATAGTTGATAAAATGGAATTTTTTCAGAATAATATGTTCTAAATGACTTTTGGTTTTTCTAAAATTTATATATTTAACGAATCAAGTGTTTGATATTCTTAAGTAATTGGACAACTTTATTTTTATTTCTACATCACGGTCAGCAATACACCATTCTTGTAAGACTTTTTACAAAAAATAAAGTTAATTATTCAGCTTGTAACACGGTTAATTTCTATTCCAAACATTTTTCGTGTTTGACTTTACAACCTTTATTGTCGACCCAATCGCGCTGTTCGTTCAGAGATCGGTTATTGGCTCTTCGATATCCCGTCCGTTGATGGTTTTTCTTTTTACAATAATTATGGGTTTTCGAGATTTATTAAGATCTTATAGTCGTTTATTTACTTATTATTCGCGACAGTTTTATAAACTCGACTCGAGCTTATTGACTTAATTTACTATTTGATTGTCCTTTTCAACGAGCAATACGTCATGTCGCTGCACGCGACATCCATACGTATTAAAAGCAGACCCTAATTCATTTCATCGCCTTCTCCAACCTAAAACCATCGCAATAATTTTTCTATATGGATGGTTTAGCAGTAATATGATTTTCCCAGCAACATATGCTCAACAATTTAAGAAATGTGGCCCAACCATGCAGACAACATAACGTGAAATCCGGAGAAACGTTGCTTCTTCATGAGGTAACATTCCTAGGTCATAAACGCACTAATAAGGGAATACTTTCTGATGGCAGCAAGTATGACATCATCAAAAATTTCCCAATCCCAAAAGATGCACATAGCGTAAGACGTTTTATTGCGTTTTGTAACTATTACAAACGTCCGGGAAAAGGTACGTTCATAAAGAATTTTTCGGAATGTTTACTTGACTAAACTTTGCAAAAAAAAAGTTCTATTCGAACTGCAATCAGAAGAACGACTTAGTAAAACCAACTCTGTTGCATTACCTAGATTTCAAAAAATCATTCTGCATAACAATAGACGCCAGCAAGTAAGCTTATGGCACAATATGCACGCAATAGAACAATGGAGCACAAAGTTTCTATTGTTCAAAGTTTCTTATGCTTCCAGAATTTGCACTAAAGAAGAAACAAACAAATCCACTTCTGAACAGGAAGCAATCCTAATACATAATTAAGCATTTTAGACGACGCTTCGTGGTAAAATTAGATCACGTCCCATTAGTATGTTTATTTTCTATGCACAATTAAACCTTAAAACTTGGAAGAATATGAATTTAGAGTAGAGTACCTGAAAGGGAAAGATAACTACGTAGCCGACGCCTTATCCCGCATAAAAAACAAGGGCCTAAAAGACATAAACCGTAAAATAAACAATAATGACACGATTGGCAACACGGCGGAAAAGTAACTGTGCAGATGAACAAACAATTAATAAACGAGAAAATATGGAGCCAGAAGCCTATGAAGTCATTAATAATAATGACGCAAGAAAATTTGTGCATATCAAGTTTGGCTCGGACAAATGTTCTATTGGAGGAAAATTATTTCCATATTCAAAAGAACTGACATTAACGCCAACGAAAGCCAGTTTTTCCAACGCCTTGAATATGCATCGCAAAATCAATATAAATCAATGGGCCATAAAATATTGAAATATATAATAGTGCTATTGCTAAAGATGACATTAATAGACAAAAATAGTAAGTCCGAAAACGAAGAAATTTCCACAAAATATAAAAACGATCAAATAACAGGCAGTCAGACAAGAATTATTCATGCTCCGACGAAAATACGAAGAAGAACAATAGCTAAATATATCGAAAGATGTCCGCAAAGCCAAAAGGCTAAAAATAGAACAACTACCAAAACTCTCACAAAGACGGAAAATAGCAACGAATACGCTACAACACTAATTTGTGACCTAACCAAATATATGGTAACAATTCCAGTTAGGGATAAGAGCGTCAAAATCTTGGCAAAGACAACTTTTCAAAATTTTATTCTAAGCTATGGATCTACGAAGGCACTCATAAGGGACCAAGGAAAAGAATAGAAAAACTACTTAATAGAAGATCTATGCAAGCACCTCAAAATATACAAAATAATATCAACAGTCTGTCATCATTAGACGCTTGTGCGGTGCAACGCAGGCACCTAACGCAGGAAAACTAAATATAGATTAGATATAGCATAGGCGCGTGTTGGGATATTATTAGATAAGACAAAAAAAAAAAAAAAAAAAATATGCTATGACAGCAAAATGAACGTTTTCCCACTAGAAATAGGTAATTTAGTTTTATTAAAACAAGAGGTAGGACATAAATTGCAAAACAAATACTTAGGACCTTATAAGGTCCTAAACATAATAGTAATATTGAAATCACAGATAAAAAAAATTAAGTTCAAATAGTGCGCAAAAATAGAAAGAGGCCAATAAAGAGGCCATATAAAGAGGCCAAATAAAATGCTAACTGTAAGGACCCCACACAAACAAAAATATATTCCATATGTATTCACAAGAAAGTATTTATAAGAAACAACTGTAGAATGAATAAATGCGATAATTATGACACCCAAGAATGGCCATTTAATAATAAAATAGTAAATAGTAAAGTAGTAAATAGTAAAATTCCCAAGAGGGAAGAATGAAGTCAGTAATAAATAAAAAAATTTTGTGAAATCAACAAACAATTTTTGTGTTTCCTAGACCTTGCCGACCCCGCCAGGTGCACAGGAAAACTTGACGACCTGTTCGAAAGTTCTTTAAGAATTTTACCTACATTTTCGTCCAATAAGTTTTGAAATTCATTATCTGCGAACTGCTTTGCTCTTCCAGGCCGTTCTTCGTCATTGGCATCAAGATCACCGCTTTTAAATCGTTGAAAGCAAAACTAACGGCTGAAACATGATGAAGCAGCATCAGCACAAGCTTCTAAATGTATTTGGCGGGCGTCGGAAACAAATTTTTCCGAATCAAATAACAAAAGTAATGTTCGTCGAAAATCCAGTTTTGAACGTTCCACATTAGCATTGAATAATTCAATCTTACTAAATGGAAAGCTACCATTTTATGTGGAAGAACGCCAAAATCGTCAAACTTAACTATTACGTACATTGGTACTTCGCATTACTTTGTCATTTTGAGCAAACACATGTTGCTGACTAAAATTTTTGCAAGCGTCTTGTAGATGTGCAGAGCAAAGGCATAGAGGTAAAGGAAGTTTATCCACCAACCCAATCCTTTAGCAGGACTACTTACCTTGATCACCCATCCCACCGTCTCGCTCTAGAGTTGTCCGCATACCACCATGCGCGCTACCACCGGCCCTCGTTCTAAATTCACGCTGCCCATCTTTGAAGCAAACTACTTGCATTGACCTTTCCCACGGTTCCAGAGTCTTCACTTTCAAGCCAAAAATAGTCAAATATGTCTTCCTTTTTCCTTCTTATTAATCTTTTACGACCGTGCCCCAACGCGGAAGGGACATGCCTGAGTAGCTGATTTGTGAGATTTTGTTTTCGCTTTAGTGTGAGTAAGCCCAGTACCCATTTGAAAAGGAGCTTTCGTATGCCATTCAGCTGTCCGTATACTATTCAGCTGTCGTAAATAATTTTCATCGTTTTTTGTTCTTTTTTGGTGTAAACAAATCTCTCGGTCGCCCATGGATTTCGAAATCAGCGGCGATTATAGGCTGGTGTTTAAACCTCGCTAACCGTTTTTAATGATTAAGGGTTTCTATAATTCTTTTCAAGTCAATGATTTAAGGGCGTTTTTTCCAATCAAAAACCGATATTTAACATGCACAAAATTTTGATTTTTGCGCTGCTTAGGGTGATATAAGTAGCGCCACTGAAATCACGAATTATTGCGATGATATGAAATTTTGACATATGGCGTTCGAGAGACGAAAACAGTACGGCCCTTTTATTACAGAGGGTGTTTATGCTCCCGACTGGGCAATTATTGATTGTCGTGTTACAATAGCAATAACATCATAACGGTCCTTAGGGTAATTATTAAATATATAATAATATATATAATAAAATTATAAATTATATAATAAAATTATGAATATATGAGACATAAATGAAACGAAGTTATTTTTATTTATAAATTCATTGCTAGTTGTATTTATGAAATCCAAATAATATTATTATGGCAATTAACGAATCAAGTATTGACATGTATGCTAAAGGAACACAAGATATATTTTGGAAAACGGAAGAAATTCTGTAAAAGCACAATTTTCAACTCCGCGAAATGCTTGGTTGAAACTAATTTGATAATGATTTGATCGTAAGTGGCAATAACAACACAACAGCCATAGATATCCTAAAGCCGGCTTTACTCAACTTATCTTTACACGTTGTTTGTAAAAGAAGTAAATACTTCCAAAGATTTGGACTCAGACTATCGCGACCTTTAAAGGTCAAGTCATGTGTAATGTCATCACTCCTGGGGATGTGATTAATTCAATAATATTTCTTTGTGTAGGAAAATCGGTCAGTAAAGTGGCTCTTCTTTTGTTAATTAAGCTGATCGTCCATAAAGCTGAGTTATCGCCAATGCTTAACAGATCTTCTATTGAAACGATTTATTGTAGAGGTGATATTTTGCTTGACCTTATTTTCTTTGATACGATGTATTTATCTTATATTCAAGAGTTCTTCCACCGCTTTCTTTTTGTTTTGCCACCCTTTAATAGCGACACTTAAATTTTCAGTTCGTTTAAGTATATTGGTTGCCAACAGGTTTCGTTCGTTTAAAACTGTTGGAATCAAATTATTTTCAAAAGGTAAATGAAAAAGTCTGCTACATTTGATGTTCATATCAGTGAGACAGAAAAATTTTCTTTTGAAGAAGTAGTCCTTTGTGTGAATAAATTTTCGCCGATATCATCTACTTTGTATAGTAAAAACTTTTCTTTAGACGTGTTTCGCCCGCACAATTCTTAGTTATCAAAATTTGAACATGAGTTGTCGGAGAGCTACAATTGCGCAATTAAAACAGAATGCGATAATACATCATATGTACGACTTGCTCAAATGATTCTTTATTCAAATAGATTTCGGTCCATAGGAATTGGCTTTGAAGTGGCTTTCGCTAATCGCAATTTTTTTGAAAGCAGGTCTTCGTTCGGGTAAGTTCTCATTCAGAAAATTTGGGTATAATTCAAACTAGTTTCCAATATAAGGCTTTTGCTAAGATGTTTTGGTGCAGAAACAAGTCTTTCATCCAACGATTTTTCTTTGGAATTTGGTCTCAGTTTTAATATCTTTTCAAATGATTTTGCTTTTATATATATGTTTATATTATATTCATTTATTGAACACTCAGTGTCGGCAGACCTATAAGATACCCATTTAGTTGATGCTGGTATTGTGTTTACTTGTCAACACCTGTTCTTTTGAAGACTCATTGTAAGTGATTTTCTTGATTGACAAATAAATGTATGGAAATTAATGACAGTAAGCAGGTGATGGTTATAAAAATCAGCTTTTATTTTTTCGTACTTTTGTTCTTTAGTCATTCAGGCGAAACAAGAGCTTTATTTTATTTATATGTATATGTACTTTTATTTTGATTTCTGCAATACCTGTGTAACGTTCAGGAAAAGGCGGTAGACCAATAATAACACTTTTAAACGTTGCGTATGTAAATTAAACCAAACGCAGTCATGTTACGTTTGCAATATGTTCATATCTATAAGCTCTTAATGAGTTTATTATTTCAGTAAGTGTGCGTGCAATGTACAAAATCTCTTATTCAAATGTGTGTTTATATGGCTTAAGGATCCTTTCTCTCTCTTTCTGAATAGTTTGAATATTATTAAACATGGTGTTGCATACGATTTTCATCAACAACAAACGTATTGTTATGCAACTCTGTCAGGCCAGACAATGTAATTAATTCAATTTGTTTGCTTTTGTGCCCTCAACATATGCATATTTATAAATATATATATATATATATATATATATATATATATATATGTACATGTATGGTTAGTATGTGTCTGTGAATAAGAATTATTGTAATTTTATCAGACGTTTAATGGATACATACAGAGTTGCATTGTTGTTCGTCTTTCAATAACTATACGAATAAGTATGGCGGACAAGGACAGACATGGGGAGACGGAATGACAGAGAGTCACTGCTTTCAATCTGCAAGTATAAAATCAATTTTTGTAAATTTCCAACTTCAACAACTGATGAAACTGTATCAAACTGACTGCTGCAATGGATATACACGCATGTACATGGAAGAGTGATAGGCATACACTGTGCACAAATATAAATATATACACAACTATATGTACTTTTGTGCTTTCATAAAGTTTAATACTTTTACATACAAACACGAAACAGCGTTACATTCTTTGTTGATTCACTGGTGCGTGCCACTGTACACTGGCTCTAGTGCTTGCGGCTACATTGTAATTAATACATTGTGCTGCTGTTGCTCTAGCGTAAATACGTAAGCGGTAATGGCGGTGAAGAAGAGCGAAAAAAAGAAAAAAATAATGCACATAGCCTACATACACGCAAACATGCAAATGCAAGCAAATTTACGCAGAATTTCGTTCTTATAAATCACATTTAAATAAATTTTCAGAAGATTTTCGTTTTTTTTGCTGAATTTAAGCAGTGGTTAGGAATATGTATTTAGAGTAAAAGAAGAAACGGCTAAGAAGCTGAAGCTACAGGCTTGACGTAGGGTTTAACTAAATTTCGTATGTATCTGTAGTAGGCCTTAACTAAATAGGAGGTGTACCTATGGTCATCGTGGGCAGACACAAAGTTCCAAGCTGTCTTTTAGAAAACGTTCGTAGAAGTGACGATCCTGCGCCATCTACTCGCAATTTACGTCAGCAGTCGTTGCCACTAGATTTCACTGTACGTATTATTAATTTAATTTTCTTTATTTTATTAGGTTTTGCTTTGTTTTTTATATTTTATTCTTTCTTTTTTTTTTTTATTTTTCCATTTAGCTAAAGCAAATTTTCACTTCAATCATGGCTTGCGGGTGGAACTGCTGCGTTAAATTAACATTGTTGGACACCATATTGTGCATTGGTGGCCACAAATTGAATTGTTTTGCCCCCGAAGCGTTAATTAAACAATTGAAAAAGTTTAGTTGAACTCAATGGATATTTGTTAATTTAATGGGAAATTTACAGGGTAGCTTAATAAAAGTTCCTTTAGTTTTCTTATACGTTATATATGAAAAGTACTTTGTACGCGTAAAAACATTCAGAATGAAAGACAATTTTTTACTTATTGCATCAATTTAAGGAGAAATTTTGTGGCCTCTTCTCTAATAGGTGATAAAGCTTACGTGGAAAGCGGCATATAAGAATCACTTAAAACAGTCTTCGTGTCAGAAATCATATTTCAATATAGCCTAACGGTTTCCCAAAAAAAAAATAGGCAACACCTTGCTATCAGCATCGCAAATGTATTTTTTAATTGCATATATATGTATTATATGTATGTAATATAATGCATGGTGCTCTTTGAATGCACGATGCTCTTTCAATCTTCTGAAACTAAGCCTTAATAAATGTAAGAAGCTTTCTTTCTCCAGAAGGAAGTCGTTCATTACTCAGTATTTCATTGATTCGCACAAGTTGGAAGACGTCGATTCGTTCACAGATTTAGGCGTTCTATTTGATTATAGGTTACGTTTCAATTTGCATATTGAGCTCTCGTTAAGCAAAGCTAGGTCCGCGCTTGGTTTTATAAAGAGGTGGTCCAAAGAGCTTGATGATCCTTACATTACTAAAAGGCTAAAGGTGGTCTCCTTCATATAGGTGCTACGTAGATTCAACTGAATCTGTTTAAAAGCAATTCCTGCTGTTTGCCCTTAGGAATTTGGGTTGGGACCCGGCTGCCCCCCTTCCACCCTATGAAAATAGGTTGCGTCTGTTATCCTTACCGTCACTGGGGAAACGCAGATTTGTTCTTGGGATTTCCTTCGTAATCAAATTAATAAATGGTACAATTGACTCGCCCGCATTACTTCGTGAGATAGGCTTTAATGTCCCTAACCGCTTTTCTATGCACTTTATCTTGATTAAGCTTAATCAATATAAATACAATTACGAGCTCTTTAGCCCGCTCAGAGTTGTTTGCAAGAACCTAAAAGACGTCTATCACTTATTCTCATTAACGGACCTTTTAAAGTCCATTAAAGCAACATTGCTTAATACGCGCGATTTACCTATGTCGTACTTGAACTAACTTTTAACCTTAAAAAGTCATTATGATCCGAAAATTAATTGTTGTTAACTGTTATCGGTTGCCAAGCTTATGCATGTTCGCGATGGCTCAGGGGTTCACTTGCAATTGGGTCCTGTACCGGTTGTGAGTGCGGTTCTATGCTAGTTCTGCACATGTTTTTTTTCTTATCTTTTTCCTTCTTATTTATTTTATTGTACTTGTACTAAGTTGTAATATTAATTAATTTAACATTTACTTTAAGAGTCAATTGAACTCGACTGCCAATTTGTTTTAGTTGAGTTTCTTGTATAAATGGAATAAATAAATAGATGAAATAAATAAATAAAAATAATCATTCAAAACATTTAAAAGACGCCATGATATATTTCTTTGGTCTGTTATATTAAAATTATTGACTCTCTACCCATCATCAAGTAATTTATACACTAGAGATTATGCGAAGCGGTGGATAAACTTCAAGTTCGGTCAGAATTGAAACTCGTTTCTGCATCTTATATAGTTAACTTTTTTTCCAAACATTTAACTGCACTACATATCCATTACTGTCCACAAATACAGTATGTACAGGTAAGCTAACTTTACCTTGGCCTTTACAAATTTAACGCTTAACGGTACAGGCTTTGATTTTTCGTAACACACCAACTCATTTACTTTTATTTGATCGATTCACTTTCGCAGGTTTCTGCTATCCATAAAAGTTTTAAATAGAATAGGAATTTTCAGAAACATTCTTCGAGAGAAAACAAAAATAAAAACAAAAACACATTTCTAAGGAATTGTTTACGAAGCCTTTCCTACGAATTCGATCCGTTTTTTAATGTCCGCCAACATGTAAAGACATGCTAGTGATCGCTAACCGCCAACTCTTTACCATAAGAGCAGTGAGATGTCATGTTTGATGGCAGCTAATTTGCAATAGAACATGTACATGTGTCGAAGTAATAGATTTGCATGGCAATGTATGCAACACACTGACAAACTAACTACATTTACTGCTTTTACAGGCTTCTACACAAGACTAAAATGTTAGAAACGTTAACAAAGAATAATAAAATTAGAGAAAAAAAAAACGCCGCATGTTCATTTAAGCTACAAATCATGTAACGTGATATGTCACAAAAGTGTACAAATAGGTGAGCACAACAGCACAGAAACGATAGTGTTCGTTATATACGACTTATTAAACAGCAACGTGCAAGAAAACTTGAAAGAATGAATGACGTTTGTAAACGTCAACAGTAAATGCGTGTCCGCTTTTCCTTTTTCTTTATTTTATGTATTTTATATTCTTATATTAGCTTAGTTTTATTTTTAGTACTTGCGATGCGTGTCTAGGCTTACAATCTTTCGTCTTTCGCGCACGCGTAATCTACCAACACAATAATAACGACAATAATACGAAAAACAACAACAGCGCTAAATATCACAAATCATATAACGTTTATTGAGTCAGGAAACATGAAATTGTCAACGTATTGCCTGTGATGGGCGCTGTTTCCTTACAACGCAACGGAAAATAATTCATTTCCATAAAACATTAATAAACTGGCGATCGATGCCGTTTAGCCTAAGGTGCCAAAACTGTCAAATTGTGTGTGAATTTATGAGTCGTTTGTGGGCGCCTTTTCATACAAGACCTGTATTTTTCTTCTAAACACTCAAGAAACTATCTTCAAATGACTAACGTTACTTACAAGTAAAACATCACCAACAGCAAGCATACTATTTATCGAATTAAAGAGCAAATAAGAAAAAACATTTAACGACACTCCTTCTAGTCACTCACATTTTTAAGTCGATATATACCAGCTCTTTTTGAGCATACTTCAACATTATTTAACCCTTTGCTGTGAAAGTGAGAAAAGGCTTGTTTTAAACTTTTCCTGCCACTTTTCAAGTGAACGAGAAAGATATTGTACTCCCCCAAATATTTTAATAGCTTGCATATGAATGGGAAACATATGATATATCGCTCACACGTCGCATCGTATCTTTTCTGTATGGCACGACCATTTTAATAAGATAGAATTGCGGGTTATAGGCTCTAAGGCCACAACAGTCGAATTTAAGTCCACGTGGTAATATACAAAAATTGACATCGCTTAGGGTTCTTGGCAAACTTTTGTAGTCGTAAACATGATATTAACGGGGATATGAACTGTGGGTAGACAAACATGTCAAAATGTATTTCATTTTTCGCGATCACTCTGAAGCATATTCCGATGAGTTACAAATGTCTGTAAAAAGTAATCCATATGGTGGCCATAAAAAGATTAATATTGCCATTTTCGCAGTCGGCCTTATTACACATAGATGAAAGAGTCCACGAGTCTCTGAGCTGATACATATATGTTGGTGAAAATTAAGTTCGCATTTCATAGTTTAGTCGTTGCCGTCTATAGTCAACGTAAAAAAAAATGTAAAGACCGACTCACGGGGCATTTGCACACACTTCTAACAAATTTTAGATTATTACGGACTTCAGGTTAGTAGATATAGATTCGATTCCATCATTATTAGCGTATTAGTGGGCCTTAGTTATTTAGTGCAGTTTTTACGAGCAACAGTGTATGAAGAACGAGTACAAAAACTGGTAATCAAATGTAGCAAAATCGATACGGCACCTTATCCTGATCGATATCCGTGCGTGCGAAGCATACAGATTGACTTGAAAAATAAATTTTAAAAATGTTTGCGGACGGACGGAGTAGCACTTATTTGGATATACCACATGTTTGAAATTTTCGTGGACTGACATCTGTGGGTCGCATTGATCCCATTCATATCAGTTCATTTGATGTCTGCCAAGTGTTAAAGAGAAAAAAAGGAAAATGAGGAGAAAGAGAATTCAGTCTGTTTGGGTTTTTATCGAAATCCAGGCAATGCTGTGGCTTTGAGTGTGCGTTGGTTGTAAAATATGAAATGTTTTTAATCAAATAAATCATTGAGTAATAAAATCTTCCTTTATTATTTTTTATTCTAAAAAAAGTTGTTATCGTTTAACGTGCTTGCTTTAAAGTTTTACAATAATTGTGACAAACGTGAGCTTGTCCTTATTATCACATTAAAATAAATTAAACGATTAAACGATTAAACAGCTAATGCCATTTCATAATTTTCATGAAAAAGTTGTCGAGAGAGAAGTAGAAAACCACTTCATCTTGCCTCAAACTCTCCAAATGCAATGTTTATTTTCCATGATTGTTGTACAAAATTTAATGAAGAAATTTTTTACTTGATTAATAACAGTAAGTTCTAGTTAGTGTACAGCGTATGGAAAGCTAACGTATTTTGAGGCAGAGCCCAGTTGCTCTGAACTTAATACATTTTTTTCAGCAGTTCATCGAGAAACGGCCCCTTATATGATGTCGATAATGAATCTGATTATAGTAGTTTTTTTCAGCAGTTGATTTCACATAAACATAAGGCGAAAAAATATATAGGAAAGAACAATCAAATTTGTTTGCGGTACTTTAGTCCGTGGAAAAACTATTATATTAACAAAAGCAAAAAAAAAAAAAAAAAAATACCACTTTATGAATTAATAATCGATGTAGGGAAAACACATTCTCATTATTACCAGAATTCAGAACGGTCTTTTCCGGCATGGTAGCAGCCTCCTAGGTGTGCTCGTTCTCATTTACACCAGTGTCATTGTAGGCTAATTTTAAAGCAAGTTATATAGCAGTAATTGGCAAGTTGTATGATAATAACAGGTAAGCAAATTGCTGGTTTTCCAGAAGTCTTGTGTCCCCTCAGTGCAATTTTCGAATATTGCAAAAATCAATAGGTATATCGTTAGCTTGTTGTGGGTTTTAACACAATGATTTACCAGTTAAGAGCTTTCCTGATATTTGATCGAAATCCAATACTTTACTGCTTAAGTCTCATCTTGCACTCATTATGATCGATTTTTCTGCTGGGAATATTGAAACTGCACTGTGATTATTCTGTAATGTGTTAAACCTAGTTATATCCGATCAGACAACTTCGCCCTCGAAGAAAGTGGCCGCCATGGTTTAATGAGACTATTAAATATTACGAAAGCAGAAAAAACAAACTTCAAAAAATTTATGAAAAGTTGTTTTGCTTATGACTACTTTGCCTTAAGGCACAGATTTAGTTACCCCAATCATCAAAGTTATTGCAGATACTTTCAGTTGATAAAATCCTTATTGCTTCTTAATCTTCTTAAGGTTTCTTTCAATGGCTCTGAGCACTCTGATGATATTGAAACCTCAAATCTCTTTGCTGAATACTTTCGACAAAATTTTTGAACTGCTGGTTCCCATTTAACTGTTCGTATCCGACAACTAACTGGGTTTCGATTCCTAACTTGATCATTTCAAAAAACGGTGAAACAACGAACGAAAATGGCTTGATGTCTCTGAAATTAATAATGCGCCTGGGCCTAGTGTCATTCCATCATGTATATTAAAATCTTAGTTCGATGAGCTGTATGCTGTTATTTCAAAGTTTTAATCAGTCCTTGAAATCAGCTCTTTTCCCTTCGTGTTGGAAGAGTAGTTTGCTTATTCCACTTCACAAATGTGGAAAGAGACATCATATTGAGAACTATAGAGGCATCGCCAAGCTGAGCGTCTTAGGTAAATTGTTTGAACGAATTGCTACTCATCATCTAGCTTTTCCAATTAAATCTTGTATTTCACCATTACGGCGTCGCTTTCGGAAAGGAAGACCTACTGTCACGAATCTCTTAGAGTTTACTTGCCATGTGTTCAAGACTTTTTCTAATGGCTCTTGCCCGGACGTCATATATATGGATTTTAGTAAAGCGTTTGATTTAGTTAACCTGAATTAACTTATTGGTCTTCAAACCACTGGCTTCTGCCTTCTCTTTGTATCTAGTGAAATAGATAAACTCTTATCTATCTGACTTCATATACTCCAAGGTATTTCCCGCGACGGCCGCTTAGAGCCTTTTTCATTTACTCTAACCATCAATGATCCCTCCTCGGTGAACAAATCCAGCCAAATCCTAATATACGCTGGTGTTGTTAACCTGTTTTCTTCCTTCTCCCTGAAATCGCATACCTAACAGCTTTAGGTTGACCTAAACAATTTAATTACACAGTGCTCATTAAATTTTGAATTATAATACGAATAAACTTTAAAAAAATGTAAGAGAAATTCATTCAATACTGAGTATTTCATTGATTCTTAAAAGTAAGGGAACGTAGGTTTGTTCATCGATTGAGGGGTTCTGCTCGATCAAAGACAACGTTTTAATTTGCGTATTGAGTATTAAGTAAAGCAAGATCAGCGCTTGGTTTCATCAAGAGGTGGTCCAAAGAGCTTAATATTCCTTTCATTACAAAAAGGCTATACATGAGCTTAGTCAGGCCACTATTTAGTATGAATCCATTATGTGGTCTGCTTCCTACCGGTGTTATCAATATCGTCCAAGCCAAGAATTTGGCTTCGGAAACCCTTGTCTCTCTACGAGAGTAGATTACTTCCGTTAGCTTTACTGTCACTTGGGAAACATACATTTATTATTTGTGTTTCAATCCTAATTAAATCAATGAATAGTACTGTCAATTCGCCCGCATTACTTAATGAGATACCCTACTTTATGAACTTTGTCCTCATAAAGCTTAGTCAAAGCAAATATAATTATGAGCTTTTCAATCCGCTCAGAGTTGTTTGCAGAAACCTAAACATTATATATCACTTAATCCCAATGCCGGACTCTCTAAATTCTATCAAAGCGCGCTAAATTTGCCTACGTCGTATCTAACTAACTTGCAATTTTATACCTTACTATGATTAAAAAATTAACTACCTTTGTTTATTGTTGCTGGTTGCCAGGCTTTTGCGTGTTTGCAGTGGTTTAGGGGTTCACTCGCAATACCTATCTGTACCGGTTATGCGTGCGTTTATGTGCTAGATTTGTACATGCTTTTTTTTCTCTCTTATTTATTTACAAATAAATTTTCTTCTTTTTTTCGTTACTTTTCTTTATATACTTTGTATTACTTCTTAATATTAATTGCATTAAATATTATTTCTAAGGCTCAATTGAATGCGGCTGCTAAATTATGTTAGCCGAGTTTGATGTGTAAAGAAAGAAACAAATATATAAATAGTATCTCCATGCGTATACACAGTTTGCTCCATTAGCAAGTAGCCCGAACCGGTGAAAAATGGAATTTCTATGTATTTTGTATCCTTCAAAATATCGAAATGTTTTATTGAATGATTACCAATCAAAATGCAACTTTTTATTTTAATAACGATACGCTCTAAACACTATAATTACGCAAATCTCTAGGTTTGCAATGGCCACTGCCAATTAAACTAATATTGCGAATGCCAGCTTACATTGCTGTGGGATTCCCAATCAAACTGCATCGTTATGAAGTTTATGTCTTCTTGATCTTAAATGTTCATTTACATTATTGCAAGCTTCGCCCATTTTCGAACATGAAAGAGCTACGACTTTGTTCCATGAGTATTAAAACAACCACGAATTAGTCCGTACAATATGTCGATGCCCTAACTGGATTGAAAAGCATCTTCAATGGTAAATTCCATTCATTTCAGCCAAGCTTAAACTGTCGATTCTCTTGATTAGAAGCGTTAACAGAATCGCAACTTTCGTGGCCTCCGTTAGATTTTCGTTTTTGGATTTAGTTTTAAATTGTTTAGGTATACACGCGCTAAGTGTAAACTAGCTTCAAAGACTACATATTCCATAGCATCCTCTAGCAATGACTAAAATTATAGTCTAGATAACTTACAATTGTGTATTTCAAACAATGAACAATTAGAAACTGTTGTAGCAAATGAATTTCAATAGCAAAGAATTTAGAACAAAAGAATTTCTAGTAGCGGGCACAGCATATCTCTTAATTGGACTTTCGTTCTAGGTGTAATCACCATCTTCGTAGAATGGATTTCTTAAACCCAACAGTCTACCATCAGCGTTTGTCTGAAATCCATAATCAATGCCACGTTTGCCATTAAGACTCATCGTTAAATTAATCAGTTAGCAGCCCAATTAATAAGTCGGGAGAGGTGCTGCTCATGTTACTGAATTACTTCCGGTAGTTTCGCTGCGAGCGTTTTACCTTTAATTTTACACCGATAGTTTTTTAACATTTTTGCTGTAGTTTACCCGTTTTGTGGTAAAGAAAAGGTGGGGCCTAGCACAAAGTGTCCTGTCAAATATGATTTACATGTCAAAATGAAACTATATTGAAAACCTATTCTAAAAATTCTCTTCGTTGAAATGACTGTATTGTCTAATACTAGCAAATGTTGCTACCTTAATAGCACATCAATCTTCCAGCCTGGAGCTATGAAATGTCAGCACGCAACTTTTTTTTAAAAGTTTACCTAATGAGTAAATTTTTTGAAAATTACTCAAGAAATGATTGGAATTCAATTAAAACGCTAGTGCTAATTTACGCTAATAGAATACAATTACAAGCGTTTTACATTGAATTGTAAATATTTGGTCAATTTAGATCTCATTTTTTTCCAGTTTAACAAGCAATTGCACTTTACGTATAGAAGACTTTTTAGTAGGTGGAGCCGAACCCTTGATCGCTTTAGGGTTTTCTTTGAGCTTGGGACAAAGATTTTGTAAAAAAAGCAAACTTTACAAAGGGCTTTAAAATAAGAAAATTGTGGACGGCACATTCTTTGATTGATTGATTACGTTTCAAATATATAGCTCACAATGATAAGAGACAGTATAAAGCCCAGCTATTTCTTTCGGGTAATATTATCAGTTTACAATGATGATTTTAAAAGAAGAACAAGTAGAACCGCAAATAGGAAAATATGAATACACTGAGTTTTTTTTTTACACGGAGTTTATTTACACGAAATTCGATTCAACACGAGTTAAAAAGAAAAAAATTTTCTTATGTGAATTGTTTTTTTTAACACGATTTTCAATATTCTATGAATTTTCTGGAAACGTATCCATCATGTAAAAAGAGAATTCGGTGTATTTTACTTCATGTCATCGTCGTTATATATTTTGACGCGTTAAATTTACCTGAAAAATCTGCAGCAGTCGTGCATTAAGTGCACGAAAGAAAGAAGTAACCTGTTTCAAGATCTAATTTATCTGCATTTGGCTGTAACGAACCATTACATTGTACAAAAGAAAGGTAAATTCTTTTTTCTAAGTTTCATTGCATGCTTAAATTTATTCCAATGAAAATGAATTGATATCGTGACCCGCATTCAAGACAATTGTCTCCGGCGTGGTAGGTGCACCTAGTCGCACCCATTCTCGTTTCAAGCCGGCGTCTTTGCGCGCTGATTGCAACGCGTGTTGTATTGCAAATATGGAGCTTACCGCTAAACAGCAAGGCGGTTCGCCTGTCGCTTTGGAGCGCATAAAACCCCCAGGATTCGGTACACTTTGTAATAGTTCTATGCGAAAATCGATAGGTATATCTTTCGCTCCTGGTGGTTTATAAGTCCAAGTACGATTCGTCATTAATTGGCCTGTTTGCCGATCAAACAACAACTGCTCAGTTAACCAATAGCCCAAGCACATAATAAAGGCTCCTTCCACTTGACCTATGTCGACATATGGACTTATGCTTTCACCCGTATCCTCTAATATGTCTACCCGCGTGACCAAGTTATTACCAGTTAAAATATCCACTTCAACTTCAGTTAAGGCCAAGCCATATATATTGTACGGTTTCATATCACCTTCTTTGTGATAATCACTCGCTATAGTATTTATATTTCGGATCCAAGCTTCTTCAACTACATCCATCCAAGAAGCCTCTTTTTTCATACTTTCCTTTACTGGTTTTAAACGCTCATTCAAAGTGTTGCAAGCTTTTCGAACAGCAAAGCACACGCTCTCACTGCTTACTGCGCCACCAGATACTGTGGAATTTGCTCCATTTATAGTATCGCTCGATTCAACCTTAACATAATCCAGAGGTATGCCTAAAACATACGCTGCCACTTGAGCAGCTTTGGTATTAATACCTTAAATTATTAAAAATAAATAAAAAAGAAACAATTATTTTTCCGGGAATAAGCGCACCTTGACCCATTTCTATGCCACCATGAGATATGACCACCGAACCATCCGCATGATATATTGAAACCGTAGCTGTAAATTGTCCGAAGTAACCGCAAGGGTATTGCATTATAGCTAAGCCCAAACCGCGTTTGCGCCAACGGTTTTTCTCATTATACGAATCGATTTCTTTGCGTCTTTCTCGATATTCGGTGGATTTAAGAAATCGGGGTAACAGTTCAGCCATTTTATTATCCTTCTTTATATTAATCAAACGGACGTCGGCTGGGTCAATCTGTGTCTCAAAAGCTATATGTTCTAATATATTTTCAATCATAGCAACACCTGCAATTTTTAAAGAAGTTCTATTTAAATTTGTGCTCATTTAACTTTTTCTATCTTTTGTTATTAAATCATAAACCTTCTACTGAACCGGGAGCACGGCACCAAGCTGAGCTAGGTGCGTCCGTTTTCACAGCATTGCCGTCGATTTTGTAATTGTCAGCGGTAAAATCATAGCAATTCTTAACAGTAAGTGTGGCATGGCCGGTAACTGGGTTTTCATTTAATGTACAACCAGCGTCTTCGTAGAAAACGTTTTTCAATCCAACAATTTTTCCATTAGCTTTGACATGAAATTCGTAATCGGAACGACAGGCCCAACGCTTTCCATTAGAGTTCATCATTGATTCAATGGTCTGAATGAAACGTGCGGGTCGGTTGAGTTTATAGGCTACTAACGACGCGGCACATGCTACCGCATTGCCTCGGGTAATTTTACAGCCATAACCTCCACCCAAGCGTCTGACTTTTAGTTGAACTTCCGCTGCTTTTAGTTTTAGCATTTTTGCTATAACAGACTGTGTATGATCCATCCATTGGGTGGCAGACCACACTTGTAGTCCCTGTTCATACGGCACTGCTACACATGTTTGTGGTTCCATGGTAAAATGGTATTGCAAACCGATTTGGAATATTCCACTAGCCGTAATGTCTGCGTTATCACTCAGTCTAATAGCCTTAATAGACGAAGGCAAAATATTATAAACACGATCTAATTGTTCATTTTCAAACACATCCTCCATAGTTGACATTACTAGGTCAGTATCATAGGAGTAGATAACTCGCACCTTGGACGCGGCTTGGTTTGCTATGTTAGTGTTAATGGCGGCAATTATGCCTAATGGTTGATCGTAATAACGTACCGTATCGGGACATAGAATTTCTTCTACCTCATAACCAAAAGCTTGATCTACAAAAGTATTTGTACCGGGTATATCCTTGGCCGAAAAGAAAGCTATAACGCCAGGCATCTTTAAAGCTTCGGAAGCATCAATCTGTTCTATAGTAGCATTCACTTTTGTGGCGGTTACAAAAGCACAATAAACAGTATTACCATAAGTAAGCATGTCATTCATATATGTTGCTTCCCCGGAACATTGTATAAGAGCTGGTTTTTACGAAATGATGAATAGTTGAAGAATCCTTCACATGTAAAATTTTATAAGTTTTATGTTACCTTCAAGTTTCTGTACCGGCTGATTTAAAGGAAAATTCTTCTTATTACTCTCAAAACTTTGAATTCCGGAGGATAACTTTCTTATTAACATAGGACCACCGCTTCTAAATTCTTCTTTAACTTTGTCCGAAGGCGTTGAGTCTAAATAACATTTCAACAATAAGCCACAAGCTAACTTTCGCCTGTATTCAGGTGAAGCATCAGTTAACTCGGCATCAGGATTTAAGACTTTAGGCAATTGAGAAAAAGTCTTCTCTACTACAGTTTTATCATAAAAACATTGCGTTTTCAGCATTTCCTCTATAGATTCGGCATGAATAAATTCTGGGGTTATACCACCAAAGCAAATGCGAGCATCATTAACTTTGCGGGCGGTTGAGTCAAAGTCCAACAAAAATCCTGCGTTTACATATGCATGAGCATTCTGAGCGCGAGGCATTATCTGGCGGAGTAAGTACATGTGTTAGATAATTTATGAAAACTTTTAATTATATAGCAAACCTTGTAAGATTTGAATATGAATCTACTCTTTGGATAAGACTTTAATTCGAAGGCAGATATTACTAATTTCGGGGTGTTGTCGCTCAAGTAATCGGCTAAAGACATTGTTTGTTGCTTTATAGCGCTAGTGTTGACTACGACCTGAACATCTAAAGCTTCGAAAGTTATAAAAATATCCGATGGAAATTCAGGATGCATTTTCTTGATGGAAATATTACCGGCTAGCGTCCCGTTCTTTTATCGATAAATTCGAAAGAAAAGCATTGAGAATTTAAATAAAAATTTAAAAATAAGTCTATTGGACCTTACATTTCTGACGGGAACATTGGCTATTAAGTCGAAGTGTTGCCACAGTTGTTGGCAATATTCAAAACCCGATTTTTTTGATGCCTTCATAAATATATTCATAGTTTCACTAAGATTGAGATTTGCTCCCAATGTTAATGTATCCGAGGTCAAGCTATGCTTTTTCAAGTCGGGAATAGCGTTAATGTCAATGAAATTCTTTATATTTTCGGATCGGCGGTAGACACCATGTGCAGTGTTTCCCCCCACTAACATATACTCATCGATCGTATTAATTTTATTTAAAGTTTCAAAGAGCTCTTGTAGAGTTTTGGGCCAGTACCATTCAGCGCCGTCATTAAACAACAGGGATTTGATAGGTCGCCGACAATGTCCCGAACAATTTTCGTTGATTTTAGGACATGTCTTAGAAATCAGATCTTCAATATCCCTATACTCTGACGGTAATTGTATAATGCTGTCAACAGCAAATGATTTCATTGTATCGAGTATAGGACGATAACCAGTACAACGACAAATGTTGCCCCCAAACGAATTTTCAATTTCATCCATAGTGAGACCGCCCTGTTTGGATTCCAGCAAGCTATACATGTTCATGATGAAACCAGGTGAACAATACCCGCACTGGGTGCCATTCAACTTGGCCAGGCGTTTCTGTATGGGATGATAACCGTCACGTTTGTTGCCAATGCCTTCACATGTGATGATCTCGTAATCGATACAAGCGCTTAATAGCATTAAGCACTGCGCAAAAGGAGTGATTGATTAAAGAGGACGACAAATAGTGTAAGGGATACAATTACTAACCGAATTGGCAGCCCAAGTACGCAGTTCACCTGTCACCGGATGTTTACCTTTAATCGCAACCACACATACTCCGCATCCTCCCTCCAAACACATAAACTTAGTGGCCGTTAGCTGGGCATGTTCACGTATAAAAGTATTCAATGTTACATCGGCCGGTAGAGATTTCAGATCAACTATTTTTTTCTTAAATCATTAGAAAAACAATATCCTTTATGCGCAGGTGTTCATTTAACAATTTACCTGTATATGGATTTCCATTGATTCTAAAACTGGTTGTCATTACTATTCTTTTATTTTTTGCAGTAGCTTTCGATAAATTATGATAGCTTGTCGCTGGATATTTGCAGTCGATTTGTAATACTTGTACTAACGCTGTTTACAAAGATACTAAACTCGTGCTTGAATTTTTATTAGCAGCCAGCCTTTTGTGTTTTTAGTAGAAAATAATTGCTACGCTCGTTTTTTTGTCTTCTAAACGCAAACTGTTATATGTGATTATTTGCCTTGTTGTTATTGTAGCTGCAAGCACAGTAATTTGAGCGTTGAGATGATAAATGCAATGCACTTACTTTATTTAATTTCTTAGTATTTGCTGTTTACACGCTACTATCAATATGTGGAAACATCGGGCGCTTACGTGATCAGTGTTTTTTTTTATGTTTCCTTTAGATGTTTCTACTTTTCGAAATATAAATGTTCATGTTACATTTGGAAGCATAAAATTTAGTTTCGACAGGTTTGACAATTGATCTATAAAGGTATACTTATGTATAAACCTAGCGGTAAGAAAAACATAAGTTTAGTAACGGCGATGGTGATCTCATAACTCCTTAAAAATTAAACCTCTCATCTCCGCGAGAATAGTTGTCTATTATGAGTTGTCATACCTCAGAAAGAAAATTGAAGTTAAGTCTTTTAAGGCTACAGGGTGCGAAACGATTCACTTTCGAATACAAGTTAATGATGCCTATACATAAACTGAATCTAACCCGGATAAATGTAATTAGTTCGCAGTTTTATTGTATCCACTCATACGCTATATATAGAGAGCTTGTAATTTTAATTAGAAATGCGGAAATTCGAAATTCGTTGTAAAGCGTATACTTTCCGGTTAGATTATGTCCTTGAATCCGTGGGGATATATTTGTATACGTTACAATTGAAAAAAAACTGCTTTGCCCACAAGCACGCTTGTTCATAACCTAAATCATATATTAACTTGGAATATCGCGAATATTTAAGGCTTCAGCGTTCCATTGAAAATTGTCAGCTCCAAAATATGGCCTAGGAAGGATTGATTTAAAAATTGCTTGCAGGTCATCTCAAAGTAAAAAACATCGCCATTCTCTCTACATGCTAAAGTTCTCATTGCGATTGTAACACTAAAAAAGTGTAAATACTTTACCCACACGGGTATCAAAAATTCTATCGGGTTTTTTCAAAGTAATATAGGATTAGATTCTGGCTACACACTTCCGACTTGTACTTCTTTTATTCTTATGCTTTTAGTAAGACGACTAGAAAATCGAAGTAACTGTTAGACTGGATTCATTGTATATGACAAATCTTTTTAACAAATGCAAACATACATTGATTTTTTCATAAATAAATTATAGCGAAGTCTGTCTGAAGAATTATTTCCAGCTTGTTTGTCCCACTATCCAAATAACTTCTCTGCGTCTCTAGACTATTCAATAACGAAAATCAATTTTTCCGGATTATAAAAATCAAACCTACTTTCGGGTCGTTAACTTTGGAATTTACTTTGTTGACTTGTCGCATTTTAGCTTTGAATGGTATGTTCATTAACAACAAAAAGAATTCCATTACGTTTTCATTCTCAATAAAAGTTGTTGACATATGGCATGTCAAAAAACTGCTTTTCGTGGCTGTTGAGAGGAAAAAAATTTCAGATGGGAGAGAATATTAATGAAAACTCAAAAAATTATAAAAATTCAAAAAATAAATTTTGAATGATAATGGCAATGAAATAAGTGCTTCTATGCATAACGTTCTTGATTAGATTTAGCTTTACTAAATTATTATTTTGGTACTGTTCTAATAATAGAATATAAACCTACTCGCATTCGTTTCAATTATCTACTAATATAATAAACAAAGAAACAAAGAAATAAAAATAAATAAAAAGGGAACGTGATTGGATCTGCAAAGCTCAAGTGTATATATTTAATATTTTATTGACACATCACGATGTACGTACGTTAAAACGAGCATTATTCATTCATAAATTAATAATATCTACGGCAGAAAAGGGGGTTAATTGCCCATAGAATTGGTAACGCGGTCATACCAGCTTCTTTGATATTTCATTCTATCATGTGAGATTTACGTAACACAGAAAACAACCAATAGAAGGCGACACTGGAAATATGTGCTTAGAACATCTTGTGTTACGGAGGGGTGTTGTTTAGTTCACTAAGCGAAACAATTTTCGGAGGCTGAATTATTGAAATCATCTTGAGCATTTGCACTGTGAAGCGTATCGTTTTTCGAACGCGAAAAGAGAATTTGGATCTTTAATTTTTTAAATTCATTCCGTTCCATCTCATACTGACGGTGACGACGAATTTTAAATATGTCAACCCGCTGAAATTAGCTTCTAATCATTTACAGGCCTAGATTTTGTATGACTGCTGATTTATGAAGAATTAGCTTTGAAAGAAAGCCCTTAGAATTATTTTCAGAATTGATATAAGCGTGAATAAGAGACGTAAGCTTGACAAAAACGCCGCCTTTTTGTAGCCATCAATGAAGGTTGCTCGTTTTGTTATAATGTTTGCAACACCCAAAAGCAAACTTCACAGACCTCTTGATTACGAACGGCACTCCGATTAGATTATGTGTGTCCGTTTGTGTGATGTGTGCTGTTGACACTCTCCTGAGCTAAGAAATTAAGATATTGGCTTCCATTTCGGTGGAAAAACTGGAAGTTTTTGTACGCAGGCTGGCATCGAAAATGCGACTAAGTGATCGAAGGTCACCCGTAGTAAAGCGTAAGCTGAACTCGTCTCTGTTTCTGTAAGCAAAAATTTATGGGTTTTTGATCACTACTCATAAACTATGAAAGAAAGACGCGACGTCCGCATAAAACAAAAAGTGATCTTTTTTTCATGTTTTTTTTTCATTTAACACTTTCCATTTATTACTCATAAAGTAAACGATATGGAAAGTTGAAAATTACTCTGTACTCTTCACATGTACGTACATAATCTATTTAAAGACATGCTAATATTAAATGAACGATGGTGGACGCCACAAGCTGGTGGATACCTTTTGCGCAGCAATACAATCAAGTGAATATCGAATGAAAGGATTTTGAGACCAGAACGTGATAAATTAAGCGAGTTGATTCTAAATTGAATATAGCGGGCATTTTGCACTGCATTTTTCTCGACAATTCCTAGTTTAGAAGCTAAACAAATTATGCTAAAAACTATTTTTAAAATCGCGTTTAGGAAAATCCGATTTCTTACCTAATAAACTCCGCACTTGCACCTCAAGGTTTCCTGTGTACTCACATAAAACGGACTGTGTTGCGAACAATAGGTTTTCCTGAATATAGAATACAATCTTTTATACCCATCACCGGAGCATGAGCAGTACATTCATTTTATTCAAATGTTTCGAATGCTCAGAAGAAAGTTTCAAAGACCCCACAACGTATATAATATATTTTTGATTACCATAAAATTCTGGATTGATTTAAGCAGACGTGCGTGCGTACGTCTGTGTAACATCTGTTGCAAATCTTTTCGTGGCTGCCAATTTCTAATTGGACAGGAACTTTGGAAGTTTTCCCACGCAGATTAGTATTGAAAATGGGTCAAATCGGTTAAGGGACACGCCTACAGTAACGTGTAAATTGAGAATGCGTCTGCTCTTTTAAAAGGAATAGAAAATTGGTTTCACTAAAGCGACCCGAACATGCAGAATCTCGGCAATTTGTGACTACAACGTCTAGTTTTTTGCAGAATCGCAAAGTGACTTTTTAAACATATTTTTTACCTTATGTATGGTATTGATAATGAACACTCATTTAAACGATTGATTGAATGCTAGGAATAGCTCCTATAGAGAAGTGATTGCAAGTGGCTTATATAATTAATAATTGGATCTATGTTGACTAAGTTTTGCAAAACGGTAGTCTTTGAAGCACGGACTGATTTTGTTTAACAAGACTTGCGAGTTAATAATTTTACCAAGAAGGAAATTCGAAGCCGACGTTTTCCCAGTGAAGAGAATGCCATAAGTACAAACAATCTCTTATCGTATGGTGGCAACGATACTTGTGGATATCACGGCAAATTTCTTATGACGAAAGCAAAAATTGTTTTTAAACCGATTCAATTGCGTCAACATTGCAGCGATAGAGGGGAGACCACACTACGGAAACATATTCCAGTATTAATTAAAGCAAAGTTCACACGTCCACGTGTATAATTTTTTTAGTAACATATGGGTCATCCAATTCTCTTGGCTATATTTCAACAAAACTTAACGTAGATACTACATTACTTTATTTGTGGAAAGTTCAACATGTAGTTTATAGAACAAAGTTTTTTATGAGAAAGCACTTCTAAATTACTGCTGATCCCAGATTGTTCAGCTTCTGGCGTTGTGGCAGTTAGTAGCATATGTAATATCTTGTTATAGTGTTCTCACTAATTTGTTCCGAACGCGTAGGCTTCCTTAAGACCGTATCTCTTGTATACAACACTTGCAAGAACCTCTGCGTTCTATGTTGATTAATAATGAATTGATTTACTTAACCCCCTCTTAATTGGTATCCGAAGGCATAGAAGAAAATTGAAAAAGTCCCAACGTGTTTAAGCTTAACCGCGTATCTCTATTGCGAACAAAAAAAAACGCAGAATTGTTAAGAAATTTTCTTATCATACCTTTAAACATTTATGTGTCCTTTCTTGTACACAACCCTTTGTTTTAATACCTTTTTGCTTGGACAGTTCAATCATTTGTCATCTGGTTAGGAGTTATATATGTATATTCGCATGTTTATTCTCTGAACATTATTGTATACGACATTGATTGACTCACATAAGATGCTTATACTTGTAACGCTAAGGCTCTATATGCAAATGCTATAAGTGGCATATTTAATTTTCATTGTTTAGAATACTCATTTGTATATGACGGAAGAAAAATTGTAAGCAAGAATCTCTTTGTAATCAATACTATCGCAACCAAAGCCTAAACTAATGGAAATATTTTTTTAATTATTATTATGAAAAATTTTTTCGAAATTAAAATTTCAAATAATTTATTCTATTAATGTCTCACTTTTATTTTGCCTTCTGTAAGACGACATTCTTTGTCATTTGCTTGAATTGCATTTTGGTCACCTCTATAGGTTGTACCTTAATTGAGTCATCAAATAAACTTGACAGCGTGATTGCATCAGGCGTCAGTTAGTGACAGCGATGGTCAATAACAACTTCCAACTTTGCTTATACTGACAAACAGGACCCCACACTGCACACCTAATACAGATAAACCTGTTCTCTCATGTTTACTTACTAGTGTAAAACGAATCTTAAAAACCTTAAACAGCAAAAGTGCAGAATGCTAGCTAGCTGAGATTAGGTACTTTTATAAAAGAAATTCTGGTTCCACTTCTTATGTCGCCTAAGTTTTGACAAATTTTATTTACTTACCCTCTCTAGTGAAGAGCGTAAAGCTCTTTAAATGTCATCAACTAATTGACAATCACTTCAGTTAATGGTTAACTAAAGAAATAAAAATAAAAAAAGTAAAAATATGTAATTCATTGGGACATTTATGCTCATCACAGACAGATAAACATGTTGCGAGACATTTAGACAGACTACGTACACATGTAGGTAACGTCTTCATAATAAATCGCTTAAGGCCTGCTGACAATAACGAAGATGACGATGATGTCTTTAGAAAACGTGTTGCCATGTGTGTCCAGTTGAGTTCATCTCTCAAGGAAACGTTCAATTTATTTTGACATTTTAAAGGTATCGTTAATGTCGGTCGTTATTATTGCTTAAGGTTTGCTAAAGAAGCCAAGGAAGCCAGGCAGCATCATTACCAAGCGTTATAGTATACATGCAATCCTTGTATATATATATATATATATAAGGATTGAATGTATGTATGTATGTATGTATATATAACTTGGAGAACATGTTTTCTGATTCAGATCGTTGTTTGCAAATTTGAAATGTGTTAAAGTTTTCAACATGTTTAACGTTTGTTTAATTATAAAAAAAAAAAGCATTAAAGCAAAACATTTTTCCTTTGTTCTCTCTGTGCTGTTTTAGTATAACGCTATTACGTTCATTGTACATTAATTTTTATTATACATACCCTGTCATGTTTCGTGGATTTATTAAAAACGTTTGTTGTTGTTGTAATAGCGGTATTTTAAATGGTTTGAAGAGCCAAATAATGAGAGAAAATTATGATTGATGTTTAATTACACTCCACCAGGAAGAACCATACTCTCAGTCAGGCAGGCGACACCAGAACGCTAAACCACTATAACCATGTAACTATTCTAATCAAACGAAACGAGCTTTGCTTACATTAAGTAGCCATTAATTTTATGTAAGAAGTATTTATTTGGGCTTAAGTCGCATCGACGGCACTCTCACAATGTAATGTTTACTTAAGAGATCAAGTTTAGGTGAAGCCACAGCCGTCACCTGATTTTGCTGTTGAGCTTTTGAGACTTTGACGTGATAGCTGTTATATTTTATACTAAGAGAGGAAAATTTATTCACTTTTGTAATGTTCTGTATCTATATGTATCATAATGAATTGTTCTCTTGTATGTTACGACTGTAAGGTCTACAAGCCATTCGCTTTTTCTGAATTCGTAGGCTTTGTTCTGATTTCACCGCTACATTTAGTTGGTGCAAATAACAAAGTTTTATTAGCATATATATCTATGTTTGCACTTTCTCTTTTTCGTGCCCGAGGGTAAATTTTTGATCGTCCTGTTCAGCGAATAATTGAACATCTAAATGAAAAATTTGGGTTTTATATATAGATCCCATAGTTTTAACAGAACGGGGAAAAGCAGAAAGTGAAGAGAACATTACCGATCTGTACGGGGCTTCAATGAGGAGAGCATTATCATTAAATCTATTTAAGTAATGGGCTTGATAATTGATATTCGAAGCTAGATACTATTCTGTAGGTCATGAGAGAGAGATGGGGTGGGGAGACAGAAGATAGTATATTGTTAGGCTACGTTTGCAAGGTGATGCACCTAACTTGTCAGTTAAGAGCAAATATGCTTAGAAATTAATCACCTCACGCTGGCTAATCATCTCACGCTGATTAGTTTAGGTAGCAATAATTGCTTTTTCTTTGTATTTCCCAACTGAGAGTATTACAAGCAAAATGGGAAACCAAGTATTTATCTTTGTAAAACATGTGATGTTAGATGCAGAAATAAAGCCGTTTATATTAAGTTAATGAAATGAAACACTTAATTAGATTTATTCGCTCGAACGCGTTTAGCTTTTAGGAGAGAAGAAAAAATGTTTGTTGTTTCTCTTATACTCTTCAGTGGAAACAATGAAATGAAAGATAACTAAAGAATTGTTGATAATAAGGAACGAATATCTTCACACGTTTTTTCGTTCTATTACTTTCTTAGTGGCGATTTGTTTTGGAGTTGATTTATACGAATATTCAAAGCTCACGATAAATTATTTTCAAATTAAGACGACTTATCAAAATCTTGAAAACAAAAAGCGAAAAAAAGGCCAACTCACACTATATCTACACAAACTTACGTACAGACAGACAAAATTGTAACAACAATAAGGCGAACATGTTAGCAGTTCAGCTGGCACACACCTTGTTTTTGTTGTTACTGTTGTTGTTATTGGGTTTCAGGTTTCAATTTTCTGTCAAGGCTTACAAATGGTCACGAAACCCAAGCGCACATAGTTTGACTCTTAAATGCTTTCATGAGGCCTACTTGCTTGTTTGCTTGCCTGCCTCTTTTATTGTTTGCTGTTGTTGTCGTTTTCTTTATTTTTCTGCAATTTTTCAGCACACATGCGACAATTAAGATTCCTGTCAGTTTCGTGGGCGAATACTTAAGAAAAACGAAATAAGATATCTCGCCTCTGACTAAAAGCACGATTGTTTAGTGCAATGCATTGAATGAATAAAAAAGTCTGTACAAGCGTGAGTATGTATTTGTGCGTGTGTGTGTTTTATTTTGGTTTCTTACATGCCGGGAGTGCATTAAAGGAGTTTTGCAATTTTTGTTACTCTTCTCTCGTTTGCACTTATACCTGGCATTTGTAAGCAAAGATGCACGTACACATATCCGTACACGTAAGGTAGAAAGATAGACTTTAAAAGTTTTGTTTGCATAAACGATAATAAACAATGTAAACAGACGCAGACAGCCACTTATTTTAGATAAACTTGAAAAGCAATTAAAAGTGAAGAGGTGCCCGTCCGCATACACGCAGAAAAACATATATATAGGCACACAAACAAATGCAAGCATAAATAGACACAAAACAAACAAATTAATAAAACAAAGTTAACACAGCAACGATAAAAGTGTTGTTGGATATCTTGATGTTGAAGCTTAGCGATTGCAGTCGTTCCGTAGAAGCTTTGAGGACAGTTAAGTAGGATTTTCTGACTGTAATTGTCTCACATGAAATGTATTTTAATATGAGCAGCATTTTATGTTTATACAGTTGGATAGTTGGATGGATGTCAAGGTCAGACGTTGACAGCCAGAATGACATATCTTTACCAAGTCTTTTGATAAATGATGATCCAATCCATGCCACAATAATTCGCAATACGCATGCAATATACAATATTCGCTTTATCTTTTTAATAAAATTACTTTTTATCTTTTGAGAATTTTCCTTAGCAGTCTTCGGTTACTATTTTATCGTTTATATTCATACTTTTAGTGCTTGCCCTAACTTGTCGAACTGGAATTTATTTCCTTCGCCCAATAATATAAATTTATTTGTACACAAAAGTCCTCCGGTCGTGTTTTGGTGGAATAGTCTATGATATTCATGCGCTCAAATTAGCCATTTCTGTCCGTTAATCCATCGGCTGGAGTATTTTTCTGTATGTTTTACGTTACTCTATCATTCCACTGCTAGGTTTTCTGTCATTCTTCTTTTATCGTTTTTCGATTTGTTTATCTCTCTTTGTTTATCCCTTCGAACATGCATCAGTTCGTTTATCCGAACTTGGTTTAGTTCGATCATCTAAAAATGCATTCTTCCGTCGTTTGCCCGGCCATTGTCTACTTTTCCACTAACCCTTTGCTGCAAGACTTATTGGGGAAACTCCCAAGATCGCAAAAGTTGGTTTAGAAGATTACAATTCGGTATGCATGACTTCACAGTTGAAATTCGGAAACGGAAAAAAAGCTCTTACAGAAGATAAATATTTAAAAATTGAACCAAAAATTCGATTTCATAATTGCAAATAATTTGCTGCGATTGTCGAGTTAACCAAAGGTACTAAGTAGGGTAATCGAACGCTTCTTTACGCATATGATCTGTGATAAACCAACTAAAAAATCGGCAAACATAGAAGCTTTGTGCTTATTGGCAGGGCTTTATCGACTACGCACGGCAACCGGCATAATTCCAGCTGCAACAAACGATATATTGTTAATTGATGCAGCCAGTACGAGCACATTCGCGTATATCGACGAAAGAAGCTGACATTGCACACATTCTTATACCACATTTATATTAAAGTAACTGAAACTGGAACTAGACAGCCGAACACACTAGCAATTCTATAATATTCGGAGTTAGTTTAGCTGCGACAATTTGAGTGACATTTTTGAAGTTGCAAAATTGTGATTAAAATAAAAAAAAACGTATTCGGATATTTAACAGCTTAAAATATCATCACGTCAAGCAGGGGTATCAAACCAAAAAACAAACCTGGGCCAACACAAAAACATTGTGCAAAATTTATTTAAAATAATGCAGAAATAAGAAAAGAGAAGCATAATGTGATATTTTCCTCCTGATATCTGCCACCTCCTCTTTGCTACCATGTTTCCTATTTCAGTTGAATGCGAGGAGTTGCTTTCCTCGATTGCTTTCAATACGGACTCAAGGCTAATATTCAAGCAGTGGGCTTACCTTTAAATTTCGATCGCATTGAATTTTAATCACCTCTCCGTACTTGTTTTGGTGTTGATTGTACGTTTATTGAGGAAATTGATAAAACTCAGACATAAATTGTCTTTAGAAGATTTAAAATCGTGAAACCACGTTTGAAATTCCCTTCTAAGACGAAGTTTTCTTGTGTTCTTTTTTTTTTGCGTCTAGATTCAATTTGTTCATGACGTACGTCGAAAAGAGCGTGAAAACTTCGCTTTTCAAATGCTTCCCAAAAAACCAGCTTAAATTTGGGCGCTCTAATCTTGTCTCAGACGTTTGCAATAATTTCCTTCCAGCGTTATATTTAATCCTTACAACAGTGTCCTTCCACCACTATAGCAGCACTCGACTCACCGCCAAATATTCTACCCCACTTCGTTTTATACAGTTATTCATAGTAATTCATATAATGATTTCTCAAAATAATGTGTTATATCGGAAGTTGTCTAAGGTCTGGAGCAATCTGAACCACAATCAACAGCCTTCGTCCAAATTGAAGAAGTGAGTGAAAAGTTTAGAGCAGGATAAGCAGTGTAGTTGGATATTGTGAGACGAGGCTTAATCTGCCTTCCGTAACGCTTAAGAAATTGGAGAACGATACTTGATTTATATTCTTATGCCTTTTGAAGTAGATAACTTTCTTACATAAGGCAATATTTTTCCATGTGTCTTATTTTCGAGCAAAGTACTTTTGTATATATGTGTACGTATTTATGACGAGAATTTGCTGTGAACTAAAAGAGGAATTTAGGAGGGAAAATGGACAAACAGGTTAAACACAGAGAAGAAAGAATTGAAATTTTACTATTATTATTACGAGGTAGTTCATGAAATATTTTAGTAATGTATGAAAATAAATTATGTAAAGGGGCTTTACTTAGAATTCATTGCCCAATGATCCGTATCACCGTATCTTTGGGGACAATTAAAAAATTTACTCCGTCGGCCCACTAAAAAAAAATTTACTCGGCTGCGACAGGAATTTTTATGCCAACCCTACTTCTATTCGAAAAACAATTTCGAAAGATGCAAAAAAAAACGAAGTTTTGATGCTACATAATATTGACTGAGAATGGCCAATATTTTTCATTTCTTTACTTTTCTTTGTGTAAATTTTTCTGTTGTATCTGATGTAAGTTATGAGTAATAAGATACCAACAACAATTACTTTTAGCTTTTGAAAAACAAGATTGTTTTGACGACTTAGTAGGTCCGACACGTAAATAAACAAAGCTTGTTTTCTTTCTGCACGTATGGACAAATTCTGATGGAGTAAAAGGTTTTATTATCTACAATTATATTTTAATATTTTTTAACATGAACGGAATAAATAGAAATTGATTTTTTTTTCTCAATTTCACAGCTTCAACAAATCAAACTAAAATGGTGTATTCTTAGACTGTGAAATATGATTACATACATGCAACCAAACTAATAGTCACATAAGCAAAGTAAGAAATCTTTGGACTCACAACAGAGGTGTTCTCTCTTTATGTTGCACTGTAGACGTGTTCTTCAACCGAGTCGGATCGTTTTGGCTGCTAATCTATGCGTTCAAACCTTCTTGTTAAATTTGAATCCAATACGTTAATACTTGACGCTGGAAAAATGTTCGCACTCGAAATTATATGGACAGACAGATGAATATGCTTAGATTAATTCCCGATCCTAAAATTTATAAAAAATATACCTCGAACTTACTTCTGCAAACAATTATATATAACAAAACAACATAGTTCGCCTGGGTCTACTATTCAATGTCCTACGCCACATTGTCTAACACAATTTTTATTTTTGCCACAGAACGCGAAAATTATGCTCTGCTTTTATAGGAACTTACATCTTTGCAAATAAAGGGTTGTTTTCCGTAAGAATGGTTGTGCTAAAGAAATTCAAAAATTGAGGTACGTATTCAAAATTCGGCATAATTAATTTTTATATCAAGTTACTATTATGGATCAATGTTTATCACAACATATTAATAGCTAGACTTTTCTGCCCTGCGAAAGATCGATTTTCGTGAAAATCTATATAGGGCAAAATTTAAAACATGTTCTAAATTTGGTACAATTAATTTTTTTTATTTTAAATTACGGAGTTTCATCATAAAGCTTTGATAGTTAGGACTTTTCGTCAAATGAATTTAATATTTTGTTATATAAGAGGGGGTTCGAAAATAGAACCAGCCAACCCAAAGCTTTCATACCAATTTAGAATGCTGAAATAGTATTCCTTAAACACTTTTGTCGAGAGATTTTGAAAATTGCAATTTTTTTCGTATAACAACGCCTCGAAAAAGGGCATTGATCCAAACCATTTTCAATAAAGTTCGACCTTAAGATAAAACATGTCATTGTACAAAATTTCATGTAGCTTGAAAACATGTTTACATGGTCAGGCGTCAGACGGGTTGACGGACAGCCAGGCTTACATCGATTTAGAAAATGATTCTGAATCGGTCGGTATAACAGAGGTAGGTCTATCTTAAGCGCTTCTGCTTGTTGTTATATATGTCCGCAACAAACTTAATATACCCTGTATCCCAAGTGGCGTAGGGAATAATGATTATATCACCGACCTGTGGCAATGTATATGAAAAAAGCTTTAAACCTGCTTGCTACTCTGCTATTGATCTCAGTTACTAGCGATTGTTGTGGGTTAATGTTTGAGTGACGAAACTGTCATGCCAGTTGACCTTTTGTAAAAAAAGGTCGACTTAGAAAAAAAAACAAAATGAAAGTAACAGGAAGGCATTTAAACAAGTCCTAAAAACTCCCCTAAGCCATTTGTTCAACTATAAACTAATTTGACAATTTTTTGTCGCCGTTTAAAGTGAAAAGGTTTAGTTACATGCTATCAAAGAATTGAGTTACATATGAGTGGGAGTTAATTTTGCTATTTTTTTTTTAAATTATTTTTCTACTAACTGGACACTTGTTTACATTTTGAAACTATGTTTGTTAGAGATATTGTTTATCTAGGGTACGAAGAGCAATATTTAACTGGTTTCACGGTTGGTTGAAATTCAGGTTGCGTGTGTTTTTATATGAAATAAATTCAATTTTGTATCTTTTTTGTGTTTACATTTTTTTTCTCGAGCTAGTATCTTCAAGCTTTGTTCATTGTGTTTTTTCGGTTTAATTGAATTTTATTAGTACAACAATAGAATATATTGATAAAATAGAAATAAACTTTTTATTGTTGTGCATTTAAAGATAAATAAAATTTTAATATATAGCTGTTTGTTAAACTCAATTATACAGGCAAGCAAGAAACAGGTGTAGTTAATACATTGAACGACCACAATTGCATTACAGTCAACACTGTAGTAAATTGCAAGCAATAGGAAATTTCCCGGATAAGAGAAGCAATAATACTAACAACGATTTTTTTGAGACCATAACTTAACGGATGAATACGATTGAACGACTTAAAGTTATCTTCTGCCTGTCTCCCAGTCGCAGAATTTCGCTTAGTTTTCTTCCATTCCTTTTGGGTTAAGACGCCACCTGTATTATGTTTAAGGGAAAATAAATGATAGCCAATAAACAGCAACAAATTGCAGTTAAAGCATTTTAAGCTGTTGCCATCGACATCTTACAAATATCAACGAATTAAAGGAGGCTACGTTTAAAATGAAAAATGCAGCAAGCAGAACGATATGCAGTTGTTAAATTAATGGGTTGAAGCGTTGAAATGCAAATAACCGGACGAATAAAGGTAAATGAAATGCGCCAGAAAATTATATCTGCTTTAAGGCGAATCGTAAACACCATCAACTACCTGAGATAAATAATGTATATAAGACTTATTCCTATCATCACTACGGCTTCTGTGGTAATCACTTTTGGGGAAATATGGTGGTTTGTGGAAGTATGGTGTGGTTTTCGAGTTGACTAATGGTCAGAAGCTGAACAATATTGGACAGTACCGGAAAAATGGATATCCTTGGCACTACATGGCGTACCTCGTACCGATATTGACTCTAAGATATTGAGTATGCAGATAGATACTATGGAGAATCGTATACTGGGAGTCGGGTAATAAGCAAACAGACGAACGATCGTTGCTGAAGATATTGACCGAAACTGTATCCAGTCGTCATTGCGTTTTGTTTTGTGTGGCAAATGGAAGTCGAAAATTACGATACTTATAGCCTTCCGATGGTTAAAAAATGCTTCTCCTTTGCTCCTTTTTACAAAAAAATATAAATGAGAATAAAAATGCAAAACTGCAACTGAAACTTGCTGTGGCTGTCCCTGAAGTGCGTGTAGGCAGAAAAATTGCTTTATTACCCACGTTATGCATGCAACGAACCAACCAAGCTAGCAGCAAACACTTGAATGCAAGCTGAGCTGTTCTCAGGCCAGTCAAAACGTCAACTTCAACATATTTAACACGCACTAATATACATACAAACTTTCTTACACACACGGTACATAGCATGCTCTGCATGAGGCCTCATTCCGCAATTCCTGAATATAAAGTGGGTTAAATTAACTTTCCGTGAATTGTGCTAACAAAGATTGTTAAAAGATCTGATTCTTTAGATTTTAAAGAAACCTTGCTGTATGAATACAAACATTTTTTTTTATCGTAAATACATTTTTTTTAATAAATTTATTAAAGCGCCTGCAAATTTTGTTGCTCGTTTTTTTGTTTTGTTTTTTGTTGTAGTTAGTGAAGGAAAATTATTTTCAACTAATGAAGTTGTTACCTTTGTTTGACATTCCACTATAACAACAATATCGAGAGACAACACTAATAATCTGTTCATTTTCAAACCGATATCATATCCGTACATGATGCATATTAGCAGAATAAAATGACTGGTCCTTGCTTAAAGCGATTTATTTAAGAAGCAAATATACAAAACTCTGCAATTACTTGAAGTTGTTATGAATTTTTGAAATATGAACAATTGTTTATTAAAATCAATTTACGATTTTCAAAAAGTTGGAAGTCCTTCGAAAGAGGCTTCCATGCTAGCTTTCAAGTAAAGGCCCAAATTTAGACCGCATTTGTAAGCAAGAAAAAAAAATGTTAATTAAATTATTTATTGATCCATATAAAAATCATATAAAAGTTCTAACAGTCGAGCGTGTGATTGATAGATCATTGATATAGTTAGCGGTCGAAATATACAAAACTTTATTCGCGTGGAAATATGGGCTCACTAGTAAGTGGCAAAACTTTCAATCATACAAAGATTAATTTAATTGCAGGTAGCTTAACTAACATGAGGAACTGAGGAAACCTAGTTGGGAGTTTTTCTGGCAAAAGGATGAACTAATCATTGTTTTAAGATTGCTCAAGACCTTCTAATCGAACTATATTGATTGTTACGACATATTCTATGGAAAGAAATTTAATTATGACATAATAAGAAATGGGACTTGTAGCTAGAATAATTCGTAATTCATTATCGCTTTAGTGGTTATTATCGGTAAAGGAATCAATTTATCATAAAAGTGAAAAATTGTGATGATTTTAAAAATAAATTTGTGGCATTCCTACTCCAATGCTAGTGTACGCGTTGAGTGTGTGTAACTCCTACTTGATTTAACCTGTAGGAGAATGATAGAGTGCTAGGTATGCCAAACCCACATAAATTATCGAAAATATTTGTATTCCTGTCGCTCAGACAGACACTACCGCAGTCTCACTGTTCTTTCTTTTCCCCTTATGAATGTTTACTCCTTTCTTTTTGTTTGTTTGTTGTTCTTCTTGTAGTTCAGCATTTGCATACAAAGGCCTTCCGCAACATTTATTCGTATGCCTGCACTTTATTACTTGCCGATCTTTTCTGGTGTCTCCTTCTCTTTTTTTTTTTTTTGTTCTTGTTGACGTTGTCAATGTACGTTGCTGTCATTGTCGTTGCTTTTCTTGTCGATATTTGGTACGTGTGTTGCTATCTTAATGGTATAAATGTTGTGGAAATTTTTTGTTGATATTGTTGTTTCTGTTATTGTTGCTATTGGTGACTTTGTATCTTTATCTGCAAACACATCTTTTTGGGTGAAAAATATACAGCAATCGACAACAGTCAGTCAGTGAAGCAAGCAACCAATTTAACCAATCCAATCCAGCCAACCTGGTCGTTGACTGGTATTCAATAAATGAATTATCGCTTTATACCAAATTAATTTTTGTTTCTCATTTTTTTTTTCTTCACCGATTGCCTTTTCACTCTTATTATAACTATAAAATTAAGTTATTCTGCCCTGTTGCTGTCGTGGTTTGCTTGACTTTTCTCTTTTTTTCTGAATTAAGTTAATGAAAATATTTGACAATAGGGTAAAAATTTACATTTTCATTTCTATAATGAAGAGATCATACAGATCAAAGAGGTGACACCGTGCCCTGCTTCAACAAAGGCTCGATGGTGACGTTATACAAGACACACCGTTTTGTTTTTGTAACGAACGACTTTGCACTTTTCTACTATCAGACATTGAGTCAGGTATAAAAAAAAATTTGTTGTTATGAAAAATGGTCTTGTCTTTCGCGCAAAGCTGTAGATTTACTAAGTTGACCAAATTAATTCTTTCTTTTTTAAATCTATTATCTCAAATCTATTTCATTGCCTTTAAAGCAATCCTCAAACTACAGCAATAAATTTTCTTGGCTGAAAATTTGGCCCGTCGGAAGGAATTCATAGTGCACAACAGCACACAGTACTGAAGAAAACTATTAACATCATCTTGACTTTTGAGCGAATTGGGTGCGGTTTTTTCGGTCTCAGCTCATCTTCTGCACCATATTCACTCGGTTAATCGGTTGGAATTGAATGCAATTTAATGCACCCTCTTTGCAGAAGCCCCAGCTGCCGAAACAATAAGAACGTTTCTGAAGGTATTCACATATTCCATGCACCCGCTAAATTTAATTTGAATAGTGGTTTTAATTTTTGGTTATCGACGAATAAGGCATTTCCGTGCCTCGTTCAAAATCTAAAATACGTTGCTAACCTATTTACTTGTGATGATTGTAATCGCTGATTTCGCCGATTTTGGGCATTGCTGTAGATTACGTCTTCGTTACATAAATAAAGTTAAAATAAAAAAAAAAAATAGTCAGTGGGGATGAAACCATAATTTCAATAAAACCAGCTTGAAGTGAGGCAGTTACCTTCTTGTTTTTATGACAACTTTGACATATATACCAATTTTCACCGCTGTCAACTTGATATATATGGCTTAGAGTTTTATATGTAGAAATGTCATAGTTTAATTATATATACTTTTCCTTATAAATATTGCTTTCTAATTCTTCTTCTATAAAATAAACCACTTAATGCTTTTGATTGAAAGGTGAATGCACGTATTTTTAGGTGAAATCGTTTAAGGAAATCATTAAAATCAATTCCGGTATAAACGACCTATGAGTTTATCAATACGCAAATCGAATTGAGAAATTAAGCATATGTTACTGTTCTTATATGGACAATTTCGAAAACGCTTTTAAAAAAAAAAGCGTTAAGAACAACTTGGGAAATGTAGAGTTGCGAAGAATTTAAAAAAGCTTTAATCGCTTTAAAGAATTATTCCTTCTTGTTTAGAAACGTTTTTAATTGCGGGCATTTCCATTTATCCCTTCGATTGTCGACTGCCACTTCTAAATATGCACTTGACTTATTTATAACATTTTTAAGATTGAGTTCTTCTTTTATTGTATTCGCCTGTTGTATTTATTGATACCTGTCGCCATTAGCATGTAAAGCTTCAGTTTTTTTTTTAACCCTTAAAAAACCTTTGCGAGAGCTGCGAGAAAGACTGTGAGAAAGATAGCCAAATACATCAACGATGTTTTAGTGATCAAGAACGCTTGTATGATATACTTCAGTTACTTCAAAACTGTTTTTTCTAACACTAAAAAAATGGAATTCTTTACCTGCGAATATTAGGTCAATGGCTAACACCGGCAGCTTCACTATGGAAATTAAGACGTTCTATAATGCTTGTATCAATGTATGATCTTCACAATCTGACTGTTATAAACTGATTGTTACAATTGGACAGTGCGTTCATGATATTATTAATGATATATCGTTTAATTAGTATTTGTGTAACCCTACTGTGATTTTAATTTTGGGGTTTGTTTTTTGTGGGGTATTATTATCGCCTTTGCAATGATATACATACTTAAGAGCTTTTGTAAAAATAGGCGATTATTGTCCACACTGGATTGATAATTGTTTCTTACTGATTCCAAGAAAATATTTAGTTATTGTGAAATGATTTATAATTTAATACCGAGCTTTAAGAGATATAAAAATCTTCCTCTCTCCTTATTTAATTTTCGTCTAATTTTGGCTTTATCTTAGTTTTAAATGTGTAAATAAATATTCTATAAGCCTTTGAATCACGTTGAAACACGTTAGTTTCATAGGTTTTTAACATGATCTTGCGGAATGAATACTTGTCTTAAATGAATAATTATCAGCTATTACAAGCTACACTCTTTGCCAAGGGGGAGGCTCCTTTAAAGGCACATCACATCTTCGCCCACCTTGGATTGTTCAATAAATATTGGAAAATGGGACTTTTTTGCATATAAAGATATATTTTCCATACTTTATCATCCGATCCACCACACGCTAATTCAGTTCAGCTTAGAAAGTTGAAATATTATTGCGAAGCGATTTCTGTTGAGAAATCTTAAAAATTACATATATTTTTTCTTATAAAAATTCATAAAAATAAGGCGTTATATGGGGATTTGTCGAAAAAATGGTTCAATCCGATCCCTTTTTAACGGCGAAAATTGCCACCTGTAGGATGAACACAAGAATATGGGACAGATATAAAATGGACAGAAAGACAGGCAACATTAGATTGTTTCAGACAACAATTCTGAATGGCACGGTGTCGTAGAGGATGTATGTATTTCAAATTATATTGGGTGTTAAAGCCGCCCGCACAAGCTTATTATAGCCTGTGCCACAAGTGGTATGGTGTATAAACCTATTGAGGACATATTAACGAATTACCACATTATTCAATGGAATTGAGAACAAAGATGAAATCAGACAATATATGAAATAAGATAAAACAGCAAAACAGGTATATTTTAATGAATTGTTGAGAACTCGTGCTGTAGAATAAACAGAACAGATTTCATGAGCCATATGAACAAGAGCCATGTCACCTGTTTGATCCGCTTGCTAAAAAAGCCATAGTTTCACTGTAAAGACTAAGATAAGATTATTTATATATTAAAAAAAAAATCTCAAATATTTTCCTTTAGAAAACTAAAGAATTGAAATATAGTGCAGACCGTCAAAATAAAATCAAATAACCCTCGAGGACAAATGTAATATCAACAATGTAATGACCAGCAATAATGAAAGCAAGCATATTTACAGAATTCAAAGGAGTATAGAATTAAATAAATATATCAATTTACGTTAGAGCTTAACTTGGAGAGAAATGTTTTATCAGGTTGCCAGTATTGTATGATTGCCCGTCATGTCCTAAGTGCTAATTTAGGCATAATAACCGAGTATTTTACGTGCTATTGTTAAATTACGCAATTTATATGCATAAAAGTCTTGACTGTAGATCAAATAACAACCATTTCTTTTTCGTTGCTATTATTCTCTTTTCAATCCTATGGGCAAACAAAAGACCCTTCTTATGTGAAAAATGTAAGTGAAACAAACCCGAAAACTTGATTAAAAAAGTTTACATGCACTCATCTTTGGCTTAAATAGTATAACGCATAACACACATGTATGTGAGATAAATATTTATTTATGTGGCTGTCTTCGGTATGCACATAGGTTTATGAGAACCCGATTTTTAGTTATGGCAGAGAGTGTGCATGCTTAAGGACGCCTGATACGTTTACAAGTTGAAACAAAAAACGTTTTTATGGGTAATTACACGTTCCGTAAATATTTACAAGAAATATGAAAATTCAAGTATCATATTGCACAAAATTGAAGAGACTTATTCGCAAACTACCCCAATCAAACTGGGGGTGGAAAATAGTGAAAGTTAGTACAAAACATTCGCATAAGCAATATTGAGAAAATGATGCCAAAACATGGAACACTAGTTTTTATTGATTTACGCTTTTTTTGTGTGGCACACAGAAGTAAATATGGAAAACTCTAGAAAAACACCGTATTCCTCAGCAAATGCTTAAGGTCTAAAGGTATATGCCTGGCGGTTAAGACCTCAGAGTATATTATCAGCTGCATGTGTTGGTGCGCCTAGTATATTAAACAGTTCAGCACATATTAGAATCGCGTTTCCATTGTCATGGCCGTGTTAGGCTCTTCATTCTGGATGGGAAAGACAATATGTTATGGTTGCAGGCATCTTACCGTCACTAATAGAGGTTGAAATTCTTGTAATATTTTCAATCCTCTATGGATTAAGGCAGCCGGTTGGGTATAACCGGTTAAGATACTACAATTTCAGACACTACTTTTTGTACCACGAAAATGAGCAGACAGGAGAATACTTTCTCATTGCTCGTCTAGTCGAATCTACTTGTTTGAAGTATTTTTATGGCACACTAATTTTTGTAATTGATCTACCCACTATATGCAACAATATACCTAAGTGGAGTAAGGCCAGAATAAAATTTCTGGCTTCTTTTTTCCTTTCCTTTAAATATAGATTTGAAAAAAGTTTTTGCTGCCAAACTTATTGCAAACCATTTCATTACATAAATTCCAAATTTTCAGAATGGCGGAAAACTACCGGTAAAATGATATAGCTTACAGAAATGACAGCAAAAACTTTATCCCCATACTTATATGGGATTACATGACGGTGAAAAGTACAAGTTCTTTTGGAAGTAGAAAAACGAATCCTAGGTAGTCTCATTGGGTATGAAGTCCAAAATGCAAGTACGAATTTGGTGTTCACGAAATTTTAGGGCTACGGGATCGCAGGACCTATGGATTAACATTCTCATCATTTCTCTTTTTCGTTCACGAATATTGTGCTGAAAACGCAAGGGATCGTTAGAAACTTAATTGAATTTGCTTTCCTTTAATGATTTTGAATGAAGATGAATATATAATATTTATATTTTTCACTCAATTATTTCGGAATCCCCTTTATTTTGGTTTTACCTTCTAACGCACATGATGCTGCAGAAAATCAAGTTAAGGTTCTTCTTTCATCTTGAACACAATCTTTTCACATTTATTTTAAACGAAAATTTAATTTTTCTTGTAACGAAAAAATAGAAACATAAAAATACAAAAAATTTATAAAACAAAACAAAAAAAAAAGCAAAAAAGTATGTTGAGAAGATTCTGGTCGCTATAAGTAGAATTTTGCGTACCCAACGTTTCAGGAAAATACACGAAAAATTTGCAAAACGTTGTGCCAACGGGTTGCGTTTTAGATGTCTATAAATTTGGTCTGGTGAGAATATATTCATTAAATTATAGAGTCATTATTCCTGAACTTGACAGTATTTTAGTTCTACTTTGAAATTATTACATTCTTATAAGCGAAATATGGTCATTTCTAAACTGTATAGTCAGTCATCCAATAGTTATCCTCTAGGTTATTACTTCAATTTTTTGATTGGTACGACGAAAAGTTGGGAGGACGATTATATTTGGTTAGAATTCCGTGCTAATCGAACGGCATGACCAGTCCTACATAATTTTGCACTCCAATAGTGAACACAAATATGAGACAAACACTCCAATTCAGTAAGAATGTAGGACACAGGAAAGCAAGCATCTCCTGCCAGCGAAAGATAGCAACCAAGCGTTTAAGAATAGAGAAAATAAAAGCAAACCACACGACCGACGTAGACGCAGCATAGGATGTAACCAAGCATGTGTACTCAATTTTACACCATGACTTAAATAAATTATAACCAACAAAAAACACTCGAAGTAAAAGTTAAAAAAAAAAAATGTAGAATCATTTTTATGTGAAATGTCAACTACAACAACTACAACATCATACCACGTACAAAAACAATACCGTAGTAAAAAATTTATAAAAAAGAAATTTAACGTAAAAAGAAAAATCTACTTTCCGTTACCCTTCAAGGAAAAAAAGGAAACGAGACGGAGCACAAAGGATGGTGTTGGTTGCATGGTGGAGGTAATAAGCCAACAATACTGCTCTCAGAGCATCATCATAGGTATGGCAATAATAACAATAATAATAATATTGTGTAGTAATAACACAACCCAAACATTACAAACAACGGCAACAACGTCAAACATATAATTTTCTACTACAGAAAAAGATTCAAGAGATTGGCGTAAAAAATCTAACGAAAATGTTTTGAATTTTTAACATGTATGCTTAAGTTTTGTGTGTAAGAGCCTGTTTGCCGTTTTCTTATAACCTCTCTTCTTTCTTCTTTTTGCTTTCTTCCCTCTTCCCTCTTTCTTCTTTCTTTTGTCTTTTGTTTTATTGTTTTTTTTTTTTTTTTTTTTTTTTTTTGTTTCCATAGACTATAACGAAGAAATGCTGTTTGACTGTGTTTTTTATTGCACTCTTGAGAAATTTATGAATATATTCACGTTGCTGAATGAGTACGTGTGTCTGTTTGCACCTTGAAAGGGTTTCTTTAAAGCCAACAACAGCAACAAGAACAGCAATCCTTATAAAAGTATACCTATGCGCAAATATAAGTATATGACTAGTAGTCATCTCCACCCCGCACTTTTAGCTGGATATCATAATGTAGTAAAACTTCACCTTAAGAGTTTAACAATAGTGTGCTTGTATTTGTGTGCAGCTTTTGCTGGCATGCATGTAAATGACAAGGACACATGTTAAAACAAAGTAGTTGTTTTTTTTTAACTCTCTTTTTTATGTACTCCTCGTACGTAGCACAAGGACTTCAAGTCGAATAAATAAATGTTACAAGTTTTCTCTTTTTTTTAACGTTTTTTCTTTTTTTCTATAAATTTTTATTATATTTGCTAAAGCGAGAGTAAAATATGTGTTTAAGATACAGTTTATCTTTGAAATAAGTAATAATAACACTTGAGACTCAAGTGCTTCTTATATAACGTATTAAAACACCCAAATAGATGGATGCACCAGCTTACTGCAAATTGTATGTGCATGCGTAGAAACATGTATATCTACCATCTAATATCAGTTTAACAAAAATCCAATTTAATCATGTTTGATACTTTATCATCGGTATGAAAAATCTCTTTTTTATGTGATATTTTAAATGCAGTTTCTGAAATGTGCTGGCATGTGCGTCTACATATGATGAGTTTAGCGGAAGTTACGATTTATGATCTATAAATTTCGATATGTAAGTCTTGTTCAAAATTGAAAATGCAAAGCTTTCTTTTAAGGAATTTCCTCTCTAAAATTATATTTTAAAACAAAGAAAAGTCTTAAATGCTCTTTAACTCTATTCATTTCTTTTCACTCGCAGAACTTTCGGTGCGTTAATGGGCACAACTTTCCTTCAAAATCTTTATGCAAATTTGATAGTAATTTTGAGAAAGTAATTTCCAAAGTCTTGAGGCTTTAAAAGAGACATTTAATAGTGGAAAACAATTAAGAGTTCTGCTAGGAACAGAAAGTCGGGAGGAGGTTGTCAGGGAGCCCAAAGGCTGGAGTAGATCTCGTATATTTCGTATGAAATTTCTATAGGAATGAAGCATTCTTTCTTTCGTTACATTATTAGTATAAACGCCACGTAATTGCTGATTGGTTGCTCCTATTGCTTGACGGAAAGAAATGGTGAAGGTATAATTACAAACAAATCTCATGGGCAGCCGAGTTCGTTAACATCGAAGAAGGGTTTCAAATTTCAAGTGCGGTGGAATTGTCTTTGGTTGTAGCTATAGTAAACGCTTAGCTGGTAAAAGTGTAACACTTACCGATTATAACCACTATGTTGCGTCCAGTCCCTACCGCTTTCTCTTCCACACTTCTTTCTTCTCCTAGGTTTGATTCGTTGATACAAGTTAGCGCTTCGTCAAAGTCTATAAAACAACGTTAGCGTTTCTGCTACTGTTGAGTCGATCGGTAACACAAAAGGTACAAATAAGCAGGGAAGTCCCTCTGGTTTGAGCTATGCTGAACTGGCAGAGCTATCTCCTCCCATTGGCGTTACTCAATCTACTCAGGCGTCATCGCCTAAAACTGATAATGGAAATAGCAAATCGTCCTCTTCCCCTGACGGTTCGACTGTGAACGCTGCTCGCCAAACTGGGCACGACGCACAAGCTGCTTATGTAAGTGTGGTTACCCCTTCTATATTCTCCTTAACTCAAAAATCCCCATCCGTGAATCCTACTGCTACTAGTAAAGATGACATTTACTTCAAGGCAGTTCCTCCAAGAAAGGTAATATTTGTGTCAAGACTGGCACCTCATACATTTGTGTATAACATAAAAAGTTATCCGGCGAAAGTCTCATCTGTCAATTTAAAGCGTGTTAGCATTTTCAAATTGGCTCCTACTCAAACTTGAGCAATCACGTCTTGTAAAATTCTAGTTCCGACTGAAAACATGGATATATTGTTAAATAAACCTTTATGTTCGGTTGGGTCCCTAGTTAAGGAATTTATCCTCCGTGATCGACCCCGTAATACTAATGCAGTACCCCTTTCCCCTTCCAAAAACTAAATATTTCTTCAGGCTCATTATCTCTTATTTATCAAAATGTTAGGAGCCTAATTCAAAAATTCGTTCAACTTTCCTAAATTCAGTGAGGACGTAGTTTTCCTATTTGGCCTTCACTGAAACTTGATTAAAGCCGGATCTACATTCGTCGGAACTTTTCCATAATTCGTTTCAGGTTTCCAGAAATGGTCGGCTGTATCGCAATGGTGGTGGTGTTTTATTTGTCATATCTGCGGCAGCTCCCTCCTATTCAATTGAATTTCCCACTACTCCCGACGTTGAATTTATCGCCATTCGAGCGAAATTTCCTAATGAACACTTATATGTGATCTGTTCCCATATTCCCCCAAATTCAAATATCTCCATATATTAGAAACAGGCTGCCCTCATTTGCCAAGTAGCCAAGCAATCTAAACCTGCGATATAGCCATTGCGTTGGGTGACTGCAATTTGCTTCAAGTCACTTGCTGTTACAGTGATAATTCTAGTTGTTTGATTCCTACTTCAAGATCTGATGGCGCTGTTGTGTTCTTTAGAAAAAAATTAGTTCAATACAACGGTACTCCCAATTGCAATAGTAGACTGCTTAATCTGTGCTTTGCCAGTTTTCCTGAGATTTGTGTTAATCGTTGTCTTCCTTTTAATTTGCCTGCGGATCCTTACCATCCACCATTTCATTACAAGCATGATGGTTCGTTGAACTTATGTAACGTTCCAAATTCAACTTTTTCAAATAAATTTTATGCTTCAATGCTAAAATCTCTTCTTTCACATATAATGCTCGATTTTTTAACTGGAAGTATTGAAAGCTTACTGTCATCGTTCTACAGTATATTAAGTCTACCTATTTCAGCATCTGTTCCAGTCAAGCAGTCCCGACCTCAAAGCAGGTGTTCCCTGTGGTTTAAGAAGACAATTAAATATTACAAAAATAGAAAAAACACGCTTTTCAAAAAGTATTCGAAAAGTGGCTCTGCTCTCGACTATTTCGCTTACTCGGCGGCAAGGCGTAGATTTAACTTTCTCAACCACCGATATTATTGCTAAAAACTGCAAAATGGATAAGCTCTTATTTGCACAATAAATCGTTCAGGGTTTTGTTTAACTTCATCACTTCGGAGGAGTTCCCCGTGACGTCTGGCGTACCTCAATGCAGCCATTTAGGTCCCATTTTATTTAGCTTATACATTAATGAACTCTCATCGGTGATTAATTGCAGCCAGATCTTGATGTAGTCTCATGATATGAAACATCTTTCTGCGTAGAATCGCAATCACGCCAGCTTCAAAGTGACTTGAAGAATTTGGTTGCATGGTCCTCTTTGAATTTTCTGAAACTAAATCTAAATAAATGTAAGAAGCTTTCTTTCTCGAGAAAGAAGTCATTCATCAATCAGTATTTCATTGATTCTCACAAATTGGAGGACGTCGATTCGTTCACAGAATTAAGCGTTCTATTTGACCATAGGTTACGTTTTAAGTTGCATATTCGGCTCTCGTTAAGCAAAGCTCTGTTCGCGCTTGGTTTTATAAAGAGATGATGATTCGTACATTACGAAAAGACTGTACATGTGTTTGGTTAGACCTATACTCGTGTATACCTTCGTTGTGTGGTCTTCTTCATATAGGTGCTATGTAGATTCAATTGAATCTGTTCAAAAGCAATTGTTGCTGTTTGCCCTTAGGAATTTGGGTTGAGACCCGATTGCCTCTCTTCCCCCCTCTGAAAATAGGTTGCTTCTATTATCCTTACCGTTACTTGAGAAACGTAGATTTGTTCTTGGGGTTTCCTTCGTATAAATAAATTAATAAATGGTACAATTGACTCGCCCGCATTATTTCGTGAGATAGGCTTTAATATCCCTAACCGCTTTTCTATGCACTTTATCTTGATTAAGCTTAATCAATATAAATACAATTATGAGCTCTTTAGCCCGCTCAGAGTTGTTTGCAGAAACCCAAATGATGTTTATCACTTATTGTTATTTTAAGACTCTTTAAGGCCTATTAAAGCAACTTTGCTTAATGTGCGGGTTTTACCTATGTCATTTCATTCTTAATATCTTATTTTTTATTTGCAATAATATTGTGTTGTCAACGTGTTGGTTGCCAAGCTTATGCATGTTTGCAATGGTTTAGGGGTTCACTAGCAACCTGGATCTATTCTTGTTGCGGGTGTGCTTCTGTGCTAGCACAGATGCACTGAATTCGTTCGTAATTTTCTTTAGTTGAGTTTCATTCATAAATTAAATAAATAACCGTGTCGCAGGCAAAAGGGATATCCCCAGAGTGACTCAAAAAAAAAAAAAATTCTGACGTCGGTTTGTGATTAACCCTAGTCATTGGATACATGGAAAACAAAGTATACAGAAGCATGGAACTTTTTATTTAAAAGTGTAATTACGCTAGGTTCTCTTCCACTCTTTTCTGTAATTAATTGAGTCTTGAGCGTCTTTATACTACATGCGCCTATAGAAATAGGAAGTGTACGTGAATGGATAGATGAATTTAGTTAAAGCAAATAACTTCATTCTGGTGGGTCCGGTTACACCAAATCAAAAGTAATCCAAATGAGCAAAAAGGCTATCTTCAGCTGTAATCGAATTTTCGAACTCTTGATCTTAAAATAAACATATATGAAATATGTATATATGTATATAGTCGCAAAACTTACAACAGATCGGCACATGTACTGTATATGTATATATAAACTATATATATATATATATAGATATAGATATAAAATATATACATATATATATACATAGCCTAGATGAGTGCGCCTGATTTTCTACATTTATAAAGCTCAAGCATATTTAAAGCGAATATGGTTCGTCTTTTCTTTTTTGTACTCAAAGTAGCTTTCAAGCGTACAAAATATAAAGTGTACTACCAGTTGTGCAGTTAGCGTTTTACAATAATTTATAGGGGAATGCGTTAATTTGTGTGGAGGACATAGATGTATAGGGTATCCTACCTGCAGATGAAGAATAGAAATGTGCTTAAATGTTTTTGGCGTTTCATCCACAATCTGTCCGAGATTTGGGAAAAATGCACAGCTAGCAACGTGTTTTATCATAATAAACGTGTACACTCTATAAAAAATTTCTGATTTCATATTTATACGCGTAACGTATATCATAATATTAAAATGGCATGAACACGTTAGAACACTAAAGTGGATCGCGGTCTGCTAATTAATACCCTACATCACTCTACATATATTTATTTACAATATGGCGTTATATGAGAAATGCTGGAAAAATATGAGAAGTGCTCTGTTCGAATCATTTTTAATAGTGTTCGTCCTTGGTACAAAAGATGCTCATACAGTAAATTTTAACTAAGTATTTCCAAAACTGCGGCCTATAGGGTGAATGAAAGAAACCAAGATTGATACATGAACAGACATGCTTAAATCAAATCAGGGGGTGATTCTGAATTGATCGGTGTAACAAAAGTAATGCATTAAACCTAGCTATTTCTGCATCCGTTACGATCAAGTAACCTCGCCCTTGAAGCAAGTGTCCGCTATCATTTAGCACGACAATTAAATATTTCAAAAATAGTAAGAATAAACTTGTCAAAAAATTTATGAAAAATGGTTCTGGTTACGACTACTTTGCCTTTTATGCATCAAGGCATAGATTTGATTATTTAATTACCTCAACGACCAATATCATTGCAGATATCTTCAGCTGATAAAATCCTTGGTACTTGTTAATCATAGATATTTTTTTAGGTATGCCAGCTTCAAAAAAATTATCTCCATATATCCCTCGCATGTTTCTTTCAATGGCCCTGAGTCCTGTAATAATATTGTAACCTCGGATCTCTTTGCTGAATACTTTCGACGAAATTTTTCAGCGGCTAATTCCTATTCAACTGTCAACTATCCGTGCCCGATATCTGGCACCGTTTTAATTCCTAGTTTGTTCATTTCTGAAAATGGTGTTTTAGATGATTTAAGGCTTCTAAAATACAATTCTGTGCGTGGACCTGATGGGATCGCATCATGTATACTTAAAACATCCTTTGCCGGCCTATGTGGTGTTATTTCATTGATTTTTGTTTTATATAATCTTATGTTTCTCCATTCCGGCATAGCTTTTGTAAAGGAAGACCTATCACGAATCTCTTAGAGTTTACTTGCCATGTTTTCAAGGTTTTTTTTAATGGCTCCTGCACGGACGCCGTGTTTACAAATTTTAGTAAAGCGTTTTACTTAGTTAACCACAACTTATTGATCTTCATACTCCAGGTCTGTGGTTTCGCTTTGTGTCTAGTAAAATGATGCTTATCTTCATAACAGATTGTTCACGGTTCGGTTTAACTTCATCTCCTCGAAGGAATTTCCCGTGACCTCTGGCGTCCCCCAGGCGGCCATTTAGAGGCCCTTTTATTCATTTTAAACATCAACGATCTCTCCTGGATAATTAAATCCGATTAGTAATTCAATGTACGCCTACGATGGTAACATGTTTTCTACCTTCCCCTTGGAATCGCAACTCTATCATCTTCAAATTGACTTAAAGAAATTTGTTACATGGTGCTCGTGAAATTTTATGAAATTAAACATAAAAAAACAAGAAGCTTTCTTTCCCAAGGATGAAGTCATTCAATCCTGAGTATTTCATTGATTCACACAACTTGGAAAACGTAGATCCGTTGTTGGATTTTAGGGTGCTATTCGATCAAAGATTACGTTTTAATTTGCACATTGAGCTCTCTTTAGGTAAAGCTAGGTCCGCACTAGGTTTCATTAACAAGTGGTCCAAAGAGCTTAATGATCCATAGAGTTGTTTGCAGAAACCCAAATGATATCTATCACTTAATCACAATTTCGCATTCTTTGAAGTCTATCAAAACAACTTCGCTTAACACACCTGATATGCCTACATCGTATTTAAACTAAATTTTAATCTTAACGTCCCATTATGGTTCGAAAATTAATTGGTGTTGCTTACTGTATCGGTCGCCAAGCTTTAGCATGTTTGCGATGGCTTAGAGGTTCACTTGCAATTGCGTTCTGTACTGATTGTGGGTGCGCCTCTGTGCTAGTTGTGTACATTTTTCCCTTTTTTTCCTTCTTATTTATTTATAGATGAATTATTTTTTATTTTTTAATTTTTTTTTCTTTACTTTTATTTACATGCTTTACATCGTGCTGTAATATTAATTGGTATAAGATTTACTTCTAAGAGTCAATTGAATTCGACAGTTAATTTGTTTTAGTTGAGTTTGGGTAAGTAAATACAATAAATAAATAAAAATCTCAAGTTCCTATGGGTGTTGCACTTAACTTACTTATAATAATATACCACAGGTCCTGTAGAGTATGAAAACCAGAAGACTATTGCTTAGTTCATCTAGAGTCTCAACCTAAGAACCTACACTACTTCGTCTAGTACAGTTAGTCGCTCGTCTTAGTAATAATAAAACAAAAATTACACGTTTTTTCAGCAAAGTCATTCTTCTCATAAAAGCCCCTAAATTGAAGGATTCCTAAAACATCACATGTCGTGGTCCAAATTTAGCCAAGTTAATTTAACGCCTAAAAATGTTCTTATTTTTCA
>NW_023998454.1:1383432-1518290 GCF_014805625.2 Glossina fuscipes | reverse complement strand
CGTTTGTACGTCCGATGTTTGTCCATGTAAATTAGTGTTCAAGCTGCAGGCCGCAATTTCAACATATTTCGATGAAATTTGGTACACCGTCTTGTTTTGAGACAAGGACGAATGCTATTGAAGATAGTTCTGATCGCTCCACTTTTTCGAGCACTTCCCATGTGTCGCCTTATTTTGAAAAGTCGTTACATGAATAACTAACTGTAGGTAGTATAGAAGTTTTATTTGTGCCTTACTTAGATTTTAAAAGCCATAATAATAAAACTTTTTTTGTAAAATGAGCCAGTAACAATTATTATTGATTCTTTTGCTTTCCTTTGCATGCTAACAAATCTCCCTGTTTGGCAATTAGATAAATTAAAGTCATTCAATTTTAACTAATTCTTTGTCTGGTTAAAGCCAGCACTTAAATGACAGCAAACTAATGAAGAAGAACGTCTACAAAACTAGATTTCAATGAAGTTAAACTTTTGCCAATTGAAGAAAGAAAAAAAAACAACAGCAACTTTTAATCAAATTAAGCTGAAGCAAGCGTAAAAGGAGAACTAAAGAAGAAAAACGAAAATAGAAAAAAATAGTGGAAAAAGCGAAACTGCTTTGAAGTATAACTACTACCACTTTTTCGACTACGTTTCCGTACGTCAATCTGTCCGTATTGAGTAAGACAGTGAAGAAACTTGAGGGATTAGTGAAAAGGCCAACTCTTGGCAATTTGAGCATCAGCAATAATTTCAAATGCAAAGACTACAAAAGTTTGCTATGTAGCTGTTTCTGCGAACGTTATGCGAAGAATTTTCTTCAATAATTTCAATTTTTTTATTGAGCAAACTTTAACAGCGTTAACGTATTACACAATTAAGCGTTTTCCTCGCGCTTACTTTATGAAGCAAAATTGCTGACTGCAGTTGCTATATATTCAATAAGTTTCAAGCTGAATTGTGTGAATTAATTTCATTTTAATAAATTAGACGTTTTTGTTTTGGTTGGGTTTTAAGCCTTTGTTAACGCGTGTTATCCTTTAACAATTGCTAATTGAATCACGCCTTGAAGCTTTTCAGAGAAATGAGAAGCAATACGAAAAGGAAAAAAGAAAGAAGGAAAGTATGTGTGGCCAACATGGTATTTGCTCTTAGATTATGAACCCTTTCTTAACCTTTCTTTTCCATCATCGCTGTTATGATATTAAAGCCGGCAGCGTAAACAATAATCTTGCTGTCAAATCCAGTATTCTTAGAAAGCTAAATAACAATAAATATTTTTAAAGTCGATTAAAAAGGCATTTGAATTTAAATAGAAGAGCTATTCTCTTTGTGCTAATCACAGTTGGGTTTCAACAGTGTTTCGTTAATCGTACAGTGTAACACAATGTCAAGTTTCATTTTGTGAACTGCTGTCAGAGATTCTTATGTTATCCATGGGCTTAGCTAATACAGGTAGCCAACATGTTTTTACTCCTTTTTTACTGTTGCCATATGTTGGAGTACAAAAATTATTTGAGAAACAGATACTTGTGCTGCAACGTTCTTAGTCTGACGGAAGTAAAAATTAATTTATGATTATTCAACATTACTTGCGAAGCTTTTAAATACGTTTTTTAAGTAGTAGTTAAGTTATTTAGAATGAAGAAACTTCTGCTAGAAAATAAGGCAAAGAAGTTTAGCTGAAACGGTTAAAGTTTTCAAAAAGTTTCGATTATCATACACAATAGTACATTTCGAGACATCATTATCAAGTCTCCAAAAAAGTACCGTGCATAAATGCTTCGTGTTATGTCCGTAATAATCGGCTTAATGCTAAATGAAATATCCAATATATGATGGATTCATGCCGATGAAATATTGCCAAGTGATTTAAGCGACTATTCTATTTGACAAGACAGTTTGATAAATCGGAAATCCACGTCATCATAAATTGTTCTGCTGCTAACGAACCACAGGACATTAGCAATCAGACGGAGATCGTTGGATTGATATTTTTGGAGTATTTCAATATTGAAGTTATTGGCTGTTCCTTACAGTTCTACATGATAGGTCCAAATAGGTTGGAGGATATTCTTGTACAAAATGCATTTATTATACGCTATACCATTTGTGGTACTGTGGTATATTAGTTTTGTTCGTATGACCATCTTCCTCATCTCTGTTCTCGTATTTTTATATTTAATATAGCATATAGCTCGATGCTTCTAAGTTAATCGTTATGTGAAAGCTAAGGTCCAGTTCTTAATTATTTTTAATAATAAATGCAGAAACTCGTTTCCTCGCGTTTTCCTCGATAGTCAGCATTATGGTCATTTAACTTTTAAAACCTTAACATTATTAGACCAGGCTATGAAAAATTAACGATATGCAAAGTTTTTACTCCGGTGTTCACCAAATTTCCATGTGAAACGGGTGCTGCCATCTGGCCAATCAATCGTTAATATGTCGATGAAACTATTTAAAACGCACAGGAAGACCGACAAAGAGTATTGTTTATTATTTATGTTTGATTCTTCTTCTTAGCATAGTTCAATCACCACATTTCTTCCCTCGTTATTACAAATTGAAAGATTTTTTTAAGACAGTCAACCAATTACTAATAGGAAAAAACAGAATGGTGTAGTGCTTCAGCTATTTGTCTAATCTATCTACACCGATCATTGAGTTCAAGGAGATCAAGGAGATCACCTTTTTTGTCCTCTCCTATATCAAATCTCCGTTTACCAGAGAATAGTCACTCTCTCCGTCTATATAAGTTTTTGTAAGTGGCTTACCCTCCGGAGTTATAATTGGGTTTTGCGGTAAACGAAAGCCTAACTTGGACTGGACTTGTGTGACAATTCGAGCAGCGACTAATTCATTAGCTATTGGATGTATCGCTCTTCGGTTGGTTAATAAAATTTCGTCTTATTTTTTTCACATAGCCGGGTTAAGCCGTTAGCGGTTTAAGTTTATTTTTGATCACTCTGCCAGGTCATTCATAGCAAGATGACAAGGAGCCTTGTTTGTGAATAATCTCGGTGCTGGCCCATGCCATGTAATTCATGAAAATCAAAGCGATCGTTAACAAGTACGATTGAGATAACGTAAAAATAATTTTCCGGCAAACTGCAATTAATACTGCGATTGCAGAATGTGGTCATATTATTCACAATGCGTACCTCTGGTCGTTTGCTGAAAGTGTCCATGAAGGCGAATAAATATCTGGCTATAAGCGCAAAATCGGAGTGCATTCCATCAGAAGCTTTGTTACGACTACGTTAGCATGCCAAGCAATTCAAAGCTATAGTTTCTTTCTTGTTATCTGTTTCCATCATAAATAAGCTCTAGCCAGGCATTTTCATTTTAGACATACATTTTACACATGTGACACAAGATTTGGGGGACATAAAAACGTATGCCCCATAACAAGGTTCATTTTTACAAGGTAAACTCTTCTTGCTTTCAAAAATTCTACTAGTTTGGTGATTTCCGAAGCTTCTTCTTTCATCCGGTTTAGAAAAACTGGCAGAAACATCCTCTATTAATTCCACTTCGATCAAATAAACCTCTTCGATGAATTTGGCTTGTTTCTTAGCGGTTTCTTTAAGTTTTTTAGAGCGTACATTGGAAGTTGGCAGAGGAGTGTCTGAATAGATCTTGTTTAGTGATTTATTGTCGGTAATTAGAGCCAATTTTCCGTCGAATAATTTGGTAATATTTTTTAATTCCAAAAATGACTTCCCCACCTGATTGTTGAAACGTTTGGGGGCAAGCTGGATTAGTTCCCCGGAGTCATGCTTACAGCTTGGTTAATTACTGCTCCTATACAACAAAGTTAAAATTTGGCATATAAATTCGGCCACATTGGTCTATTTTGCAGTTCTCTCCGCTCGATATTCGATAAGGGTTTCCAGGGAAAGTAAGCCTTTATGTAGCAACAAGACATAAATTTCGTACTTTTTTAGGAAAATAATGACGTGGACAATTTAATGGCTAATCTTGACCGAGACTATTATGATTAACTTTGGGTGCTTTTATATAATTACACATACATATAAATAAAAAAAAATTAGGATATCATTTTTATAAGGTAAAAAAAAAATTTTTCAAATAATGTAAATGTATATTTAGGAATGTTTTCAAAAGAAGTTTAATTATGATTTCTTAATTCGCGGTTTAGACTAAAAAACTCTACTTTTCATTTGCTTACTTTTGTTTCAATTCAAACTTCGGTACTTTCATGTAGGTGCAGCAGGTCGTGTTATAGTAATTTTTACGAGTTTAGTTGCTCAATCATTAGATACTCCAATATAGAGCGTGATAGCATTTCAGAGTAACTTTAAATGATTACTCATCAACTTAAAAACCCCAGCCTTGCGTTCTTCATACTTTACAGTCCATTACGGTGATGATTGCTGATGTAAATGACAGTGTAGATGACTGCTTAACAATGCGTTTGAAAGCATAAGTATAAGACTGAGATATAAGCTTAAATGCGAAACACTAACCAACCAATCATATACCGTAGTAAAGACAACGACCATAATATACAGTACATGTATTGAAGGAATGATGAAATGAATGTGAGTGGGTGCAGCTGCCATCTCAACGATATCATCAGCATTATTGACATCGTCAAGAGAATCATCTTCATTGGCACCATAAGTAGTCGTTACAGCGCAGGCAGTAGCGGGAAAATAGTAACCATAATGCTATACATGCAACAATGGTACGAATTCTATTCATACAGGTATATATAACACATATAACGATATATGTAATATATATTTATAGTCTTATTCACTCGTTTGAATTCACATACCTTCCTACGGATACTTGTGTGGTTTTTGAAATGTTGGGGTTCGCTGAATAACTTAACTGACTGACTGACTGACTGACGCAGTGAACTGTGTTCGTGTACTTCTATATGGTATGGGTTGTGTTGTCATCTATGAAATTTTGTATGCACATTTACAACTACTTGAATTGCTACTTTATTGTAGAGTGCACTTCACGACATACGACTCCATGCAAAAAGCACACACACATATATATATATATATATATCGTATATCCCATAAGCAACACCATACATGCTTTATGGATTATTGGCTTTTTAGTATTCCCTGTGGTCTTCGTTTGTTTATCGACCACTTTTAAAAAAGAGAGAAAAGAAGGAAATCAAAAAAAAAAAGAAGAGAAAGACATAAGTTTTTCTTTTTCTTTATCTTTTTTATAAAATCTTTTAGTAAATAGCATCTCTCTGGACTAATCCTTCTCTTTCCTATTCGTTCGCTCGTTACAAGCAACAGTTAAGTGCTTGCGCATAGTGGTGTTTTTGCTTACATTGTGTTTGTCGTAGCTGTTGTTTATAATACTTGCTTGCTTTTCCCTACTTTGGTGGGTTAATCTTGTGCGGAACCAAGTCAAACTGCTTGACATGCAGTCATGATTAAGATTTATTTGCAAATTTCAAACTTTATGTGGTTTTTTCTTTTTTTTCTTCTGCTTGCATACGCATATGTTGGTCACCATTAACGATGGTCAAGCGTTATATTTATATCACATGCGGACATACACACGCCTATAAACTCACGCACACATGCACACATGTTCATCTTAATTTTTACCGTATACTTGAATGTCTTTCATTTTAATGGCAAATCAACCTCAAAAATTGACCATAGCCAAGGAAGTCTTCACTGCTGTGCAATGTAGAGGAAATCAAAGCCGAGTGAGCAAATAACATATAAAGTTATATAGATAAAGCATAAATGTTTGGGTGGGTGTTAGATGGTTTGGATGCTGCCACTAGCGAAAAGCATTCATCGAAATAGTAAACAACTTCTACTGTTGGCATCAGACTCCCCGGAGAAATAAGAAAATATGCAAATTGTCTAATCCGTGCATTGTTGTTGGCTGTGTTTGTTTGATAACGGTTGCTTTGAAAAAATAAAAACCAGGCGGCATCATATGAATATGTTCTCAGTATAGTTTTATATTTTTCTTCTTTTGAAAGAGCAAATTTGATTTCATAACATTTTTGCAACATATTTTGTTGACAGTTCATTTGAGCACGCACGCACCACAATAGTCATTAAAAAAAACGGAAAAAAACATACTAATGCGAACACACATATGTGCATCGATCTAAGTTGCCGTAGAAAGTATGAGTGAGTGCTAAGCTTTTGACTTGATTTACACAGCTGACAAACTTTGTTCTTTGCAAACCCCATTTGACTTGCCAATCTGTCGTTTGTTGCTTATTGACTCCCTGAACTCGTTAGAATCGATTTTGTTTGTTTTGTTGTTATATTTCGTTGTGTTACGCTATCCTTTGCAAAAAAGCATTCAACCAATGTTGAATTGTTTTTCTCATCTGCATTCTTCGATAATTGACTCTCGTAGGTTGTTTTTTATTCCTTTTCTATGTTTTGTTTTTCTTTCAAAAAAAGGGAAGAAAAATGCTGTAACAAAGTCCAATGAGCAACGAAAAAACCACCTAAAACAGATCAAAGTGAGTTTTGAGGTTTAGTGATGCTTAACTTATCAACATTGGCACTTTTAGCCTTATCAGCAGCTTTTTCATAAGTTTCAAAGAAACAGAATAAAGTTAATTGAATTGATAACTGGAAAGCTAGATACTGACAACAAAAGTTCTTGCAAGTTTTTAATCCAAGTTTTATACAAAAGTTTTTGTAACAAAACTATGAATCCGTCAGCTATTTCCTTTTACGCGGAGGCCTTGTAAACTCCGCGTTAACTTCAAACTATACAAAACTTTTTCGGTGACCATGTTGTGTGAAATGTAAGTGGAACGTTAAGGTATTCACCAATCTTTATCATCACTGTCAATTTATGGGAAATAAACGCACTTGGTGTTCTTCTCCTAAAAAACTAGTAAATCGTTATGGAATCTTAGCAAATCCCTTAGGCTAAACATATCCCTACAAAATTTCGCTTATGACACACATTTAGCTCGACGTTTCACACGTCTTCATCGATTTGGGATTGGAGCTGACACGTGTTATTTCTCATTATGGCCAAATCAAACTAACTCAAAGACAAAACCTATCTTTCACTTGAGTTAACGGTAAGTATATTGTGTAAAATTTCTGAAAATTTTTGCTGGTTCCTAACTTTTCTTTGCTCAAAACATTTTTCAAAATATATTCTTGAAATTTTTTTTAATGATCCCCGCTAACGGAGATATGTCCGTCTTCTTTGCCATCCCTGTACCGAACCGCTCGTTTTCTCGTCTCTGCGTTCGTCTGCCTACCTATTCGTAATCTGTTGCTGGAATGAGTTCTAAACATTGATACAAAGCAATGGAACTTGGTAAATAAATTCATACGGTTATAGATTATTGCTGAGCATGTCCATTATTCTCACCTCCTATGGAAAATTCGTTTTTTTAACTTAGTGTGAAGTTTTACGATACCAATCTGAATGTTTAATATACAACTGGATGTCACGTGCCCGTAAGAAGGGCGAAGGTGTATTCCATATTCAATCTATAGCAGATATTCTAATTTGTACCTTGGTACAAATGTTTACCGTCAAAAAATGGCGGGTAAAGGTAATGCTGATTGCCGATTATATGTCGAAATTTTTATATATTGGGTGAAAAGCCAGTGATTCGTACCATTTTAGCAGTAAGAAGTTTTCAAACCGCGTACCTCTCCTTGTAAAGCTAGAACCAAAGGCAAAGTTCCTATTTTAGTTCATGACCTGCGAAGAAAAAAGTTTTTCCCGCTGCTTGCTGTTTTCTTTCTATATAACAAAAACATAACGAATCTTTTATACCCACCATCATTATCTTAAAAGAGATTGAAAAAAAAAACTTAACTTTTATTTCAGTTCTGTTTTTTTGTAGAGTAAAAGTTGATATTTTTATCGTGTGGCTATTGTAGTTTATATAGAAAACCTAAGAAGGTCTTTTCAGCTTATATTACAATGTAGATGTGGCCTTTGATCGGCATTGGGCCCTTTTTCAATACCAACTTGCACGCAAGAACTTCCAATTTTTCTTTTGAACTTAAAGCCGATGGCCGACATTAAAGAGAGAGACAGACGAACAATATATCAAGAATAAAATATACTTTGTAGGGCCTCCAAAGCTTCCTTCTTAGTTTCGCAAACTTTATCACCCATTGTGAGCGCTTAGCTGAACAGGAGGATTGATGTTGCAAATATTTACATAAAAATATTTAAATACATTAAAAACTTTATTCACTTTATTCACAAAGAAGAGATCTCTAAACTTCTCTAAAATAACCACTACGATTACTTTAGGAAGATGTATACATATGAATATATATAAGAGTTTCGATGCAAGTATTTTTGCTTATAAATTACTCTTTGTTTTTACTTTGAAGTCATCAACATTGATTGAATCATTCACTAGTTGGTCAATGCTTGTAGCTCGAATTTCTTACTCATCTTTAATAGTAGCAACAGCAGTAGTAGCAGATATAACAACATTACAAATGCTAGCAGTGTTACTTATACATATGTAGCCAATGTTCGAATTTTTTGTTTGTTACATTTCTTGTTAACTGAATGTGTTAACATTAGTTCTCTATGTTTGTTTAATCATACGTTTCGTTTATTTATTTGATTGTTACCATAACTGCTGTTGTTGTTATTCGATGGCCATTTAGTTACTTACTCGTTAAGGTACGTGTTTGAGAATTTGTTTATATTCAACTTTTTCTTCTATCTAATGCAGAAGCATAGGGTTACACTAATATGGTTATTGCGTTGGTAAAAGTTGCATAAAAAGGAATTAGGTTACATATAGCGTCGCATAGCGTTGCTTAGTCAATTTTTTATGTTCGTATGCACTTCATTTAATGACAAGGAACCTGTTCATCAAGCTCGACGTTCCGCGGATGTTTCCTTTTGTATATTTTTGTGTTTCCATCTGTCTCGCTCACATCTGGTCTACCCAATGTAGCTTATAAGGATTGTCCAATTCTCTGGAAGACGCCGATTATTATTAAACCGCGTGTCATCGGAAACCTTGGGGTTAAACTGACAAACTAGTGTACCTACGTTAAACCAACAAAGACATCTGTCTCGCTCACAAGGGGTGATAAACTTTGCGTTCGTGAGAACATTGATGTACCGAAACTCTCATCTCTTCGTGGTGATCACTGGAAACGTCTCGACCGGCAAAGAAGAGTTTAAAGCTTGGACTATCTATAACTTGGCGCTAAGCTTTCTGACGGATAGCTTAGGGGTATAATGCAAGAGGCACTTATTTTCTCATTGAGTATTGCTAAGGAGGAAATAGAAACCAGTTGGTAACTGGTTACGTAAACTAAGTTGATATAGTAATGATCGAGAGCATGGTGTCCGCCCGCCATACATCTTGAAGAAGGATAGTGTGGTGTTGGATAGCCGGGATTGTTTGGTTGATCCGAAGGCAAGAATGACTATGTCGCGTAAAGTAAGGCTAAAGGCTTTCTAGTCTAACTTTAAACTCCAGGAGAGTCACTATACCACGAGTACCTACGGGTAGAGATTGCCAAGATCCTTTGGGGAGAAGCTTGCATACTTACATCGATGTGGAAACCGCGGTGGAAACTGGTATGTCCAGCCCTCAGTTTGAACACAGCAATTAACCAGTGTGTTACTCCTCACTGCTGGGTATGGCCGTGCAGGAGTTATCGTGGCGGTTGTGGTTTCTATCATTCCTAAAGCGAATAGTTAGAGGTAATGATAGGCCTCAACACTTCTCAGAGTGGGTTTATTGAGCCATGCACAATAAACATATCTGGATTCTCCAGTGTAGTTTAGGCCCGTAGCTTATAGGGATTGTTTAACTCTCTAGAGGACGCTGATTACGCAAAATTAACCCGCGTTTCATCGCGCGTCGTGGGATTAAACCGTCAAGGCAGTGTACCCATGTTAAACCAACAAACACGCTCACAAAATTTCACTCCTCTGTTTTGTGGATTATCTAAACTGTTGTTCTAATTCCTGTGTTAGCTATTTTTTGTAATTTTCTTGCGTTTGTCGTTGTATGAATCCGTTTGGATCTCTTGTTTGTAGATTTCTTGTCAAGATACAAATGAATTTAACCCTTTCTTTCCATCGGTTTTTTGATCTTGTATCTCTGTTAATTAGCGAATGACTTCATTACTTTAAACATATGTATGTTCTTTCAAGTAGTTGCCTAATCCCTGACCGACACGGTGCTTGCTCTTCAGTTGCTCTTAGACTTGTCCGCAGGAATAATTGCTGTGAATATATATTTCTACGAACACACATGTCTATGGGCGCATCTTTGAACATGCGTGTCTTCTAAAATCTTTTTTAAATCCAAGTACAGTTGAAAAAACATTTTTTGAAAATCAGAAAAACTTGAAAATAAACTTCAAAATCCACCCAATTTTGTTTTCTAGCTTAATCCCTCCAATACATATGTATAGGGAACTTTAAGCAAACTTTCATTCTTCTGAGCAACAATATATTAATACATTGTTTTAAAAGAGGGTTTAGGGTCCAGCCTTCAAAAGAAAAGTTGCAAAATGTCATTATTCCACGAGCTTCAGTTACTGCAGTGACACTACAAATTCAAGACAGGAAAAATTTCAGCGCCATCAAAAAAGTGACCGTCAATTTATTTTAAAATTAGTTGTGATCTCTGAAATCTGACTAGATATATTTTATAAGCAGCGCGAACCATGTGGAAGAAATGCAGAAAACCGTTTTGAAAGACCGAAAAGTAAAGTTGCATCGGACAGCTGGCACCTTAATGATATCTTAAAGCGGTTCACGGTCGATAGCTGTTTGGGCTAAATAAAAAGGATATTGTTATACGACTTGGATATTGTCAATCGGCTTGGTATCGAATCTCGAAAAAATGCTCGCTAGAAAGAAGTGTGGAGGAGATCGTAGAGAGGTTAAAGTAGCGTTGGAATACACGGGTCACTTTTAAAGGAGACTATGTTAAAGAATAAAGTCGAATTTTATCTAAAATTTATTGTTTTTTGCTAGTGCTGTTACAAACTCACTGACTTATTATTATGAGGACCTCATAGACGGCAATGGCGTTAAATGATCTGCTGAGGTTATCTTAGAAATAAGGTACTCAAGATTCGCGGGAAAGCGACCAAGTCTTGCTTGCTTGTTTTTGTTCATGTCTTGTTTAATTGAGAAATGACTCTGGGACTGTAGATTTATTTGCCTTCGATGTTTTTACGATTGTCTCTGCATTTCTTCAATTCATATGTCTTTTACATGTTATTATTTTGCATTTGGATGTCTGTGAGTATGAGCTCACCATCTCTGGGGTGTTAAGTAATTTGAGTAAAATAATATCCGTTTGTGATTTGGGCATATTTTGTATTTTGTTAAAGAATTTCAACTATCTGGCATTCTATAGCCACAAAGTTTGTTACAGTAAACATAAAATTTCTTTTGTTGATTTTACGTGAAACAATAACAACAAAAATGGAAAAAATTAGACAAACTTCAACACTTATTATTTATGTGCAAAAAGTTATGTAAATTTGTTTCAAGAGCATATCTTGGCATAAAACAACAAGGCACCTTAAGTTGCATAATTCTCCGTTTTAGCTGAGCATGAACATATTATGGCGAATAGAGAGGGAAAGCACACACACAGTAATTCATGGATAGATGGAAATTACTTGCAAACAACACGCATTACATATACGACTCTCCCACGTGCTGCTGGTTTGTCTCTAACTTACTCTATTGTCTGTAAGTCTGTCGGTCTCTCTGTCTATTTTAACAAAGTTGAAAAAACCTGATGATGGTGTTAAAATGTTAACGCTTGTTCTTCTCTGTTTAGTTGCTATCCACAAAGAGTTTTCCAGTAAAGTACACATAATGCATATTTGCTGCATGCAAGCCATATAAAAACATATGTATTTATAAATATATATATGTCTATATATACATAATGTATGTATATGTGTATAGGTATCTTAACATTCATATTTATATACGTATATACGTATTTTATACATAGATATTTATATACATGCTGGTATCACCATGTATATGTGTATATGTATGCATATGTACATGTTTATGTATATATTTATATATATACTTAGGAATGTGTAGGATATACATATGTATATATATATTAGGAATATATATATGTATATATATATGTATATGTATGAACATACATACGTGCACACATATTTACCTAGATGACCAAGCTAACTTGATTCATTACGGCTAAGAATGACCATAAAGTTCAACCGAAAGAGAGAAGGGAAGAGAACATTTTTATGCATAGAAATGATAATATTTGCTTGTGAATATCAATGAGTTTTTCTGCTGTTGCTGCTTCTGTAAATTTAAATATTGATGTTATGTTTCTTGCTTTTTTTTTTGGTTTTTTAATTTATCAATATATGTGCGTGTTCGTGTTTGCACGTTTTCTCCTAAACACTTGTAGTTGTTCTGTAAAAACTTGTGCAAATATTGATTGGTTACCCTCAGTACTAATTGAGATTTTCGTTTTTCTCTACTGTTGCTTAACTCTCTCGTTCCCTTTATCCCTCTTATAGTTTACAAAATTGTTAATGTTTCTTGTTGTTTTACATGTTGTTACTATAAAAAACTTGTATTTTCCCAAGTTTTTATGGAAAACTTTTAGTCAAGATTTTTTACACACACAAACAGACTCACACTTTTACATAAAGATATAAGCATAAATGATAGATAAAATGTACATGTGTTTAGCTAAAGGTGCCGGTGTGTATGCGAACCTAAGTAAAAACTTATTTAATTCTATTTTCAAGTGTAAGGCTTGTAAGTAGACAAAAAAAGTAAATTGCAAAATATGCCAAAGAACTAAAACATTTTAATATAAAACACTAAACGAAATTTTCAAAGGAGCATAACTTAGAAGAGAGTCTAATAAAAACGTTTCGAATCTTTACGCAAATAGTCAACATTGAAAACGCACTAGGTATACTAAAAATAAAATGTGATAGTTGGTAAAAAAGTTCTACGGGTGTTCTCAACTGATTTTCCTGTGCGTTGCATGCTTCTCTATCTATTGAATTGCCTGAGCCTTAAAAGTCTCTACGAAAGAAACTTTATGCTTATAACTAGGCTTAAAATGAGTTCTAATATTAACTTTCTTTTATGGTTCCTTAACTAATAAATCCCGAAATTACGATGGAAAACTTCAGCACTATTGATACTACCGAAGAAATACTCAAGATTTAAATACATGCTCTTTTGTAGAAAGAAGAGAATCTAAGAATTTTCTTGGAGATTCGACTTTTTGTGAATCGTTGTTGCAAAATCCAGTACTGAACCAGTTTCGTCGTCTCTACCAAAATATCAATATTTCCTTTTAATGAGCGCCATTGTAAACAACGATTCGTCAGCAGCTACCGGTGATCCTGAAGGCAATGACCTTCGAGACGTAACTGCTATCCTGAAGAGAGCAAATGGAAGAAAGGAGGAAAGAACACGACGTCATTGCGAAATATCGTGAAAGAGACCTTGTGCATGAACTTTGAAAAAAAAAAAATTTACTTTTAATCAGTTCCGGGAAGTGTTGCCAGAGATTTTCAATAATTTTCGATTCGAAGCCAGCTCGACCACTTCTCTTTGATTTCCCCAGTTATCTCTCAGACTGATGGCTAAACCAACCGGCCGGTATATCTCCCCTGCATTATTTATACCTACAAGTGACCGATGTCGATATGTTTGCTAGGTCCGAAGATATGCATCAGAGATCTCAGAAAATGCTGAATGGCACTGATTAGCTTAAAAAAAAATTCATGTTTTGTTATTATCATTTTTTGTAGTAATAAAGTATATTGTGTACTCGCCCATATGTACTTCCAAATATAACAGACAAGGAAAAAAGGCAAAGCACGTTTAAATTTCTAAAGGTAGTGAGTGCTTTTATTAAAATTTTCATTACTATCTTAGCTAAATTAATCATAGAAAGTTTAAAATGCATTTTACTGTCTGACATTTTTCATTTTTACCAACAACTGTTTGATATAACATAGAACTGAAGAGCCGACGACTAAATTGAATTGAACTGAATATGCGCATATTTTCCAAACTATTCTTAAAGAGTGTTGTGTTATTTTCCTTACTTAGTTGCATGTACGTTACTTGGTATGCACTAAAACTGTATATCATCTTCTTGTCAGAAAAGAAGAAAAGAGCTAGAGATAGTTCGTGAAGAGCTCTACGAATGTTCGATAAGAGTTTACTAATTTGATTTTATGCAAATTTTCAATATTTTCCCTTTACGTTTTTGTTTTAGAACCAAATGGCAAAAATCACTTGAGTTGAGTGACTAAGTGATTGAAGTAATAATTTGAATAGACATGCACATACACACACACGCACACACACACACACACACGCATCCATATATATTGGCCGATATTTACCGTTATACATGAGAATTTATTAGTTCTTCATGTACATACAGATAATGAAGAAGTGTGAAGAAGAAAGTAATAGCAAGAGGAGAGAAAAGACAGTAGAAAAGCGGATGATTGTAAAAGTTGGAAAAGGTAATTCTCTTATGGTTCTTGTGAAAACTTAGCTATTTGTTTTAGTACAAGTGGGAATTATGGTAAATATTTGTTAAAATGAACAAATGCTTAAAAATTTGCCTTTTTCTGGCAATCACTATCTCTATTAGATTAAATGATAAGAGTGAATTCGTACAATGTATGAAAGGATTGCAGTATCAACAACGAAATGTCTTTTTTTGAAATCAATAAATTTTACTTAACAAAATATGAAGTAAGCATTTCAAAAATTGCTCAAGTTGTTTGTTAGCTACTTTCGGACCAGTAGACCGATTGATAAGCTTATCGTGACGAATTCTTCATAACTATTGCCGAAGTGTGAAGTAAAACATGTGCGAATTTTCTTTTGCTTAGTTTGTTATTTGTCGCGTAATTGCGTAAACAGATACCGTTACCCTCATGTTGATTTCGTAACATAACAGGCACTGATCAGCACTTACGAATACTTTATTTAGTTCTTTATTTTAGTTTTTGATATCATGAGAATTTTTAATAACAGCCAAACTTTAAATTAATGATTGTTGTTATAGTTGACAACTTGTTGACAAGAACAGTTCGGAATTGTCATTTAACCGCCTATTCATGAACGTAAAGGGAAAAGTCTCTCCTACTTAAACTGAATATTTTATGTTAATTTTCGTGATCGTAAAAATAGAAGACAAATGGATGAATAGATTATATGCTGCGCATGAACCTATATATAATATTATGGAACGGAAAAAACGTTATGACATCTTCCAAAAAATTCCAACACATTGTTCTTATATTTTAAACCCTGTTTATTGTTTCAGATATGTTCCATTTTAATAGACAACCATTTACCTTTTTTTTGATAAAACTAGTATGCTTTCAGCATGAAACATTTAAAATTTTTAGATCAAAAGTTGGGTAAATTGATTTTCACGAGCCGCTTTTGGCTTTTACAGAGAATAAGACAAATGATTACAGGCCAGAGCAAGCTTTGTGCTGCAAGACGTGTGCAGCGAAACCTCTCAGTGAAACTGAATTTCATTATAAAAATTTTTAAAGTTAACTCATCAAGTATCCGATGGATCAGATATTGTTGTTCACGCCGTACATCATAAAAAACTGCTCGATGGCCACGTTGCCGATTGAATCTTCTGTGAATAGTGGCAGAGTGAAACGCGGCGGCACCAACATTAGGCGTTAAGTGTATGATCTTATGCTTCTTAATCTTTCGTTCTTTAAAAGCCTACATGTACGATTGTTAGTGTTATATGTTATTAATTTAGAGGTGTGTACGTTCAAAAGGTTTTCCGTGTGCATAATGTTTTTATTGTAAAAAAAATATAAAAGAAAATGGTTTAGAGATCCCTTTTAAAGGAAACTAAATTCAACTTCGTAGTTGCACATTGAAAATCGTGGCTTGTTGGAGACCAAAGGTAAGGCAGTGTTAAAAGTGGCGCAGGTCGTAAGACTACCTCGTTCGGTAAATAGGTTTCATCCGTCCGTTCATTCTTATATGGGTTACAGCACATATATTTCTTTGGCTGTAATTGTTCGTGGTGTGCTTGCGGGATGAAATTTACGTCTAAGTCCATTAACTTTATCAAATATATGACTAGAATGAACATGCAGCTCGATAGATAGCAAACGCTCAAATGCTGTTGAGTACCATCAACACAATTTTCATTAATGGTTGCTCTATAACAAGTTAAGTTGTAAACGGGCCCCAGATGTGAAACTCTAAGCTGTTGCAAACATGCAAGAGCTTAGCAACCGATAATAATGAACATATTACGAACACACGTTGCTTTCAGGACAAAAAGTTAGTATAGATGCGACGTAGACAAAGCCCGCATATTAAGCGGAGCTGATTTTCTCGTATTTAAAGAATCCGACATTTAAGACCTGGGTTTAGGTTTTTACAAAAGATACTAAACGGATTAAGAAGCTCACAAGCAAGATTTGTTTCCAAAATAATTCTATTAAATTCACATACCACCTATGACAAAGAGACTGCAAGACCGACTCATTTTTCAATATTGTTCTCATCATGGTCATGCATGTGCTTCTTCTAACGTATAAGCCGTCAAGTTCAACAGACCGCTGCTTAACAAACTCTAGATTTATTAAGAGAAGAAACCCCTAAGTCCCCTACATACTCCAATTTTTGTGAGTTTACGAAATACTCAGTCATCCTTCTTGAGAACAACGACTTTTTGCTTTTGCAGAGCTTTACCTTATGTGGCATCAATTCGAGTTTTGACATCGTTTGCTTCGCCACACACACATCGGATTGCGATCCGTTTTGCGCGTTATTGTCACCTGTGACCCACATTTCATGGTCTGGTATCTATCTCGTCATCAATGGCGTAATTTTGCTCTATTTCAACAGGGACTCGCAGATGGAAACTCGGTGCGTCCTTATCAAAGTCATGCAAAAGCGCCTTTTGAGCAAGCTTGTGTGGGTCTTCTTCTGTATTTTGAAGAATTTTATTGATATCGTCAACGACAGATCAACCAACACAGTGTGCTTTTAATGTTCAAATTTATAGGGTGGAAAAGAGCAAACAGTTTACATGGTGCTGATATTGATAAAGTATCTTTCTCACCAATATGAGGAATTTTTCATTTTTAAGAAGCCTACGAAGGGCATTAGCCCTATAGCGGAATATAATGACTTCTTCGGAAGTTTACGTAATTTTCGAAAGCCATTGCTTTGGATTGAATTAACTAATTGAAGAACGTTCGTGTTTCTATAGTCTTTACACTGTCGCCTGGCACATACGTACAGTAAGCCTTTATAGCTTTAGAGTTTCCAAAACTACATATTTCTAAAGCCAGGCATTGGGCGAAACCCCACGATTTCTTCTCTTGTCGATATATCGAAACAATGTATCCTTGAACGACTTGCCAATCAAATTTCATATAGAAGATAATGAAATGAATTAATACATTCGAATGAAGCGAAAGTTAATTTTTTTTTTTTTTTTTTTTTTTTTTGTTTATGAAATTATCTTCAAAAACTTCCATTTCCAAGAAAATAGCTAAAAGGTTTTTTAATGAAAGTTCGAAAATATTTTTCAACAAAAGGTATCCTTTGTACACCTGCATAACACAATTTATCATCAAAAATCCCTTTCTTTTAATATACCTTGCGAATGCATGAAAGCACACAAGTGTCTGTGTTACATGAAGACACTGGGAGAGACTCTTATCGAAGTTTCATTTAACAATAAAGGTGCAATGATGTTCTGATACTTGACACCTTTATTTAATAACTTCCTAAAATTGTTACAAATAATTACATTAAAAAAAAAAAAAAGAAAAGGAGAGCACATTACTGCCTTTATTAAATAAAATGAAATGTCTTTCTTGTACTCAAGCACTATAGGAACATATTATATAAAGGCAAATATGTGCGAAAGTATCTTTTTCTCTAGCTCGTTTAAAAAGTAAATTAGTTTTTTCCGAGAATTTTAAAACGTAATTTCCACCTTAACTGAGATGGAGTACATAGAACAAGTGTAAGCTTGTCTTGTTGTCGGTGTTCGTATCCGAGTGTTTGTACGAAAAAGTGTAAGCACAAATTCCTTTAACATAAGCACAACCATTCCCAGCATACCAGCAGGAAATTCTTTCAAGGTAAAGCTTCATTAGTTACTGTTATGTGTTTTTTGTCAATTTTTATATAATGAGGATGCAATAGAAGACTACTTCCACATAGAAGCTGTAAGGCTTTGTGCAACCTGATATATTGCAAAACGGTAGGTTTTTTTCCTATAGATTACGCTATTTTAAGTTTTAATATTACCGTAATGTGACTTACTTCTCGTTACTTATCGGGCCCAGAAGGGGGAAGACGGACGGAATAGATGCATTTTTCAATTTAAAATCCTTCATATTTGTGGATATTACATCAACTTGCTATTTACGCTCAAACAACGGTCTAAACAAAAAATTCCACAAAAGCTTGTAACGTTGATTTTTATGGCATTTAAGAGGAGCATCATTTTTGTTGAATTGACTTGACACTTACGTTTTAGTAGTTTTACAGCAAGAGAAAATATTGAAGAGTATTGAGAGCCATTTATTTACTGCAATGTTGGCTTGTTTTCTCAGAACAAAAGACGACAGTACCGACTGGTGGATAGTTTCACTAGTCAATGATTCAGTATATTCTTGCTGTCTCTTTGCATAGGTGGTTCTTATACATTTCTTTTCGTTTCTGATTCTGGATTCGAGCTTAAGTATTTTCCATGGGGTAATGAACCTTGATACGATGTCACGCGATATACAATTGAATACAGTTGTAGTAGATAGCCGTGGCTGTTATTCGTTCCTCCGAGGTCGGAGCAAGGTGAAGCCCGCATACAAGAATATTGTTAGCGACAGGAGAAAATGCAAATCAACGAGCTTGTTTTAAATGGGAATTTACGTCAGGCGCGTAAATATGCCGAATCGTGAATCCGAACCTGCAGAAAGGCCGGGGGTAAGAAGAAAGAGTTATCAAGTCCTTTTCGTGGTCCCAAGATTCGTCAGGTAAATATATATTGTACGCTGCAATGCCTGATAGGTTCGGATCAAAAGAAAGGCCAAGGATAAAGATGGGATAATATAGTTGCTTTTCCGTCGAAGTACGGTCAGGCAAGTACATATTGCGCGGTGCAATGTCTCAGCGCCGAAGAGCTGAAAACACTTTTTCTTTTAATGCGAACAACGGGAGTTGCTTGGCTACCGTTGAGAAAGTAAAGCCCGACTCATCTTTGCATCCTAATTTTCTAATTCTTGGTCGCCAGGGTTCACATGGTGAGCCAGAGTCTTTGTTGCGCATATATCCTATTCGTTATTACAGTAGATGTTACTCATATGTCTACCGCTGAGACTGTAATCGGTTATTCATTTTGTCAAATTGCATAAGCTAAGATTAAGAACTAGTTTTTAATATTTTATTCATAAATTGAATTGTTTAACTCTGGAGTATAAATAATAAAATACTTTTATAATATAAATAGACGCTATGTAGAATAACTTATGTGTGCCGTTGATGTTTGGATAAAATATGTCAACTATATATGTGTAAGCAAATGAAATTAATAAATATATGAACGAAATAAGTGAAATAGATGAATAAATGTGTTTTAATAATAAAAAGTTTGTTTTTTGGTATGAAGTTTCCATTGAAATTTGTCAAAGAATTTGGCGAACATAAAATGTAAAATTCTTCAATTCTTCGGAATAAACGATGAAAACGAAATAAGTTGTATATGCTACAGTTGCTCTTCTTCTAACATATACACTTATATGCACTTACATGTACACCATGGCTCATATTCACTTAAAAACGTAAAAGAGAGAACGCGACGTCATATCAAGAAACTATTAGCAGACTCTGTGTCCCTACGAGTAATGGAAATGAGGGAGGAAGCACACGAATTGTTGCTAATTAAGAGCGTTACCTGTGGTATTCATAGGAGGAACACAAAAAGGCCGTAACAATCTCCTCCTTAGAGTTTCGATAAAAATGTGGCACTATCTATCTACATATTTCGTTATTTCCGATATTAGTGTGTAAATTAAAATAGATATGTTGCATAGTAAATGTGAACAAATTAAACGTGCAACAATAACAAACATGTTAAGATAAATACTGTTACGAAAATCCCAAATCCAGTTAATGTCAGCTAAGTAATTTTCGTAGTAATAAATTTGCTAAAGAAGGAAAAACCAAATGAGCATTCGCAGGCGCCTCATGCAGCTGCAGGCCGATGAAAACGATTAGAGAAAAAGCAGGCTGGGATTAGAAATAAAACCATAAGTTTAGGTATAATAACATGCTTGTAAAAATGTACATAAATAGAATATTTGTGGAAGGGGGAGTTAGTCGAGCAAGAACATTTGAGCTGAGAGTACGGCCAAAAGAAATTGTAAGTAATCCTACATGTAAGAAATATAATTGTAAATAAATACTCCTACTGTTGTGAAAGACAAAGCAGTAAAACAAAAGAACTTTGAAGTGCATATCTCTTGATCAAAATATCCACGATCCAGTGATACGGACTGTATCTTAGTAAAAGCGAATTTCATAACAATACTTTAGAAAGTAAGGAAGCGGTTTCTTACAACGGCAATTTTTTATTTTTTTTTATCCTTTTATAGGGACGCCGCGAGCTCTTTTATATAACCCCAGAGCCGATCTGAAAAATTTTGGACATCATTAGATTCAGCATTCAATCGGAAACTCTTAATTTATTTCCCACCAATATTGAGTTGCTTGAGTACCTCTAAACTCATGTTTTTTAAAATCTTACAAAAGTTCGTTATATATATTAGGCGCTGTAAAAACGAATCAAAGTATAAATCATAACTATAAGTAACAATCAATTGTAGTTCAATCTCCCACTACGCAGCTTGTCATTAGAAGATATATGATATGCAATCGACTTTTGATATGCAATTTAAACGGAGACATTATTTGGGAAATAGGCGAAGGAAGGTCCCTATGATCTAACGCAGAAAGGAACACACAAGCGCTTATGGAAATTTAGATTGATTTAGAAACATTTTAGGACAATTCCTAAATCCCTAAACGACTGCACACCATCAACCAACTAATCATTTATAAAAATCAAAGTATCTTAAGCATTTTCATTCTATTTCCCTCCCTAGACTGCATTCATTTAATTTATCTCTGCGCCCCATTTCTTTAGCTTCAGTATAAAATATCTAAATTATCAGCTTATCTAAAGTTTAGCAATTTAAAATTTGTACAATTTAAAATATTTTATAAAATTTATTTTTGTTTTTAAATCTTAAATTTATGGTAATTTTCCTTGCACAGGGATTTATTTATTTTTTACATTTTTGAATTCGATATTCTCCGTTAACAAAGGAGCTTAAAACTTTTATCTACTTTTACTGTTATTTTCATGGCTCCACATTAAGGTTATTATCCAGCATCTCTTCATACGCCCTGATGACCTAGTTTGTATTATTTTTTCCTGCCATACTTTTTCATAAGCAATTTTTTGTGCTGCTTTTGTTTTCGTTGCCAGTTTTAAATGACTTTTTCATTAAGTTTATATTTAGTTTATAACTGGGCTTATAAAAATGTTTTCACTTAATTTTTATGTTGTAAGAGCAAAGTCCGAAGGTGCATGGGAGAAAGAGAGAGATAGAGGTAAGTAGAGAGAAGAGGAGATAAATTAAAAAGAAAATTAGTAAAATTCTTTTTATACAACGTACAAAAGTATACGTCAAAGCGCTTAAATTAATGCCACGGCAACAAAAAGGAAGCACTTAAAAAAAATTTAAAAATAGATAAAATATATTAAAACTTATTCTCTTGATGGACAATTTGCTATAAAAATAATAAAAAAAAAAGCTTAATCCATCTTGACCCGAATTTTGGACACTCGTCACATCAAATTCTGTTATTCGTATCCTAATTTCAGATAACATCTTTAGTCGAGAATTTATTTATAATAATTACCATAATTTACTTGGCGGCGAGCGAAGACATGGAAGACATGAATTCAACTTATCGTCCATTTTCGCGGGAAAAGGGGGGAAAAACTTAGGAACCATATAACTTTTATCTTCTCTGACGTACGCGACTTGATCAAATGCCAATAAACGGATGTGATTAAGTCGAGCCCGTTATTTATCACATTCAAGAATGTGCAGAATTCAAAAAATAGAAAGCTTTAGCGTTTCCAATGAGTATCATCCGTATGCACTAATATATTCCCAATCCTCAACTACCTTTCCGATCTTTCTTTTATATCCATGCATAATGTTCCTTAATCTTGCACACTGATATTCAAACGGTGAAGTGACGCAAATGGTTGCTAATATTTCCCGTGAACACCTAGTAGTGTTGTAAGTATGTCAAAAATCTAGTATACCAAGTATCGTCGCTAAAATGAGAGAATGAATGTAGAAATATATATATATTTATATATAGATTTTGTTAACAATTCTTGATATTTAAACGACAAATATTTAATTAGATTTAGAGAAAAAATGTTTGACCTAAAATCAGACTAAAAATTTTCATTAATTTTAAACTTAGACTTATCTTCAATTTTTTTTTAAGGGAATGTTTACTTAACAATTGAGTTTTCTTGACTATTGTTTTTATTATTATTATTTTTTTTCGTTATTCGTTTCTGCAAAAGTGTTTCCTACACAACCAGAGCAAGCGTTTAATGCAATTTACTCACTTTAAGTGTTGACTATTCTTGAATTTAGAATTTCAAGAGAACAGAAGCTATTGACATCAACTATTTCTGAGAGACCAATTTTTGTTTTTGTTTTCGTAAAATGAAAACTACTTTAAAAGTAATTAGTTTTTCATAATGCAATATAAACGCGTTTATATCAACTATGCAAATGAATACTTTGATAGCGCTTTGCTGAAAGCATCGCACCATAGTAATTATCATTATCGAAATTTTCTTTTAGAGAAAATCATTATCATTCACCACGAGCATCATCAGCGTTCTTGCCTTCATCAGCATCAACAAATTTGAAATTTTCATTTAGGCAACTAAGTTCGCAATTAGATAGATAGACAGAAAGAACTAGGAGAGAGGAATAAACTGATAGGGTTGAGAGCGAAAACAGAGCGAGCGGTTTTTCTTTTGTAAACATATGTTTGTTGACTTGTGCTAATAATACTGTAATATTTGCAAAGAACTGAAACTTTATGCTTGAACACATTTACTAACAAACTAACTGCTAACAACAACACTTGGATGCACTAAAATCCTATTAAATCTGTGCATCTTATGCACAGTAGATATTTAATAACCACACTCGACTCAGTACCATGCTACTCTATTTCAATTGTGTCCGTTACCACTTTACACAGTTACGAAACAGTAACAAACACAAACGTATCAACAGCCTCGCCATACATTCTCCAAAAGTTCGGTTTCAGTATAAAAGCCGTACATGCAGCTACAATACGTTATGTTGGACTTTTGATGTTCTGAGTGAAAACGTATGCAAAGCTTTTTACAAGACAAACGTTGCGTTTTTGTTTTGTTAGATTTGCTTCACTCATCCATGCCTTGTTGTTCGCAAAGATTTTCTTTTCATTTCAAACAAGCAAGTCTTGCTTACTAACTTAAAGGAAAACATCTCCAAAATTATTACTTTGAAAATACAAACAATTGATGCCGAAAGTTTAAGAAAGAACATTTTTAAAAATTTCTCTTCTGAAATTTCTTTTCAAGCGTGTGCAAATAATCATTTCATGCCTTGTATGTAATTGTTTCCAGCATTTCTCTTGTCATGTTGTCTGCACGTACTCACTCGTAGACTCTCGCTATCACACCATTAATACATGTCTGGATGCTTTGCGTACGTACAAGTGTGGATTCTGTTCAGTTGTCTGAAAAAGCTGTCATAATTTTGACAAGTAGTTGTCAAATGTTTACATTGTATTGTAATATACTGGTGTAAAAACGCTTGCATGCTATCCCAATAGAGAGAATCATATCGTAACTGTTTGCTTTTATGTCTTACTCTGTCAAAAATTACTTTACTTAAATGAATGTGAGGATGCGTGGCTTTATCCTTAACTCTGTGCATACGAAATGTAAAAATATGATTTACAGAATAAAGCAAAGAAAAAAGTTTCTTAACTTTTTCTCTAATACACCAGAAAAATTCATGAGATTTTGGTTTCACGAAAAAATTTCCTATATGTAAATTAGGAATCAGCGTTGAGCCTAATCCGAGGCTCATTCAAACATTAAATTCGTTGTTTATTTCCCATCCAATTTCCAACAATTTTTTCTAACTTTACTTTAAATTAACAGGTAACACTAAAGAAGAAAAAATATTTGTAAGCTTACAGTTAGTCATAATGTCGAAATCAACGCTTTCCATATTTCTAAGGAATTCTATCACGCTGAATCTCACGGTATCACACTATAGTCGTTCTTTGTACTTGAGGTGATAACTGAGTTTCGACGATAAGAGCACACCAAAAATTTATTGAAGCACCACCTCCCTGGACTAACTTCAACGATTGATGAGCAGCTAGTTCCTTATCGCGGGTGAATACCGTTTTTACAATACATAACAACAAATCGACGAAGCCGGATATGCAGTAGCAGCAAGAGTTGTCCATTGAAAGGAATCTCGCCTCTTGGATGAAAGGGACACAATAGGCAACAAAATTTAGAACAGAGGTGCCTTGTGGAAGCGTGCATACCGTTTTCTTCCACGTTATGAAATGGCACAGCGTTTTTTAAAAATGTGATTGAGAGGCATTGAAACTCTACGAAAAAATACAGCGAGAAGTGGAAAGCAACGTGATTACGCGTTTAACTTTATAAACCAACAAAAGAAGGCGTCAATGTTTCGAATCAAATGGAGGAATAACTTTCTGCGAGACATGGAACTAATAGGTGACCAATTGTCCTATTCTGTGCTTCAGTTGGCATATGTGCCTTGGCAACAAAAGTCATTTAGCTACATATCTATCCGAATTGCAAACGGTCGAAACAAAAACTATGATTCAAGTAGTTCCTGCAAACATTGATTCAGGACAACGTAGTACCATAAATGCAACGCTAAAGCTCTCGATATTTGCATAAACCTGCCGTTGCAAGCACAAATGAGACATAAAGGCTTAAAAAGATTTGCCACCTCTGGTTGCTCTTTTTTATCACTTTTTCCCATTATTGGCAAAGTAATTGCAAGTGAATTAAAATTTAACAAAACAGATAAGTAAGTTAGTGTATTTTTCGTGCATAATTCCGTGCTATTCGAAATGATGCCATTTTCAATTTTCTTTAAAAATTGATTATATTTCGTGGAACAAGGTCCTCGCCCTAGTAGTTTAATACTCAAATAGCCCTCCAGGTGACTTTGCCGCCTTAAGAGAATCTAGGGTTCTAGTTTGCGGGAAATAACCTGAGTCGAACCATCCCTAAGCAAGCTCAGAAGAAATAAATTGTAAATAGATGATTTATCGTTCAAAATACTCAAAATATTAATTAAAAACAGGTAAGAAAGTTACACTCTTCCTTTCTTAACATTTTCGTGTTAGAAAAACTAAAAATGAAGCTTCGAAACTCTATTATGGTGCATCTGTGTAGGTTATGAGCAATGAGCAACAAATTATTTTGCTTTCGAAAGCAGATACTTTTACGGTTGACCTTAGATGTGGGCGTGTCTTGTGCCAGATTTGGACGGTACCAAATTATGTGCTAAAATTTTCAAATATCGTCGTTTTTGTGAGAGGAGAATCCATTGGAAGGAGAAGCCATCGGAAGAATGTTTTCATATACATTAAAAAGGTGATACTATTAATAACAGGTTATGAGAAGAATCTGAGGTCTTTGTCAAGAGAATCCATAAACACAATAAAAGAGAGCTTAGACAGAATAACGCTTATTCTGAGCTCTTCGGGACCCATGGACCTATTATCAGACATAGTTAACTTGAATTGGTTAACTGCCCTCATCGATATATATTTCGCAGGTCACAAACATTTCACGTACATTCTTGTATACATGCAAAACTTTACCTAACATTCAAGAACTCTTCCAATTATTTTTTATATTGCAAAAGGAAAAAAAAACCAAAAAAATGCATATCGTTTGATTTGCCATCGAAGTAACAAAAGTACAATAAATAATAATAAAATACAGGAGAAATAAAAATGAGTTAAGAAATCTCATCTAAGCGTCGAAGTTTGAACGGCTTATAGCCGCTGTAAGTCACACACAGTGTGACAGGGAGAGATAGTAGGACACCCAATGCCAAGAGCAGTGGTGAGCTCCTTAGTGCCATATGAAAATACGTTAGATCGTGTCTTTTTACATCTCTTTTACTGTGTCTCAAACTTTTGTTTTTAGAAGAAGGCCGAATAGAAGTTGAAGGAAGAAGTAAGAAGAGCAACAACAGTATAAGATGATCCAGAAATATGGACCATGGAGATGCTAAAGCAGACTGATTAACAGATTAAAAAGATAAAATAAACGTGAAAGCAGACAGTGGGAGAGATGTCAAAAGAGCAGATGGCAGGATTAACGGCTTGATAAATGCCTAAACAGGCTGTATGTTAATAGAGGGGAAAGCACGGACGGAAGTTAATAGGGAAACTGGGATAAGCTGCAGGGCTGATTGTGGAAGGAACGCTAGCTGTTAACAGACAGTCCGAGATTTATATGAAATGGAATTGATATTATTGCAACGTGTTACAAATGGAAGAATCAAGTTAGTACAACTTCGAACTCTGGGTCGTGGCTATAGAAATAAAACATAATGTTTTTTTAGTGAATGGAAGAAACGCATAGAAAATTTGTATATGAAATATACGTTAGAGTATGTTAGAGTTTAGTATGTATTAAGCTGAACAACTTAGCTGAGCAGACAAATGCTGGTTTTGCAGTTTATCGCACGTTTTTGACGAGATTTTGCACAATCAAGAAAAGAAAACAATAACATAACAAAGAAAAGAAACGTAAAAAAAACAAGAAAATGTTTTTTCTTTTTTTTGTTTCCATATTGACATAAAAACTTTACTGTTTTCTGTGCAATTGGTTGCGTTACGTATAAGTGAGATAAGAGTTTTTTAATAGACTCCAAGTTTGAAGTACATGAGTTAACACATATGCATGTGTGTACTACGTGTATAAACGAATTGTACATTCATGCTTGCATACATATACATGGGAAAGCAATCAACTGTAACAAGGGGACGATAGGAAAAAGTAGTAAATGCATTTTTCCTTTTTCAATTTTTTTTTTTTTTTTTTGCCCTCTTCTCACGACAACTGCCAATCTTTACGAAAATGATAAAGTGTCAATTGAATTAACGTATTGTTACAAAAATCAACGGCAACGTCGTCGATATATCGCTGTGGCTAAGACTATGATTATACTGATAACAGTATAACGGAAGTGGTGGTTTAGTAATGTTATTGGTTATCCAAAAGAGAATGCTTCCGATGGCTGTTTAAAATATTTGCAATTTCAGTTAAACATATTTGTCTTTGCTTTTAAGCACAAATCAAATACAATCTAATATGTGAACGAAGGTTTTATGCACTTAAGTGTGCGAGTCTGGATGCTGAATATATATGCGCGTGTGTGCGGATAAAAAGTATTCGAGTGTTAAATGTCAAATGCAACAAATTGTACATTATGCTCGTTTTATCAATGGTCACACATTCTCCCCTGTCGCACACAGTGTAGACGCTGTCGAGGGTTTATTTTTATATCTCAAGCGAATGGCGAGGTAGCACTAAATGTTGATTATGAAATTTCACAAAAACTTATCTTAAATATCGTTTAAGCAACGATTATTATAGCGGATCGTTCAATTAATTTCTATCGCTTGTTTCTTTCTTTTCGAGTTTACCTTATTTTCTAGTTATTCGGTGTGGCACTCTTATTCAAGTTTTTAAAGTTTTCAAAAACTTATCAGGACTTCGACTCCAGGTATATAAACGGTAATCTTTAGCAGCAATATCTAGCTTGTCCAGTGGATGAGGCATTGGGCCTTTAATTCTCCCGTTTGAACTGTGGACTTGATCCGCTACGCCCAAACAATGTTCTGCTACAAAAGCACTGTATAATCATTGTATGATTTCGCTTACACTTGGCTTGTCTTCCACATCTGCCAGGCTAATTGCAACGATGCCTTTACGCAGTTCATGTAGGTTGTTTCGATAACTATGGCGGTACCGTATGGTTGAATTTATCTCTCTTGTTATTCTTATCTTTTAACTTTGCTTCACTTAAGGGTATTTCTTCTTTACGCTGGGTATTTTAAATTTATTATTATTATTATTATTATTATTTTAATTTTAGACTAATGAATTGAATTCTTAGACTAAAAAAAGAGACATTGAGCACTAGCAAATTTTAAATTTAATATTCTAATTTTACTCTGCTTTAATAACTGCTGCATGTAATATATCTATCCTTATTGATTGGTATGGCAGGTTCCTAAAGTTCCTAATACATGCTCAAAAGGTCAAGCTGATAAGGCAGAAGTATGCAACACCTGTATCTACAGCGTAGATTTTTCACCAATAGCTATATTACGATGTCTTGCTAGGAAGTTTTCGCAAGGGCATCCTCGATATGTACCAAAACGCAGTTGGACGACGGCCGTTACTTTTCACTTTATGTCGTTTTTTACAGTTTATACGTTATCTTGAAATATTAGATTATGTTTTAGTTTTCAACACTAAAAGTTTCGGTTTTCTCCTTAAACTTTGAGACAGAATTTCAACAAACACGTCTTGATGGTGTCCGACCTGCATTCTTGCCGATAATTTGTAATCCTTCTAAGTGTTCCCTTATATCATATAGAATACGATGCTCGTACCAGTTTCCAAGATACCTTATTGATTTTACAAGATACATTAATTGTGGTTCAATGAGTTTTCATTGTGGCTAGTAGACACACATAAAACGGGCGAGAATGAAAGGTGAGTTAAATTGTACATGACAGCGAAAAAATTTATTTACGTATTTAATCCATGCCATAATAACTGGTTGAGTAACGAACGAGTGCGAAAAACTAAAGTATGCACCATACACTCATTATTGATAGTTAAAATAAATTAGGGAGAAAGTTTAAGCAAGTTTATCTGATGTGATATTTACCATTAAAGACTTTTTGTTAATGACTCTTGGAGGAATAACTGCTGCCTAAGTAGTCATGAAGCTCGCATCAATTCATTTGTAATTATTTATTTTATTAAAATCTTTTATAATGTTATATATCCCTTGATTTTGCTTATTTTCTTATTAATAAGAATTTTGTATAAAATTTCAAGTCTCATAAGTGTATTATGGAGCTCAAAACGGAAATTGTTTAAGTGAATTAAATGTAAACATATATGTTGTGTTAACAAAATGTTGCCTTTCCATTACTTCCCTCAGCTACACCTTGCAACAATCCTTATTCTAATAACTTGATATGAATATTTAAATAAATCCTCAATTTTGAATCGAGCATGCTTTCCTACGTAAGAATACAGTCAAAGCATTGTTTAGTTGGCAGTTATAAGAGGATCTTCTTTAATCTGTGTTGCTTGTGCTTTTGCTTCTGCTCTTTACGATATTCATACCTTCACATGTATATATGTTAAGCACATTTATAAGATTTGGTAATTCCCTCCTCCTTCTAACTTCCACTCTCTGTTTCACTTTCTTTGTCCTCTCCTCTTTCTCACTGCCTTTCCATCTCTCCTCCCCGCCCCAGACTATTCATTTACATCAGTTGTGTATATGTGTTTACTCGTACGACTCGTACGATTGTTCATGCATATTCATCATTTATCATATCTAATATATTTAAATGTTCCACCGGATAGATCCTTAAAATAATGCTTTATTAAAACATGTGTTTTCCGAAATAGAGTGGATAAAGCAGAAGAAGAACCAAAGTGACTTTATGTCACGGAATTCGGCACAGATGATACCACTACTTTTAGAAACCGATTACCAAATTTTTATAACTGAACAAACTTATATCTTAGAAACGAATATTATGATTTCGAAATCTATTACCAAATAATTATGACTGAAGTTTGAGAAACGAATCGAGCAATAATTGAGAGAGAAAATTAAAGAGTGACGCTTTTAAGTTCAGTTAATGAAGATTGTGTTCTTCATATACAGTACACGGTTAGTTATAACTAGACTTACTCAAAATGCAGCCAATGTTTCAATGTAATTACTAAGATATCTACACCCATTAAAACAACTTTTTCCAACGATGACGGTGCCTTCACAATTTGGCAGCCGTGAGTAGAAAGTGAATAATGGTCGGCATTTATGTGTCTTGTATTCTATTATTGCCATAATTAACTAAAAGATTTTTTCGACATTTTCCCGTAAAGTGGAAAACAAACAAAATAAAATTTCGAGTAAACAACCTCGATGTATCTATGACGGTTCAAATCTATGGCCTAGCAGAAAATTGATCGAAAGACCAAGAACTGAAGCGACCAAATAATGTTCCAAAATAACGGACACAACACGGCAAAGAGGCAAATGGATGTGTAGACGAACGGACAGAACACCGACAGATCGATGCCAGACGATCTGATGGTAGAATCTACACTCAGTAGAAAAGCAGCTCCAGCGGAAGTAGCGACAAATAGGCATTGACATGATGAGCGTGATGAAAACAACGGAAGGTCACATGAAGGTCACCAGATTATGGAGCTAAACGGATTAATAGACAAACGAGGCCGAAAGACAGCCGACGATCGGTAAAGTTGAATGAATAGCCGGAATGTATACAAACGAGTAGACGAGCGAGATAAAAACGCGCACAAGCAAAGCGACGATTACACGACCGACTAAATAAAGTCGATCGGGAAGCTCGAGAAAAGCTAAAGAAAATAGAGTGACCGAAAGGTGAACCAAGAAGAGGATGATGAAGAAACTGCAAAGTAGGAGGATTAATATATTCCGGGAATTGGGAAAGACAAGATAAGCACGTGCGCATGTGAAATGGTGATAAATGAGCATAAGTGGAATAAAAAGTGAAATAAGGCGACTTTTTCTCAAGTCGATTCGAAATTTTACTGGTTGGTGAAACTTAGAACTCGAGTAACGAAACGAACATACTACTCGTTCGCCAAGACTAAGCGTGTATGCACGCCCGAATTTACAGAATGCTTTCGTGATGTCCCAGTCACTCACCTGCACCGCCTGAATACACACTTCCCTATGCCTCGCCAGCTAAATAAATTGTTAGCTCTTATAATATATACTGTTCATTAAAATGCTTGCATCAATCGCGAAATTTAATGATCAGCTATAAACATTTAATATAAAAAGTTAGCTTTGGAATAGTACATAGGCCTGACTTTGGCTCGGTGGAATCTGTGTCAGGATGCAAAGCATATATCTAAGCCCAATCGCGAGTATTTGCACATGATTTATCGTAAGGTTTTCTAATGCGTGCCTTTGTCTAGAAGCAAATATTAAATTGCCTTTATATATATATGTAGGGATCAAAAAAATTTTTGCTAACAAATCAACAGCATAAAGTTATTGCAGGCAATCCTACGCATATCAGTGTGTATGCGTTTATGATATTTCCTTATTATATAAAGATTGGTAAAATGTGTAAAGAACGGTAAGTGAGTCTGCATATGTACGTAGGCTTGCTTATGTTGGTTTTATTTATAAAATAACAGAAAGGCAGTAACAGCAGCAGTCGTTGCTGTTTGTAACAACAACAATTTGTCAACATTAATTTTCTCCATAATTTCCTGTTTGCATCATTATGCCTTTACACACACTGGCATATGCGCACTCCAATGTTGACAAATTTACATAATGTTATATGTGTTTATATATGTATATGCATGCATCTGTTTATATATAGACGTGTATGTGCATGCTTTAGCTTACGATGTAAATTTGTTTGTTTCTCGGCGTTTATATGTATATAGTAAGTTTTATATCATCCGCTTTTCTAGTATCCTAGAGATTGTTTAAAATCCTTGTCATTGTCATTTACTTAAGAGTTTCCTTAATTGTAAACAACAACTATAATAGCAACTATACCAAAATCCATTAAATGTATGGGTGACGGCATATAATATATATGTATATGCTTTCATAATATGTGCTTATACATGTTGATATGTGTTTGTATGTTTGCATATACATAACAAAAGCCCCTGGAGTGTGTCTAACTTGTTTGGGAGAGTAACTAAGTAAGTAAGCATGCAATATACTAAAAACTCGAGAAAAGTAGATGAGTCATCTGGAGCATAAAATTGAATTAGCACTCGACTTAAGGAAAATTGCTACTCTGCTGTGAACTCTATCTATATTTCGCTTTGTATATATGTGTGCGTGTTTGTTTGAATAACTCTGGTATTTTGCTATTCTACTCTAAGAACAATAATAATGAAAAACACTACCACTACCACTATTGCTACACTAACTATTGCATCTACGTTAAATTGAGAGTGAGAGAGAGAGAGAAGGAGCGCCAGAATAAAAACAATAATAGAAACGAGCAACTATTCTGTGTAAAGCATAAATAAATAAATGCATATTTGAAATAACATTTATTTTATAAATAATAGTTTGTTTACTTAAGGCAACAGTTACACTGATATAACAGATTTTGTATAAACAAAAAATTCACTCTTATACACCAACTTCCTTTAAAGATGCCTACGATCGGAAGAGCTTGTAACAAAAGCGATTTGTCTCTTCTTTCGTAATAAAAGATATAAATATTTCTGCGTCTTCATAAGTTAAAAAAATTCAAGGGAAAGCGAATAATTATCATAGTCATTATTGTTAACATTATGTATCATCTGTATTATGTATTATGTCTGATAAAAATATATTACCTTGAGCTCTTGTAGTATTACATTTTTAAAAATTTTATAATATCATTACATAAATGGCAACAATGATGATAATAATGTCGATGTACTTTCGAAAACCGGCGCTCTGTTCGCTTCACCTGCTTTTTCTTTCACTTTTAATCTTTTGTATTACAGTTACTAACCCTTGAGAGTCGCGTGCGTGAATATCATCCCCCTTTTTAACATTTTTCTGTAATCACTTTTATTTTTTTTACTTTATCTAAAGCTTGCTGACGTAAATGCATGAATAATTTTATCACCCTTGAGAGGTAGCGAAAGTAAGAGCATTTATTTTAGGGTATGAAGTTTATAGTTTTTGTATTCAGGTCCACTTGAAGGATAATTATGATCATTTTTTCTATCATTCGTAACAGCAAAGATAAGCATAACGCACACTAAACTTTCTTGTTTGTCTGTCTTGCAGCGCGCCCATCTGATCTTCCTCCGATCTATGTCCTTTCCGCCTCTGCGTTTTCGTCTATATACTTAAAATCCACACATTATTATTCGACAAATCAAGCTACAAATTTATACCAATTAATAAATTCTTCCCCACTTTCCACTTTTTTTGTTTACTGAATTTAAAATAAATGAATTAAAAATATTCTTCTGAAGGAAAAAGGACTTTTTATTTACTTGTTCAGTCATTATTTTAACGGTTATTAAATGTGTTTGTGCTCACATACATAATTATCATTAATTTTTACGGGGTTTTTTACGACCAAAGAAACTCAGCCAGTATATAACTTAATACTCACATAAACATGTCTATGCAGGTAGCTGGGAGTAAAGGCTTTTTCATTACTAATAACTATTGCTTGCTTAAGTTATCGTTCCTACTTCGTTCACAACTTTCTGTTAAAAAAAAAAAAAAAATGTTTTTATGTACTTTTGTAAGTGTGAATAGTTTCACTATTATTTTAATTAATTTTTTACTAATTTTGTGTTTTTAAGGCTTCACAAGTCCCAACTTTTTTCCAGTTGATGGTGATCGGAGATATGGTTGGGCTAATAGTCTTCCTTTGTTTGTCGTTAACGACGGTCGTCTACTTAGCGTGTCTTTATATTAATATAAGTTGCTGCTACTAATGCTAGCAAACGAAGAGATTACGTATAAACGCGTTACCTCCACCAAAACTTCTGTAGTTATTTTACGATTTTTTGTAATTATGAAAGTGGTTAGAACTCTCTCCTTAATTTCCATAAAGTTTTTATTAGCGTAAAACAGCTCACATTTATATAGTCTTAACTTAATATTCAATTAATATGAATTTTTTATTTTCAAATTAAAATTTTATGAAAACATTCGTTAAATGAACAGAACCTGTGTGCCTTTTATGTTCTACATTACAGAAGACATTATTTCGTGCTTGTATTTATAACAACTAAATATGATAAAAAACCATTAACATCATTAATGTGTTAGTTCGAGCGGCATAAGTTTTCAAAAGAATTTTAATCGATTGGAACACTCCGCTGCCTAAATAGGTTATCAATTCAACTAATAAAAACGTGTTTATGATTTTCGGTATTGCTTTCTTCTTTTATCCGTTCGTGCCAAGGATAGTTGGCTTGATCGTATTCGATTCCAAAGATTTTGTAAGCAGTGTGTATGTTGTGGGTTTATTTAAATTGAGGCAATTTGTTAAGGATCCAATTGTTATAATTTCTTAGATGCTTTCTCATCTTCTAAGAATTGCTCGATTATCGATAGCCGTGAAATGGTTGAGCTTTATATATTTATTTTTTTATGCGATCCCTCAAGAAAGTTTTCAAAGTCATAGACTTGTTTCATTGCCCTATAAGACCGAACGTTCTAGGACAATTGTAGATTGAGAGTATTAATCACTTTACTCTGTACGAAATCGAGGAAGCAGCAATGTGTTCAATTTGAACGAGAGCAAAAGTCCTACCCTCGTTTCTGTTTACAAAAAGTCAAGCGCAAGACATCGGCGATAAAATTAATCGTGCGCAAGTTCGCTCAAATTATAATAGAATTTGTTGTTTACATTGAATTATTCATCGTAACGATTTTCACATGTTCACTTGGACCGTATCTTTCAGCGTAAGATACCATGTCTAATCTCATTTTCATGCTCTTACTGTTCTCTTAGATTACCATACATTCCGTTACGGTGTAGGATCGATCCCTCCTTATATTCGTCTAATAGCCCGGGCATTACTTCGTTTGTTCGATGTGCCTAGCAATTGATACAACGTTACCTTTATTATTTTATGTGTGCTTTTAGTACTTCATGGTAGGGCACATGGAAGTGGAAGATTAGTTTCTCCTTTTTCACGAAGTTGTACTGTGAAGGTAATCAAATCCATATACTTTCATTTCTACATATCTACCAACAAAGAAAGGGGATATATTCACTTTGCCAGAACTTCTTCAAAATCTGTCTCTCTTCTGAATCGATTTCAGCATGCCCATCTGTCTGTATGTCTCTTTGTCTGCTTACGTAACGTTTTCAGTAACCATTCTCCTTATCGCGCAAATGAATATACGTCTCGAATTCGATAAAAGCATTCGAAGTTCTTGCACAAGGTTTCGTGTAAAAACGAACCAAATCGGTGAAGCCAAAATGGTTTATTTTTCAAAAAAAAAAAGAAAAAAAAGTGCTTTGCGCCAGTTACCTATAAACTGCGCCAGACACAATGGCGTACATGTATTTTAAAACTCGTCCATCTGCAACTTCTCAAAAATGGAAAAATCGACCTCGCCCACTTAAACTTTCTTTATGTTTTCAAGACGTTTATAATATCCTGGAACAAACTTCGAAGATCATACAAGGCGTTTTATTGATCAAATTTCGTATGAACTGTCATGTTTGTCTGCCCACTTTCTGTCCGTTCATTTATTGGCGTGTAGTACCAGAAATGAAAATATTGATTTCAAATTCGACAAAAACATTGGAAGCTGCCGCAAGCAAATTCGTACTGTCAACAGCGGCAGTAGCTCAAAGAGAATACTGACAGTCCAACATAAACTGAGCATATCTCTGTTTTCAAAATCAAAAAAGTTATTTATAAACTGCAACAATAAATATTCGAATAGTCCCTTTTGACATTAAAGTGGTGGCCTGCAGCCGAATATAATTTTCTTACTTACTTAAAGTTAATAGTTGTTATTCTCTCCTTTCCGTAGAAAAAATGAAGCAATGCCGTCAAAGTTAGGACAAAAACCCGTAGCTTCCGGTAGCACAGAAATGATCAGTAACACATTTTACTTATTGTAACACGATAGATTAATGAAGATCGATCAATAAACATATAGAGCGTATTCGTCGGCATTCGCTGATCCCGAATATGAACAAAGATACATACACTGAATATTAACGGTTCAAAATTTATATGTTCATGTCTTTAACTAAAATAGTATTCATACTATGGAATTTTACATAAAGCTAATGATACTTCTCTCTTCAGAAACAATAATTTAGAAATTAAAAGGGTAATCATAGGACACCTTTAGTAATCGAACTTGAATTTTTAATGTTGTTCATTCGTGTTAAAAGCTATTAGTAAGACTTAACTTAAATTAAAGCAATTTTTCCCTAATTTCTAAAGGAATTAAATTGGATTGTAGTCGCAAGCTATTGTAAACTTTTCTCCAAATTCAGTAACTTTTAAATGCTTGACCGAGGCAAGTTTTAACTGCTATTTAATATATCTTTCGCTGTGTTACCTTTAAGCTTCTTTTTTCACAAGTTTTAGCGAAAAGCAAAACCAAAAGCAAAAATTTTTTTCATACCCTTTTTTATTGTATTGTTTCCCTGGCTGTTATACAATACATATGCAGCCAAGTCTGTGTTCTACCATCATATTGTGGTTATTCACTGCAAACACACAACCTCGTATATATTTATTTTATTATAACTTATAACACTCACCCACATGTATAATATATATGGAGCATGTGTACGCTTGTGTTAGTGCAATGCATTTCAATTATGTGCTTAGCTTTTTGTTGTAATCCACCCCTCTTGAATTTACTATATTTATGTGAAGTGCACATTTACAAGTTTATATGTACGTATATGGATATGCCTTCCATATTACGTTTATACGCGTTATGTTGAATTTTCTGGTTGTGTTTATATGCAACGTTATATCTCTTTTTTATGCGCTTGTTATTTGCTTTTTTTACGTTTATATTAGTGCATTATCAGCATTACATTCAATTAATTAAAGCTTAACTATACCAGGAATTCATGTGGTAAGAACCGTCTGCAGAAAAGTGTATGTTTATGTTGGTTTTTATGAAAACAAAAGAAAGGAAATCGTCGCTACGATAAGTTTAGAATTAATCCGATAGTTTCATCCTAGTTGTGGAACTGAACGCCTATATCGATGATCGTGTTTCTAATCACAGCCCGATAAATTAATTTTATCGGTAAAATTATTAAATCTCTTAGGAATCTTTGTCGTTTCTATCCGCTTTTTTGGTGTGATATCGTCAATCTCGCCACATTTTTTTACACATTTTTCTTTGTCGAAGTTCTCAATACAACAAAGAAGCCGGCGGATCAGCAAACTATGCACCAATTCAAATAATTTTGAATTCTATGTCATGTAGTCCCCTTATTCTACTATATACCGCTGATGGAAGGTACAAGAGTGTATTAAATTTGTCCACTTAGCAATGCTCAAAAGAACTTGAGATGGATCCACCTTTTACTAAACCCATTTTCTATTTTTGTTTAGTTTTTCTAATCAATTTGTTATTTTTTCAGCATCGTTCAATTATGAGTTATCGCGGCTTAGGCGCGAACCAAGTGTGAAGATAGCCCACCTTTTAGCAAAGGCAAAAAGACATGCTATGTACAGTAGGCAAAGCTCAAGCCAATGTGAGTTTGGCTTTTATCTACATGAAATAGCAGTTTTCCATTTAATATTATTGATCGCTCAAAATTCTTCTTCTTTTTCCAAATGTTTGGTTTCAACGGTTTAAACGTGGCAATATAAATTGACTGAAAATCCCACTTTTGGCCACTTTTTGCAAGAGTTGTCCAGGATACACTGTTGCAGCTCGAATGGGAAGTTCTGCCACATTCAGCGTACTCACCAGATGTGATTCCCACTTGTTCTCATCGGTACAGTATGGCTTGCCTGGATCGCGGGCCCGCATAGTTAAAGAAGTGTGAATATGGGTCGGTGGATGGATCGCTGCCAAACCAATGTGAGATATTGATGATGTCACCACATTGCCAACAATATTGAAAAATGTTTTAGAAAATTATGGAAACCCTTTTGATTAATATATATTGAACCAATTTTCCACAATAAAAGCCTTTTCCAAGTGAAAAGATGGCCAATATTTTTGCAACCCACTACTATATTGTCCTACCTACCGCGAGCTTTGATGAGATTAGGGGTCCGGATGCCGCCTTCGAGTGTTTTGTCATGAGACTCGTTACTTTCATTGCCGGCTGAGTATTTGTCTTTTTCTGACAAAGAAATAAAAATAAAATAAAAAGAAAAGTCCCGTCGGTTGTTTGCCGTCTGTCTGTCCACTGTAAGTCAGTCGGGCGTCGTCTGGCGTCGGCCCTACATACGCACACCCCCTTTCTCCTTTCAGCTACAGCGGTGGCAGCTGTAGCGCTTAACTACTCATCGGGGACACAAAACAACAGGGGAATAAATAACTAAAGTAACTTACAATACAATCCTCTCGCGATGTCGTGGCTGTCTCCTTCGGCGGCTCCTGTCCACGGAAAGGAAGTAGGAAGTTCGTCTTACGTCGTCGGCACAATCACAACACAGCTGGGATGTAGGTGCATGTGGGTGCACGTAATTCATAAGCTACTGGAAAATTATTCTTCTTCCTCTTAACACATCTTGATTGAGGCAAACACATTGATCCTTGTTTTTTTCGATCATTTATTAAACGCACGAATAAAAGATAAAATGTAATAATAGTTCAGGTGCACATCAGTGCTACAATCAAGGCATTTAGGTAGACATTTTTTTGTTTCACAATCATTTGTTTATACATGTCAGATTCGCTTATGGAATTAAGCAGAATTCTAAATTTTTCATAACTTATTGGAGTGTATTTTTTTTCTTTACAATTTATTAAATGCGCTTGGCTATTTCTTTTTATTATAAAACATTGTTCTGCTAAAACTTTCCACAATACTTCATTAATACTTCGCAACCATTTGTTTATGAAGGTCACCTTTAACCAATAATCTTCTACGTTATTCACTTGATAAGAAAACCTTTTGCTTCTTGTTCGACAAAAAAACGTATTCAAAGGACGGTGCAGCCATTACCCTTGCCTTGATTCTCTTATGCCTCTTCTAATTGTTCCACCTTTTTTTTCCTTTTCTTTAATAAAAAAACGGTTTAGACTTCATTTTTGTGGTTTAGCTTTTGCTAACTTTAACTAAAGACACATTGACGTCATTCACGTCGCTTTTGTCGCTTTACTTTGAGGTTCTAATTAAAATTTATCCTTCTTTTGAGGTGTTGATTAAAATTTATTCTTTTTTCTGAATTTCGATATTTTCCGAGTTAATTTATTTCAAACTTCAAGTGCACAAAATTTTTCTTTCGCGCATTTTTCTATTTATTTCTTTTCTTTTGACATTTTTTTTATGGTCAATTTGCAGTTTGAGCCCATATTTCAGAAAGACGAAAAAAAAACAACCACTTCATGTAGCTTTCGATTTCTAATTAATTTTTTTTCTTTCTCCTTTCTTTTTTTTTTTTTAATGGACTTTTTTATTGTATTGATAATTAATTATTTATGCTGGTTATCGTAATGCATACTTCCTTGTAAATTTTAATATTCACAGTCAGCTAATGCTAGTCCTTTTTATTACCCTTGAGGGATAGTCTTCACAATTATTTCTTATTTATTCGTTTTATATTGAGCTCGAAAGCCCGTCCGAACTTCACCAGATGCCAAACAGTTCTCCACGCTATCATGAAATTAAAAAGCAGACAGACTTCTCATTCTTACTCAATTTCCCTCTTCTTCTTCCTGTTGCTCTCTCTATAAAGGCTTGCAAAAGGAAAAAAAGGAGTACCGCAAAATCATACGATTTTGCCTGTACTTGTAAACAAGGAAATCAGAGAAGAGTAAAATAAACATATCCCGCAAGATCATACGATTTATTAGCGGTACCACAAAATCGCATGATTTGTCTAACGGCATGCCGTTATCCCGCTCCTTGCGGTTGACACAGACCGACAGACACCCTACCCAAGGTTTGTTCGCGGCCGTTACACTTTGTATTGAAGTTTGTGTGGCAAAAAACCGGTGTGTATTTTCCATCTTTTCGTGTCCATTAACATGGCCGCTAGCCAGTCTTCTGGCGTAATTTTTAGTTCCAGAGATCTCAAAAGCCTATTTCTCCAACATGCCTAAGCCGGACAGATAAATGTGCGGCGCATCGTCGTTTGCATTAAAAATTAAGTTAGGAAAAAATTAAGTTCTTCGTGCTCCGTCCATTATTCTACGTCTGAGCTTTTTTTTTCTAACTTGTTTATTTACTTGCACATGAAACTTACCTGATATAAATTAAGAGCCGAATTCAATTGACTCTTAAAAGTAAATCTTATAGTAATTAATATTAAAAAATAATGCAAAGAATATAAAGACAAGTTAAGAAAATCAAAATTTATGTATGAATAAACAAGAGAGAAAGAAAGATAAAGAGAAAAGTGAGATAAAGCGTGTGCGCATCTACCACGGGGCCACAACCGGTACACACCCAAATTGCAGATGAAGCTCTAAGCCATCGCAAACATGCAAGAACTTGGCAACCGATAGAGTAAACAACATCTACACCACCGAACCGTAATGAAATGTTAAGGTTACAACTTACTTTAAATACGACAAAGACAAATCGGGCATATTAAGCACAGTTGTTTTGATAGAATTTAAAGAATCCGATATTGAGATAAAGTGAACACTACTCTAAACAACCAATAATTGTATTTACATTGATTCAGGTTAATGACCATAAAGTGTCTAGAGAAGCGGTTGGAGACATTAATGCTTATCTGGGCGAGTGGACGAATCGATATTATCATTAGATAACTTAATTAAGAAGGAGACATCAAGAAAAATCTACGACGGTAAGGACAACAGAAGGAACCTATTTTCTTAAGGAAGTAAAGATAAAAGCAGGTCCCAATCCAAATTTTCAACGGCAAACAGCAAAGATAAAAGCAGGTCCCAACCCAACTTTCCAAGGGTAAACAGCAAGAATTGTTTTTGAACAGATTCAATTGAATCTACCCAACACCTATTGGGAGGAAACCACACAACAGAGGCATATTCAAGTATAGGCGTAACTAAACATATGTATAGTCTTTTTGTAATGTAAGGATCCTCAAATTCTTTGGACCAACAATTTATGAAAGTTAGAGCAGATCTAGCTTTATTTAAAGACAGCTCAATATGCAAATTAAAACATAATCTTTGGTCGAATATAACCCCTAAATCGATGAACGAATCTATGTTTTCCAAGTTGTGTGAGTCAATGAAATACTTAGGATTGAATGACTTCCCCCTTGAGAGAGAAAGCTTCTTGCATCTTTTTAGATTTAATTTCATAAAATTTCACAGGCACCATGTAACAAAATTATTTAAGTCAACTTGAAACTGATAAAATTGCGATTCCAAGGAGAAGAAAGAAAACAGGTTAAAACCGTCAGCGCACATTATATGATTAATCACTGAGGAGGTTGATGTTTAAAATAAATAAAAGGGGCTGTAAGTGGTCGCCTTGAAAGAAATTTAAACAGAACCCTAAACGAACTGTTATGAAGATACGAGCTTATCCATTTTACTAGATATAAAGGGAAGTCCTGGATTTTGAATATCAATAAGTTGTTGTTAACTAAGTAAAACGCTTTATTAAAATTCATATATACGACGTCCGTGCAAGAGCCACTAGAAAAAGCCTTGAAAATGGCAAGTAAACTGTAAGAAATTCGTGACAGTAGATCTTCCTTTCCGAAAGCCATGCCGAAATGGTGAAATATAAGTTTGGCGATGCCTCCATAGTTTTCAATGTGATGCCTGTTTCCACATTTATGAAGTGGAATAAGGAAATTACTCCTTCAACACGAAGGTCAATTACCTGATTTGAAGTTCTGATTACAACTTTGAAATAACACCACACAGCTCGTCAGAGTAAGATTTGAGTACACATGATGGGATGACATTAAGACCAGGCGCATTACTATGTTTATAGACCCGAAACCATGTAGAACGTCGTTTTTTGAAATGACTAAGCTAGGAATCGAGACCGAGTTAGTTGTCGGATACGAATAGTTTATTGGGAATCAGCAGTTGAAAAATTTCGTCGGAAGTATTTGGCAAACAGATTTGAGATTTCAATATCACCAAAGGACCCAGAGCCTGAAGGAAATATCCGCGCGTTACTTGGAGATTTCTCTTTTGGAGTTAACAAACTTACAAAAATAACTACGATTAATAAGCAGTGAATATTTATTATTATTATCAACTCAAAGTATCTGCAATAATTTTGATGGTTGAGGTAATTAAATCTATGCCTTGCAGCAGAGTAGATGAAATGGTCGTAAGGAGAAACCCTTTTATAAATTTTTTGAAACATCTGTTTTTCCTATTTTTGTAATATTCAATTCCGGATTCAATGCAGACATAGCTAGATTTGACATAGTACAGAGTAACGACTATGGAGTTTCAATATTTCCAACAAAAATATTATGTGTGAAGGATGAGATTTAAGCAGTAACTTATTGGTTCCGTTAAAATCATAATGTTTATTTGAGGAGGTTGGATTTGATACTGTAGAATCGTTCAACAGACCATCACGCTTGTAAAGGAAAGAAAATGCAAATTGCTGGATTATATGGATTCACAGGTAAACTAAAAGGTGGACACTGATTTATAGCTGTCTCAAAATTGGCAAAGCAAAGGTCAAGCAATCTGCCATTACAATTAGGTGTGCGGTTGTGTCGAACTAAATTACGGGCAAATACTTCATTGAAAAACACATTAGCTCTATCAGATGTTGAAGTGGGGACCTTATATCGAGAATTATATCTATAAAGTCCCCAAACGCTATATCAGCAGGTATAGATCTAAGGTCACGACACGAATGAGGCAGCATGTTTTTTGTAACTAGAGATATCTGCATTTGCAAGAATATAGGAGCAAGTTACATATAACAGTTTACGGCCAAATGTCGAATGAATGACAATAAATCCAACGTAGAAAATTCTACGAAAATTCGATTACTATTACCAACAAAGCTACATATTGCGATAAATGCCACTCCTCAATTCCGTGCTCACGGAATTTAGACATAAGCGTATGGTACATATTTAAGGTAATTTAAGCTATCTTTACCTATTGTTATCTTCTTTTATACATAGTGCTAATTAAGTCTGGTTTAAGCTATTTTTGCCTTTCGTTAACTTTTCTTATGTATGTTATTATTTAGGAGTTGTAGGCATACGGTTGCTTATTTTATGTTTGCAATCAAGACCGGAATAAAGTACGATAGAGTTGTTGATCTATTAACCGATTCGCAACGCCAGAGATGCAAATGAAGAAGAGAGTGCACAGCCTCTTCCTTCTGGGTCGAACCGTCGTCTGAATAGCATCACCAAAACATACGAATAATTCGCAAATATTCGTAAGTGAATGCGCCGATTAAGCGTAGTCCCTATAGTTGACGGTCCGAGCAAACTAATGGCAGTAAGCGGTAGGTAGATTCATAGAGTTTGGAAGTTTTAATTCTAAGTTTTATGAAACCATCCGGTTAGTTATAGTTTATGCTAATTGAATGATTAATTACGTAGTTAGTAGAGAATATAAGGGGAAAACGTTGACTAAAATATGGGCAACGTATTGAAATAAAAAAAGTTGAGTTATAACGTTCAATTGGACTTTTATTTAAGCAAAAAATAGAAATATAAAAGGTAAGAACGCTTGGACCAGCCGCTGAGGCATATCCTGGCAAGAGAAATAAATAATTTTTCCGAACAAGAAAAATAACAACCTCACAATGTTAATATATATGTATATATAAATCCACGATGTAAATCATTTACGTTGTTCTTTGTTATTCTTTGGTTCATTTATCATCTTCTGGTACATGCGAATAATTCTGTTAATAAAGCTTTTCAAGTCGATTTATTTTCGCGATTCATTTTTGGGTGACGTAGCTCTGCCGCTCTACAGCTAGGTTTCAAGAAAGAAAGACCTCTAAAGCCGCTTTGGAAAGCTATTCCAAAGAAGTTTATGAATTTTAATTGCTTTATATGTTTGTTATCGGATTAGTTTTATGATGTATCTATTAAAGAAATGAAATCGTAGCGCTTACCGTTAAGGAGAAAATATGAAAATGAAAACATGTACAAAAAACTAAATCAAACGTTAAGTTAATGCTATTAACTGCCATCCAGTATGTGTGGATAGCTATCCAAAGAGTGCCGTTCGCAAATCGCGAAGAGAAACAACAGCTCTCTAGCCATCGAATAAATCTATTGAAAACTAGAGTGAAGGGAGCCCTCGGGCAAGTAAAAACGAAAATATGGGCAAAGCAGGATGAACTAAGGTGATCCCAGTTTTTTATTTTGTTATGCTACCTAATATATAAGGCCGTTTTTTCGTGCAGTGTCTTCTTCTTTCGCATTTTGACTTGTGTTCTAGAACCAAACCTCTCTTTGAAAGAAGAAAAGCGCCACTCTTGGCGAAAGCATCGCTACCGCTTCATCCTCATTAGATAGCATAAATTATGAAACATATTTCACATAATATTTCGACTTTCTTGAAAGCAATTAAAAGATATAATAGAAATGAAAATGGAGAAGATATCAATTCACGACCACAACTACATTTCAATTACATTTTAAAAAATTAAGTCTTTTGCGAAAATAGGAAAAAGAAGAGTTATGTGGCAAATGCAGTCCGCGAATATTCACTGATTCAGCAAATGCTCGAATCTACCGATAGCATGTTCTCATTACTTTCTCGAACAAACCGGTGCCCGGTTTTGTTGTAGATTAACTGAGCGTATAATTGCCGAGAGCGTGCTACCGGATTAGGTGACCCTGGCGAATGTGTTGTTTTGTTCCCTTATGACTCTTTGGTACCATTTAGTAAATACCAGATGGGGGAGATTGCGGGAATGAGATGGTTAAGCGACGAACGGGAATCCAAAAGATAATAAATCTGCTGAAATAAGCTTAGCAAAGTATTTTCTATAATGAATGTCTAGTACCTTTCTCATTTCTTGGACTAATGGGGGCTTTCTCAAGCTGTTAAATTGAATATTTTAGGCAAGATATTTTAATATTAATAACCACAAGTTGCACGCAGATTCTGTATAACGTGCCACAACCATAAGTATGAGTGAATGTACGAACGTTATGCACATGTGGACAAGGCTTGCATAGGTTTAATTTTGTTATTATTCGACATTAGAATTAATATAAGCGCAATGTATTTGTGTGTTTACATTTGCATGCATGCTATATAATGAATACTCTAACATCCCACCGTTTACATAGTGGGAAGGCAATTTCAATGAAAATGTTTAACCGAACGACGATCCCGTGCTAAACAAATTGTTTTGAATTTTGATTAGAGATTAAATCGTTGCTGATGGGTGAGAAGCGCTAAAGCGAAAGCAAAACACAAATAAGCACCAATATACACAAAGTGGGCATAACGCACATGGGCACCAAGAGCCAAATAACATCAATTTTCCTAGATTTAATATAATAGATGATGACTCAATTCGATCGCAAACATTCCTGCCTTTTGCTTATTCATGAAAATTATTTGAAATTTATTTCTTGCATGCGTTTCGGCTTTCCTTCAAACGCCGCCGGCATATTAAGCAATTAAGCCTTCAATTATTATGTTCAGAATTTTATGAGTCTTTGCCATCGAATTTTTATCGATTCCGTTCTGTTTTAGAACTAAACTAATTCACTTTCTTTAAACCGAGATAATATATGCTTAACTATTCGCCTGTTGAATTTAATTGCAAGTTTCCTATGTATATGAGTGCTTAAAAAAATAGCAGACACTTCGTGAAATTATGTGAAACTTGCATTTCAATTATTAATTACAACACAAATAAAACTTTAAAATAATTTCTATTACTATTGCCTACATTGGAGTGTTGAATAAGCTATCGCTGTTCCGCAAGTTTAAGTTTCCCGCTGGCACTTATAGGGTACTACACCGCTAAACCGCGACTTCTCCATCCGAAAGTTCTGTCTTTAAGCTTTAATTAACACGGTCCGCGTGAAGAAAATGCCGCGGTTTGCGAGTACCGTGGCTTTGATGCTAATTTTGAGAGATAATGTTACTGAAAGGATGAGGAACAAGGGTAAACACCCATGACGCACACTAGATTAACCATTAACATCGATGATAAATTGGATAACATATGGAGAAGTTCACCGCTGCTGGTATTTAATGGCTTGTTTCAAGTAAATAAATCTACCAACCAACAACTACTGGAGTGACTAGGATGAAAGGCGGGCGCGATACGCTAAAAATCTAGACATCGTCAATTCTCAGCACGACAAAGTCTCTCGCCACATCACAAAACTTGCTTAAGAGGCCTTAGCAGCCTTATTCTTGGATGGCCTCCAGATGGAAAGCATTAGTGAGGCTTCCGTTTCTATGAAGATAACCACGATATGACTACTTTTGTAGGTAGCTATAAAGCACCTGCTCACCTTTCGAATCGTAATTTATGTTTTATCGAAATACTGGGTGAAATATGGACTGATATCCGCCGCTTTTCTTTTAACAGTATATGTCACATTCAAAGTTTCTAAAAATAAGACTAATTTATACAAACTAATTTTAAGAGTTTACATGAAAACTTTTTCAATTGATTTTCGTTTCTTTTTTAGTTAATATCATTACAGTTTTTGGATTGCCATTGAAGGCCATTATTGCTAAAAATATGACTCATTATGATTCATTCTCTGTTTCTGTGTACTTACAATGAATCTGTTGATAATTTCTTCTTGCTTAACAACACAATTTCTTCTTCTTCTAACTTAAACTTCCTCACACCTTAAATGAAGTAATACTGCTAAGGCCCTTGAATAAGTTAATACGTGTATTTTTTCTCGGAATACTTAAAAAATGACTTAACATATATTCTCAACAAAAACCTCGCATGGGATTGCTATTGTTCTGAGCAGAACTGTACGTAAACATATGTATACATACAAAAATATATATATGCGCCTATAAGTTGGTATTGATGTTTGCTGGTAATTATGACGATAATTATTATGTGTTTACGAATGCTGTTCCACGGCGTTGAGCTTTGTGTTTATTCTCATGTTGTTCTCAGAGGGCAACGAGAACTGAAATTGAGACTTTTGGCCTATTGATTAATGTTCGGTAAATTATAAACAGTAACAATAACAAAATATCTGTTTGTTTTTATGTGCATATGGTTTAGATAATTACCGACGGATATATGTGATAATAATTATTAGTTCGTTCTATCGCGCAAAGAGCGAGATATTGGCTTCTCTATATAAATGTGTTTACACATAAATATATAGAGGAGACATATAATTAAACATAATCCTTTTTTTTATTTTCTTGAACTTGCTATTGTACGTGTTCATTGAATATCGCTTGGAAGCGAACACACGAGCATTTCACGCTTGTCAATCATCAATGTATGAATTACTGCTATTTGCGATAACATTGACGGTATGCTATCACACGATGTCAGACCTTTAGAATATGTAACATGTCAAATGAAAAAAAAATCTTAATAGTTTATTATTCATAAACAACTGCATGTGTTGCATATCAGACAAAAGTCATTTAACCCTTACCTTAGATATTTCTACGTTGACATCGGATTGATATTTCGTTGACAGGTTATAAGCGTTTTTATGATTTTCGTTGTTAGGAATTTTTTCTCTTTATTTATTATTGTAGGTACAAATGCATAGCTTATAATATTTTCTTTCTTCACTTTTTGATTCAAAATGTCAAAAGAAATACGTTAAAACGACATACATGAAGAATGTGAATCCATATAAAAAAACATAGGGTGTCTCAAACTAGTTCTTGTTCTTTTTCCTCTAAGCTCTTTATATCCCTTACATATTTTATTGCAGGCTACAGTGTGTTCTTAAAAACAGCCGACTTTTATTCACACTTTCGGTAAAGAATGCGAAATCTTAAATTCCCACCGATTACAAGTCGTTCTTGTCCGCTAACGAATTGTAAAATAAAAAAATTATGACATGTGCCTAAGAGAACTTTATTTTGCATTCCAAATTTTTGGTGTTGACGCGAGCGTTAGAGGCCGTTACAAAAGCCTAATTCCATACGTATATCAGTGCGCTGCCATCAAAGCGTCTTGATGCAGAACGGAAAATTGGGGTAGGCATTGTCTACGACGTAAGGAATGCTTAGCAAAAAGCATAATGTTGCATTACCGATCTGATCACTGATCTACAAATGCGTTTCTCCGCCAGGAGAGTGGAGCAAACCTGGATTGAGATGAGTCGTTCCATGTGGTTTTAGTCAGTAGTTAAGCCTAACAAGCTAAACTGCAGAGACAATCGATTTTATACTCGAAGGTTTTTAAATATATTATAATAAATGCTTTCATCCGATCCTTAAAAAGGGTTTTAAATTGCTTTACCGCCTAATTGGCATCTTTTACAGTCACTATGACAGCACTGAGTCTTAACTCAGTTCGACTAATCTTACTTGGCCAAGACACTGTAATAAACTAATAAACGTTAGTCCAGCGAAACAAAAAATAGTTACTAAAATACTACAACAGTATTAATGAGTATAGAATACGATCCTTATATTCTTTTAACCAATCAATATTTGCTTAATAACTGCCATCTTTGCAAGAAAGAAAGAGAACAAAGTGCGCCGTAAGTTGTATCCTGATTAATGTGCGAATTTATTTTTTTTTGTTTTACCAATGTAGTAAAAAGCACCTGCTTTGATACTTAAGGGCGGGGTCCAACACTAACTAAATGTATTGAATACAAATTCATCGGTTAGCTGCATATAAACGAAGTTTTTAAGCAAAAAATAAAACAAAAATCGCCTCCTATTGACAGCTCAAACAAAATGGAGTGCACTTTAACATGCACCGTGCGCTGCATATGCGTTATTACGCTTAAAGGAGGCTTTGTTAACAAGACTGCGTATAAATTTGTTCAAGTCAATGAGTTTTTAAATTCATTATAATTTTTTATTTTTTTATATACGATTTTTAGCCGTTGTTATTGTGTAAAGTAACCCTTTGTGCGAAAAGATCTTTAACAATAAACATAAGAGTAACTGCAATAACTACAACAACAAAAGTCAAATGCTGAAATAATGCCTGCATAGACGCAACGAAGCGTTAAAATTGCTAGACGCCATGCTTTGTTTTAGGCAATAGTTGCTGTAGTTGTTCTTGTCGGTGTTCTTGTTGCTATTACTGGATATTGCTTTGTTCAGCACATTACAAAGAAACCACGAAGTAGCAGCAGCAGCAGCAGCAAAAGCAGCAGTAATAGGAAAGGCAGTTGTGGATAATTTGTTTGCTGCGTTGTTAAGCGTTTTTCTTTTTGCGAGCTTGTTTTTTTTTTTGTTTAGTTAACATGTTGCTGCCTTTTGATTTAGCTCCTGCTATATAAAAACGCTGGTAGATGTTGTTATGCTGGTGTTGTTGATGTTTCGCAACACCCACTTCCTGTTTATGCTAATTTTTTGGTGAATCGTTTATTTACACGCACAAGCAAAGAGAGACGCGCATATATACACACAAACAAACACGTTCATTCTCTTTTATACATTTACAGGCAAAGACAATTTATCGCATGATGGCTGTCGTTTGAAAGTAAGTGAGCACAACTTTCGCTTTGTATTAAGCGATATATATGCATAAATAAAATGGCAAAAGGCAACAATAATGCTGGAGAAAAAATTTATTGCATAATGCAAAATATTTTTTTCTTTTGCAGTTGTTGTTTGTTTATTTGTTGTTTGTTTAATTTTGATTCTTCTTTTTTTTTTCAAAGCGTTTACAAAAGATAAACAATTTTTGTAGGCGTTGCTTTCACATTGCTTTCCATGTTATTCCGTATCTTGGTTGTTATTCATTATTTCTAGTGGGGGATTGCCGTATTGGTTGGCGAATGACTAGCTGCCCGGCTCGTCTTCGAGTGCTATGCTTTGTAAATTTACACTCTGCTTCATGCTCCTCTTGTATTCTTTGAGCAGCTAAGTGTAAGTGTGATTGCTGTCTGTAACCTTTTCATGTGCCCTTAGCTTTAATAAAAAGGCACATTCCTCGCCTTTGTACAAATGTAAACATTACTTTACCAAGCCTCCCTGTACCACTTTACACCGTGTTCGAGTTCAGTAAAAGTAAGAGTCAGAGTTGGAGTTGTACAAAATTAATCCAAGCATTTAAAAAGTTCTTTTTTTTAACCCTTTGTCTGGCCATCTTTGTCATCATCTTTGGCCTAAAGCCTTAATAAGACGGACAAGTAAAAAATAGAGAAAATTGAAAGAAGATTTTTTTTTACGGAATTTATGTTGGCCAGCTATTCCAACACAGTAGCATAGGACGATTGTTTGCTTAGTTAGATATTGAAAGTATGTAATAAGAACGCTTGTATGTACGTATGCTTGATATGAAGAATGTTTCATTCAACTCCTAACAATATATACTAGTAGTGCAAATGAACAAGTCTATGAATAACAATATCGTTCAAATGATTATCATAGCCTAGAGATAGCTTAGAGATCTGCATGGAAAGACTACGATTTTCCATAATCTTTTGCCTCAGTGCCATTTAAAATTTGTGCTTTAACGTCTTGTATGATTGCCATATAAAAGGTTCTAAAGAATATATGTATCATATTAGATGCTTGCATATATTTTGATCAGGATAAAGGGATGCGAAGTACCAACGTACACAACAGTTAAATTTGATGATTTTGATGTTTTTCTAGATGAAATAACAGTCTTCCATTTAGTATTATGCAGTTATTGCGTGTACACAGATGCGAAGCATGGAGCGCTCAAAATTATTTTTTCGGCGTTCATTACTTTTGTGGTTTGATTTGAAAGAATCTGCTGCCGGAAACCACCGAACACTTTTAGAACCTTATGATGATGCTGCTCTATCATGTTTAAAAGTGATCATTTTAATTAAAATGACAAAGAATGGCCTGCAGAATCGCGTGAATTATTGGATGAAAACCCAGCTCGCCCAATTGTCTCAATGAACTTTCCACCAACGAAACTGGCATAGTCTGCACCACCAGTTTAGGGAATGGATTCCAAAATTTCTTTTCCTGCGTGCAGTACCAAAAATACTTTATAGAAAGTTCTGTAACTACGAAAATGGTAGACCAGTGCAACAAAATGCAATAATGTACACGCAGCTGCTGACTACGTCTGCTGTTCTCGAGCACGTCTCTTGATTTTTGTAATTGGGAAAACTATAAGAGCAAAAATTTGTCTTGGCTTCTGTGTTTTTGATTCCACGTTGCGATTTAAACGTGTTATCTGAAAGGCATGCAAATACGAGTACTAACAGGAACTTGTGGAGCGTTGTTTCGTGGCTGAATATTTGTTTGGTCGATAAGCAATTTTGTCGACAATATCGCTGGATTTGACTCAAACCTCAATTGCTCTTTTGAAGACGTAACCTTTCTTGGCTAAAAACTTACTTATTTCTAGCAAATATCGCGTTCGCCGATTTAAATGCGAAGTGAATTCGACTTTTCTCATTTTTCAACAAATGCTGCTTGTACGAAAAATGTTATGGAAGGAAAATTAAGAGGGGGATTCGAAACGACAGCGCAAAGTGCTATGAGGAGTAAGGAGCATAGAACTCGTAATATGCTAGAAAAGGACAATTTAAAGACATATTAACAAAAAAATATTTCATTTTCTTTTAGTAACGTTCACCAACCAAAAGCAAACAAAGAAAAACTAATACCCAACCATGACAAGATTAGCCAAGAAAATTACAATAGATCAACAACTGTCTCTTAAAACTGTTTCCTTGTCATGTACCGAAAATGCAAAAAAAAAAAAAGTTGTTATATGTGTTTAAATATTAAAATCCTAACAAATATGTTTTGTTTTTTTATTATTATTTCTAAAAGATTTCCCTTTTTCGTTTTCAAATTTTCCCTAAGCTCACCATATCCCAGAATAGAAAATCATCATAATGTCATCCAATAAGCCTGAAGCAAAGGAAACCTATACATATTTAAATTCATGGGTAGCGATAATAGCACAGCGCACACATACATGTACATATCGATTACATTCAACAGCGGATAATCTTTCTTCGGCTGTTTGTTTGTATTACCGTGAATAGCAAATGCTGAGGACATTTGCTTTAACTATTTATTTACCTAAAAAAAAATCATTTTTCCTTTTTTCTGAATTGAAAAACAAAGAATATAACAAACACATGTACACGTATGAAAGCATTCACAACGTGCCAATGAAGCAAAAAACATGCTTAAGTGACAATAAAAACGAACATATGGTTAGATCGGGAGTTCTCTTTGAAAAGTTCTTTAACGTACATGAGCATGTTGTTATTCACTTCCAAAGGACGAGTGCATTAATTTAAAAACATGATGTATTCATGACGACATTATCAGTCGGTCTACAAAGCGGTATCATTTTTGTATAAAGTAAAATATACGAAAAAGTTTGAATGTAACCGAAGGCTATTACAAAAATCTTTTATTGCAAAAAAGGTTTTAAAACAAACCCAAGCCCGAAGCAAATTTTACATTGAAATGGAACAGATTTTTTTATATAAAGCTTAAAACGAATATTCTCGCACCTGCTTACAGCTAGCTTGTTGCGTGAAGTTTTTTTTTTTTCAATTTTGATACACAACTTTTGATGTAACGACGGCTTGCTGTTTCTTAACGTAAACAAATTTCCAATAAAAGCACTATCTTGTTATAGATAATGTATGAGACCGTAATACAATAAATGTGAAAAATACACGCATAATAAAGAAGGGGGATTTAACATGCCGAACTTCTGTGCTTTGCACTCACCGACTCTATTTAGCCACAATTGTCCGCTTGCCATTGATCTCATAACTATGTTTAAAGGAATCAATAGAAACTTTTTCAATTTCATACCGGCAGAATGGGTTTGAAAATCTCTTGAAAAGTGCCGACAATTTCCTGACATGTACGGTATGGATAAGATACGATACTATTACAATATATATATATATAGTCGCACCGCATGTTTAGCATATATGAAACCGTGAAACATATATAATAACTGTTATTAAAATTATTGAAGATCTTCTATACTTGTAGGAACGTGTACAGTTACTAATAGATATAAAAAATTCAAATTTCCTTTTGAAAGTGGTTTCTCCTTCACTTTTAAAATAAATGGATTTTATAGGCGAGTTTTTATGTATGAAAATACCTTCGATACAAGTTCTTCTACAATCTAACATTATTCGAGAGATATGAAAATGCTGGCGTGGATAATAACAATGGATGAATTCTTCAAAAATTTGACATTCATTCTTGAAAAACTGTAAGGACGTTGTTGTGCTGGCATAGATTCGAGATCTCATCTAACGTAAGAGAAATAGGATTACATAAACAAAATGCGACTGTAAGCCACAAAAAAGTAGACTCACTGCTGCTTCTTTTTTGTCGATATGGCACTTAACAATTTTCGTTTTCAAACACCTAAGCTCTTTATTACTTATCCTTCACTTTCCTACTTCTAACCATTACTCATATATGTAACTAGGGATCGTGCTGTTAGGCGCGTTCAACAGGTACTATAGCTCGAAACGTCCTCGGCGAAAGCCGTGTAGAAGACTGTGAAGGTTTCGAGTATAGTAGCGCTAACTGCAAGGACGTCGGTTTGGGAAAAGGTTCGCCTGTATGGCCGTACCAAATCGAAAAATTTATTCGAAAATGAATGTTTCCAAAAAATTAATATTCAATTCTGAATTAAAATGGATGACGATCTGAACCGATTTTAGACGAATGTGGCACTCAATGAGTTGAATTATTGGTTGAACTGCTCGTTGTCGATGAAACATAGATTTACTACGAACCACCACAGATTCGATCGGTGACTGACTGGTTAGCTGCCATCGAAAGTTGAGTACACCAAAAGCGACATTCAAAACCCTTATGTCTACTATGTTGTGGATTAAATATGGGACCGTACAAATTGGCTTGGTGAACTACATCAGAAGATACGACAAGATCGCTTAATCCCCACACAGGTACAGTACAAAATTACAGTTCTACATACAATTTATGGGTCTTGTTTCCAAGGCAAAGAAATTTTCGATTTCAATCAGTACTATTGCCTGCAAGCGATAAATTCTGAACATTGTTAACTCGGTCCCCTATAGCCGAAGTAGTTTTTCCTTTACTCTATCATTTGAGATTTTAATCGCTTTTTTGTTCAGCCTCAACTTTTTATGGTATGTAGACAAAAGAGCAATAAGAAAATGTTTGAGTGAATCTCAGACCTTGTTGACATATTGTGTTGCTTAAAATCCAAATAAGTAAAGACTATAAGCAATTGCGCACATATCACTTAACGTGCACCAAAAGGTGTCGAGGTTTGCAGTGCCTTGCGTTAGTTGCTTATCTGCTTACTCTTGCTTTTTAATTTTCATGTCATCAACTTCTTGATGTTGATTGTATTTGACAAAGATAGTGTTTTATGACAAGTCCTTAAACGTGTTTTGCGCATTGGGAAGATATTAAACGGTTTCATTGGAATGACATGACCTTGCGAAAATAAACCCTCTGCTCAGGCCTTTTGTCATTAGCGTAAGTAATTATTTCAAAACATCGACACATTACTTTTTTTAGGCGGCCGAGTAGTTATTAGGGCTGTATGCAGGCAATTGTCAGAGGTGCAATAAATATAATGAATTCTAAAAATCCCTTTCTGATTTTTAAAGCATTATCGAACGCAAGTTACCAAATGGAAGGATCGATGTTTAGTTTTCGAACTTGCAGGCTTGATAACTTACAATATTTAAGTTCCCCACCTATTTTCAAACCTTAAAGCTAGCTAACAGATCTTTCCGAATTTCTCCTCTGTTGTGAATAACAATAAAAAACAGTAAAATAAACTAAGCCTTTGGCAAAATTACTTGGTTGTTAAGTTTTCAAATTAAATAAAACAAAAGGTAATCATTACGCATATCTCTGCACATTCTACTAAATGGAGATATGCGAACATCTTTTTGAAATGACGGCATCCAAATATTCATTACTGTTATTCCAGTGCTCTGAATTTCAAATTATTTCAGTGAGCGTAAAAGAAAATATTTTTACATATTTTCTATTCGAAATTATTGCCTTGAGAGAAATAAGGTGAATGTTTTCAAGATTTTCTATTTAACGCTTTTGCACGAAACTTCACACATTTTCTAAAACAAATTTAATTTTGACTTCCTCTTTCTCTTTGCCACATGTGCGGCTTGATTTCAAAAGATTTTAGGAAAAATTTTTATTTGAAAAATTGTTTACATTTTTCGATTATTCGGTTAATCTTTTTATTTTTTCAACACAAGCTTACTTAGTCGAAAATTAATGAAAATTAATAAAATAGTATTAACATTTCCACGTAAGCCTTAATTTATTTTTTAGTTCGAGTTCTGTCATAAGCGTTGTAATAACAATAATTCGTTATGGATGGAAATTCTTCCAGGCAAGAATTTCAAATGCAGACGAGATAAGGTTAACTAAAACGTATGAGAAGGTTGAAGTGAACATTTTACAATCACAAAAGACGTTTGTCGAAAAACGAAAGATTTTCAATACTTTATGAATTCCTAGTTGTTTAGCAGTGTAAGCAAAGAATTATTTTTCATTATCGTTCTGGTAGCGCACTGATGAGTTTTCAATTCTATTCACATTTATCACAGTTTCCAATGGCAATAATTAGAATGTTTGGAGTTAAGTCTTTGTCTTTTTAAACCCACCACTGTAAGATGGGGATAATATATGTAGCACACAAAGGGAAACTTCAGTGGCCATATAAATTATATATATTCTTGATCATCGTGGAATACTGAATTGATTTAGTCTTGCCTGTCCGTCTGTGTGTCGTGTGGTGTTTGTTGTTGGCTCTGCTGGTCGCAAAATAGAAGATATCAATTGGAAATGGGCTATATTGGTCAGAGCAGAGGCCCGCAGTGCGGCATAAGCTGAATGCAACTTCGTTTTTCTTACCAAAAATTTGTGAGTTCTTGTTCGTTGCTCAGAAATTATAAAAGTTAGAAAGCTGCAATTTTCCACGTATTGTTTATGAAACGTTCGACTCTTTACGTGCAAAAGTGGACAAAATCGCCCATGTCCACACAAAGTGACAAGTGATTAAATTTTCCCTTTTTTAAATTTCATGTTTATTTGTCATAAGGCAAAGAAGACAGAATGTTTAAAACTTTCTTGTACATTCGTCAAATAAGGATATGTTATCCGCCTAAAAATGGGTTAATTCTCAAAATAAGTATATGGTATACATGGCGACCTGGTGGAAAATGCAGAAAGCATAGGGGTGGGTATGCGTGATTCGGCCGTCGCATATGTTTTTTCTGTACTCCATGCTCCATTAATATTGCCTTTACTAAATTTTCTGAAGTAATGAAATAGGTTGCCTGCAATGACAGAGCTTGCTTCTGATTTTAAACCAAGTAATATATATAAGAACACCGAGCTCAATGGGATAACCATTTGATCGATAAGCGCATGTGCGTATAGAATCGGTAGAGGTACTTCGCGACTTGGCTGGAGACTAAGGTACTCTCGATATAGGGTCGTCGTTTGATTTGTTTATGGAAGTTAATATTTAATATAGTTTAAGTTTTTTACTTCCTAAAGTTAAACAATAATAAAAAAGCAGGCAAGCATGGAATATCCAGCCGCGTTATCGTAGCCAGCCAATATTGTCTATTAAGCAATCAAGCCGAAACAGACTGCACCAATCCACATCAACAATATAATCTAGCCTAATATACTTTGCTTAATATACTTAATATACTTTGCTAATATACTTTGCTTACACCCAAATTCATGAAGGGCCTCTTAACTTTATAAATGTATTTATATTCGTACATCATTTGTGGCACAGGATATATCGAGTTTGTTGGGATATCAGGGATGAATGCTCTTGAAAGTAGTTCCGATCGGATCAAATTATCAATCATTTCTCCTATACAGCGCTATTTTATTCAAATGTCGTTAGCTGAAAAAGTATAAGGCGTTATGAATAACCGCATCAAGCAGAGTGGTGTTGGGTATTCAGTGGTCGACCCTGACTATAACGTTCTCTTTTGTTTTCTAAGAGTAAGATCGCGAATGAATTGGATCATGTACATCTTTAGAAAGTCCAAGGAACCAAAGAAACTAATAACCATTAAGTTTAAGAATACGTTTAATCTGTTCGCAAACACATCTGCAGGAACTAAACATATATAATTTATACCCCGATATAAACATTGATGTAAAAATTGTATGTAACATTTCATAGAGCCATCTAAAGACGGCCCTAATGTCACTTGACACGCCCATTACTAACACAATACTTCGAAAACAGGTTTCTTCGCTTCGAAGAAATGATGATTAGTACATGGATGTGAGACGAATATAATTTTCTTAATAAATTTTTAATAATTATCCAATAAATTACTTTCAATAAATACATAAAAGTTTGTTATTGGGAAAAAATCAATTTTTTTATAAATTTTTTTTTTTTTAAAGTTGTGTATCAAACTTTTGAAAATAAGAAAATATTTTTCATATATTTTCGCATTATTTTTACAAAAGAGAAAAAACTTTGAAGATTCCTTAACGCGTTCACATGTTTATTATCTCACATAAAATATTTCGTTTACGCTACATGAGCAAATATCTTGAAAGAATGATAAAAGACGTACATGTGCACGCATAGTTGCACCATACGATTTTGTTGTATTTATTCTGTGTCTCTACACATATGCGACATAAACAATTGAAGCTCACACAAAACGCTTGCATTAGATATGTTCTTCATATTTTATCCTGATATCAGCAACAATAACAATATGTAATGACAACGGCAAGTTTGCATACATCGCTGCATTTACACATATGCAGATTTGCAACAATACAATAAGTGCGCACACTATGTTGCCAAACACAATGTGACACATAAACTAAACACGATCAACATTATATACTTGAGCGTATGGGTATTCTAAGCTCACCAGAGTGTGTTTGCGTGCTGCAGGCAATGCAGACTTTTTCCCTGTTTTCTCTTTTTTTCTTTTTTCTTTTTTTTTGTTACAATAACAAAAACAGCAAGAACATCAGCATAGCAAAAAACAGACGAAACATAATATTTTTTATTTACTTTACATTGCCATCAGCGAATGCAATGTTTTTCTTTTTCTATTTTCCCTTTTTTCCCCTTTATTTTCAATTCTAGGTTTTGGCCAAAAAGGCGCAGAGAACCTTGAAATATATTTATTTAGCAAAAAAGCGATATATAAAAAACTAAAATAAAACAAAATCTATTGTTGTTGCTAAGTGTTTTGCAACAAATTTATGCATATTTACACACATACGATTTTTTATATATTTTCGTCTGTAGAGAGATGTGCAAGCAAGTGCAACTGTTTTTGCCAACAACAGCTTATGCAAGTTCCTCATAAAGTTAATATTATTGTTGCTGTTTTTGTTATTATTTTTCCCAATGTTTGAATTGATGTAAAATTTACTACGTTAAACTTTCTAGTAACATAACGGGTATTCAAATATATAAAATAAAAAGTAGCCGACTAGTAATAAACTTCAGAGTCCTTAGCTGCTCAGGGTTTTATTAATCGTGAAATTGCTCGTCGTAGGCAAAAATATTAACGATCTAATTAATTTCGTCCGCTTTTGAAAATGGTTAAAAGCTAGATCGATACGTTTTGTCTGTCCGCTCGACTTGTCCATGCTTATTTTCGAAATTTTTGAAAGAATAAAAGTTAAGATAAAGTAGTAAACGTCAAGGTAAGTGAAAGTAAAACCCATTTTCTTAGCGTGCGACCGCAAATCAAGCATGAGCAAGTTCTTTTGCTTCTAAACTTTGGTACAAACAATCAGCAGGAGTTTTTTTAATCCAAAAAGAAAATCAGATTCCACCTACCGGTTTCCAAAACTCTTTAAATTCACATAATGTCTAGGAATTTTTTTTTTTTTTTTTTGATTTGTTCAAGATTAGCCTTAGGCGACTATACACTTTTTACTTAGCATAGTATTAATAGCATCATCAAATAATCATGTGGTAAGAGTGCCATTGCAATTCCACCAGCACCGATTCCTACTTATTTCAAGAGATTTCCAAAAAGTTTTTTGTAAGAAGCCTAATTTCATTCAAATTTGTGTTGCTTTGGTCAATTTTGTGTTACACTTTGTAACTGTTCTCTTGGCAATTGTCTAAGTTATTTTAAAACAAGAAATACGGACGATAGATAATTCCCATTCTTGCTCAAATATGCATTACGAATACCTTCATCTTCGCTTCAAAAAAGATTCCCATACCGTTTACCTTGCAAGTATACCTTGAATAATAAGTTTTGAATAATTTTTAATATTTTCGTTTCTGAAATATTTTAGCACTTCAAATTGTAATGGGGATTATATTTTACATTACTATTCGCAAAATACTGCGATCTCAGAATGAGCTTCATTAATCACGGTTAACTGTTTAGGGAGCATTGAACAGGCCAATGCAGCCTACTAGAAAGCAAAAGTTAATAAATTAAGAAATCCAAGATACGTGTTTAAGACAGGAAAACTGGAAAACCTTCTTCTGATCTTCTGATAGTTGAGACATCCCAAATTCAAATATATTCAAGATGTAATTGATCCGTAAGTTAATAACGCAAGTGTGGCTGAAGATGGAATTGATTTTCAATTAAGAATTTCGTATTAATCAGCTAAGATTACTCTTACAGGCAGAAGCACTTTCTCACTCTCTCTTTCTCTTTCTCTCTCTCTCTCTCTCTCTCTCTCTCTCTCTTTATCTTATACCTCTAAAGACGTATGCGTGCACCACAAATACGCCTAAGATTCGTAAAAATTACAATTTGCACGTGATAGTTAATGTAATTATTGTAACTAATTAATGGGTACAAGAACTAACTTATCAACTTAAGAATCACAATATTTTTAACTCTTCTACTTTCAATATGCTGTACTCCTGCTGGTGTTGTTGTAGATGTCATCAGTACTAATCCTATATAATTAATTTGTATCTCAGTGTAGTCTTTAATGAAGTTCTTAAACTTATTGTGTAAGCTGCTTAATTTAGCTGAAGAGTAATTGTCTTATTGGCTTGATATAAATTAAAATTGAAAATGCATCTGTATGATATATTAAAATTGAATTCTTTTTTTGATAACTTTATAACACACATAAACAAATTCTCGACCAGTTTCAAATTCGGAATGCAACTGAGCATGCCTGTCTCATCGTCTGTGCATCTGTTCGTCTACTCAGGTTTGTAGTATCTGTGGTCAACATTCTCTCGTTCGCAAGAATGATGATATCGCCTAAAAATTTGCAAAAGAATATGAAAATGGTCTAAAATTTGTTTTCCATGTTTTTTGCTCGTTACCCATAATCTACAATACGCAGACCGTGTGAGTTTCCACTTTTATTCTGAAAGTAAAAAAAATCAGCTGCGCCCATCCAATGTTCTACGTTATATATTATGTGCTTTCCCTTCTTTTAGTCTCTTTTAGGACAACAATAATAGGTTTTAATAGGACTTATTCTGTTCTTCTTCCTCGATCTCAAAGAATGTCTGTGTTCAATTTCAGCTTCTCATACTTGTTTTTGCGACTGTTGTTCCACAAACAAAGACACTCAAAGTCATATCTTTTGGTAGAAATATGTATACGTTCATTCAATCGAATCGCAAGTTTTTGAAGGCTTTTTGATGTAAATAAAGGTTAACAAACGGTTCGCAACGTTACGTGGCTTACAAGCACATTTTTGCTCGGTAGTTTTAATGTGAACTAATGGAGCCGTAAGATTATTTGGAAGATAGGAACTTTAGCTTTTGCACAAAAAGGTGGCGCTTGAATTCATCGCAACGCTTTCATTTTTCAAAATGATGCAAAATGTTCTTCCTTTTATACTTGAACTTTTGTTTGCAGGAAGACATTTTCTTTTATTGCTTTCTCTTTTTCTTGACTTGGTTTTTATTGTACACATCGAATCTCAAAGTTAAGTGCCTGAATCGAGTTATGTTTTTGCTCATGAACGATTTTCCAACATAGTTGTAGGTTAGCTATGTCTGCATGTTTTAGTTGTAGATCTTGAAGAATATAAAAAAACTTCTAGGTAAAGAAAGAGACCCTTTCAGTTCCTTCTTTGTGGGGTCAAAGGCATCGAAAACACGAATATGCAATCCAGGCAAACGAAATAGCAATCTAGCATATTACACGTTAGAAGGCATCGGGTAGAGAGTATGGTGGTATCAGTACCTTCTCATCTCCGCATCAGAAAACGAATCATTTATGATTAAAAATCTGGAGATTCGATTTTCCAAACATAAATTATACATTAGCGAACGTGAGCCCTTTTCTCTACCACACGAAGTCTTTTTTCGAAACGCTTTTTGACCAAATTAGAATGTGGCGAAAGATGAACATTGCTAATTATCTATTGCATAGATTCACAAATGATACGAATTAAATTACTTTGATGAACGAATTAATTTTACGCCCAAAGTTGCTCTACAAAGTTCTTCGCAAAGTTTTGTATTAAAGATTGTCGGTTCTGTTGACTCATTTTGCAGTCAAATTGCTATAAATCTATTAAATGTCTAATCCTAAAATCAAACAAAACCTTAACAAAAATCGATCGCATAAAACGATCGTTAACTTAAAGACTTATTGAAATGAAACTTTAAATGACAGGAAAAGAAAACTTTTACAAACACTGACATGAATAGTAATGAATAAAGCAACGTTTAACGTTTTCACAAAGGCGGTCGACCAAATTGCCATTTGTGGCCAAAAGATTTCTATCGCAAACTCAAACAGATCTTAAATCCGAAGCACACAATGGAAACACTCAGCAAGAAAGGAACTAAGAAAAAGAGAGATAGAGAGAGAGAGAGAGAGAGAGAGAGCAGAAGATGGATTTGTGTTGAAATTGATTGAACGCAGCAAACAATATAAGAGCTTGTACTTGAATGTCTCGTGTCAGCGATTAAATTGACTTGAATTGATTGACTGATGAACTCACTGCCTAACTTGCTAACAAGGACTTGAAACGGCTACTGAAATTGTTACTGTGACTGTGATTGCGATTTGAATGACATGTGAAAATATTCAAATTATCTGCTCATATAAAGTAATGATATGCTAACAAGCATTTGGGAGTAAAGTGTATTAAGGCCTGCTTAAAAAATTTATGCTGATGCGCACACTTTTTCATAATTATGACAATTTTTCCTTTTCCCCTGTCATTTTGAAACACTTAATTAAGACAGTTGATAAGTAATAAAAAAGTAAAGCGACGGAGCGACAATTTTGCATTTCCTTTCATCATCATCTCTTAGAGTTAAAGCAGAACAGTTTTGTTGAAGTTCTTGTTTCGCTTCTCTGACGCGCCGATCTCTACAGACGGGGATTTTAGGTGAAAGACAAATGATTTGTGTTGATATTGAATTTGACGGGCGACTGGCGGCTGTGATCAAATGCTTTAACGCTGTCAACTGGAATCATTGGTCGGAAATGTCGACATCTTAATTAAATGCAGTCAATGTTAAAATATTCGCGAAGAAAGGCGGCGTTGCCATTCTAGGAGAAAATACAAGCAAAAAAAAGGTTAGTTTGCTTTTTGCGATTTTTACTTAACGTGTATGCAAACACAATCCTACTCTTATACAGTTCCGTATCACGCATGTATGTGCATGTATAATGAAATTTGTGACCCTACTCTAGAGACATTAATCATCACCTCATTTAGGTTAACATTATATTTTGCTTTCTATTGTCTGCTAAAGACTCCAGAGAGTAGTTGTATGTTTCTGAATATAAGTGTGTACGGGTATGTGCGTATGCTTGTATGTGTGCGAATTTTTTTCATTCACTTAGGGAATTAATTAGGGTTTCTATTGTTCTCTTCTCTCAGGCAGTTGAATGATTGTAAATCAAGTTAAATGTAGCATTTAAAGTCATTTCAACGCAGTCCCTACAGTTTTCTGTTATTTTTTTTTTTTTAACGTATTTTGCAAAAATTCTTTCGTTTAAATACATTTTGAATTGTTGACTGAGGTCAGCAACAAATTCTACCAAATTCCTCTGGTCTCGACAAAACCGTTTTCTTATGTATTTACATCAGTATATATATACATATTTTTCTCCTTAGCACACACACGTTCGCTATACACATATATTCACACACAGTCAATGTGCTACTCATTAAATCACATTTAACGACTTTCTGCGGTACGTTTAATTTCTTTTAGCGGCAATTATGTGCAGAATGCCGCAAATGTTGCCAATACTCCCTGAATATATTCTAAACTCTGTGACTGCTGCATGCCTAGAGCTGTGCGTGCATCATTTGTATGTTGGTTTATGCTCTGCTTTTCTTTTTTTAACACTGCTTAGATTTCCACGTCTACATCTACATATACATACATACATATATATATATATATATATATATCAATATATATACATATATATATAAAGTAGTATATCTACGTATATATACACATAATTTATCTCTTGTTGATAAACTTGCGGTTTTCCTGTTTACATTCAAAAGAATTTTTCTTCTTGTTCTTGTTAGTGTATAGCTTTTAGCGACAGTTCTACAAATCAAGGCAATAATTTTCGGAAGTGAATAGCGATATGGAACAAATGAAAACAAACAACAACAAAAAAAAGAAGAGGAAAAAACATACTTAAAAGAGAAAAAAAAAGCGCACATGTCTGTCATACTTGATTTGACATAATGGTATCAAGCCTTTGAACTTGTCATCATTATTTAACATTGTTACGGCTGAAAAGGATGTAAAATGAAAAGCAAAAGAAAATCGAAATCTAAGACAAAAAATAATATTTTCAACGAACTTATCACAGACCGAAATTCTTCTGTATGTATGTAGGATAATCAACCTTTAAAAATTTTAGACGAATTTTGGTATATTTCACAAAATAGCGGACATTTACAATATTTTTTTTTTTTTGCGAAATCATGTTCCATTTCTTGGCATTTATCTCAGTTTTTTTTAAATTGGTTCGCTTGTCTATTTATTCGCATTTCCATTCGACTGTGTGCTATAATGCACATGTCTGTCGATTTATTTATATAGTATCAAAACGTCGATACTTTCGTGCGAACGGTGACTTTTTGTATGTATTCAAAAGGTTAAACTTTGTTGGTAGTTAAGATTAAGAAATTATATAGAATACAATTGAAAAATCCGTGGCGCATTAATTTTGCTAAATATTTTTTATCGTGCAATATGCACTGTATGCAGTGTACAAGCAACATCTCCAGCAATACATCAAAAAGTATCAACAAAACAAAATAAATAAATAAAGAAACTGTTCAGTGGCAATAAGCGAATAATAGTTCAACGGCTTACTTGTATATTTCTTTATTTATTTTTAGTTTTTTTTTTTAGTTTGAATATTTTTATTATTATTATAATTTTAGACTAATGAAATAAATTCTTAGACTAAAAAAAAGACATTGAGAACTAGCAACGCAGGCTATCGGCCCGCGTTTATAAAAGTACATTAGGTATTGAGCCTAGTAGTTTTGATAAAGTAATATATTGAATTGATATTTTGTTCTGGAGCTGATTTTAGAATTCCTTAGTCCTTAGGGTTAATCATTCCAAATGCGTTACTTCTAGGCAAGGAAAAGTTAAGGCAGTTACAGAGAATGTGCTTTATAGTGAGAATTTGTCCACAACTGCAGATTGGGGATAAAGACTTCTTCAAGATCCATTGCTGAGTTGTTATTGTATGACCAAGGCGAATTCTCTAAAATATTTGGATCTTGATTTTCTCAACATTTGTTGGATGTACAGGTGGAACTAATTGAGGGTTAATAGAAGAGTAGTGGTATGGATTTGTAGATTTCTTTCCGTAATTTTCTTTTTAATTTTTTTCCAATGTATCCTTGAAGACCCAACTTTTCCACGACATCATCCGTAATTAGAGGTGCAGAAGCAGCATACTTTGCAACTCGATCAGCTTGCCCATTTCCCAATAAACCGATGTGATTTGGTATCCACAACATTTTAATTTTTCCGTCGTGTGTTGTAATTATATTCCTTAATTGATGGTGCACCCCCTCGAAGTCGAAGGGTTCCGAATAGCTTTCAATACAGACAAATTGTCAGCAACAATGACGGTTTTGAGTTTGTTTTTATGGGCGAGGTTCGCAGCGTCAAGGATAGCTCTGGCTTCGGTTGTGAAAGTTGAAGTACTTTCGTGAAATATGTGGTTGAGAAGAACCCGTCCTGTCGCATCTACCTCCGCACAAGCAGGGGGCAGACCAGGAGATTTTGAGCCGTCTGTGTACAAAAGATCCCAACCAGTACTGTCCAATACTTGGGTTTTCTCAGCTATTAGATTCCTGAAGACGTAATTTGGGGTATCTTCTTTCTTGTGCATAGACAGCGAGATGTCAAAAGAGCAGTCTTTCAAAATCCATGGAGGTTTAACACAAAAAGAGCGGAAAATTTTTAAGGGAATGTTCAATTCCTTTGCGACGTACAAACAATAGTCAATTGCGGATGGTGATTTTGGAACTTTCTTCGCAATAATAATCTTTCTTACGTCATCACCGAGAATGGAATTAAGAAGCTTGGGGACTATTTTAGCTTTTAGCTCATACACTCTATTTTCTAAAGTTGGGAGACCAGTTTCAATTATAATATTATTTATGGGCGTCGTCCGAAAAGCATAACAACTTGCTCTGACTGCTTGGTGGTAGATCGGTTTAAGGATGTTGATATTAGATTTGCAGCTATTACCATAAATTATCAATCTTGCTTAAAACAAGCATTTTGGTGAGATAAGCAATAGTGTTAATATGCGCATGGCTTCTCCAAGCAACGTGCTGTATGAAATTCACCCTTGTTAAAACAGAAGTTTTTAACCGAAGACAGTGTGCTTTCCAACGATATTTGTTGGAAAACGTGAGCCCGAGAATATGCAGCGTCTGCACGTTTAGTACTGGTAAGTCATTAGATTTCCCCCATCGCATATCTGCTTTCAACAAATGTGCATTTTTTTAGAAATTTTGGAAATGTTTTTGGAAATTTTAGCCCCTGACGGGTTTGCCCATGTGGAGATTTTTCGGCCAATAGGTTCGAGGATGTTGATTGCCTTCGTGCTATCTTCTTCTTTTGTAAAAATGTATACATCGTCCGCGTAGGGACAAGGTTAGATTCTCAGTACACGGCAAAGAATTTAGCCAATTTCGTTGAAGGCTATCTGGATAAGCGTGACAGAAAGAGGAGATCTTTTTGGAAAGCGATTCATTAACGGAAAGGAATCAGAAAGATGATTGTTGATTCTAACTTTGAACCAACGATGCGACATGAATGATTTGATGGGTCTTAAAATATCATGACGAGCAACTCCATCAAATGCTTTTTCGAAATCAATTGAGAGAATTGTTACATGATTCCGTTCGGAAATTGTTTTGCTTGTAAAATAATCAATATGTAAAAGAGCGTCGATGCACCCTCTAACCCTCTTGAAAACAACTTGTTGCTTTGTAATCAGGTTCTTGCACTCAAGAAACCAAGATAACGTAGACGCGATAATCTTTTCTAATACTTTTGAGTGGCACGATAAAAAAGAGATTAGGCGATAGTCTGATGCGAAGGAGACATTTTTCGACTTAGGAATTAGAACAACTGCTGCCAGTTTCCACATGTAGGGTATATGTCCAGTCAAAATTATTTTATTATATAGGTCCAGTAATTCCTTTTTACTTGAATTAGACAGAGCAATGATCATTTGGAGAGACATTGAGACCAGGTGTCCTCCCCTCCGATTTGAAGAGTTAGAATGAAAATGCCTTATGTACTTATCTTAAAAATGTTAATTTAATGGAAAAATGTAAAAACCTGCATACCCAGAGTGCAAATTATTATCATACAATAATCATGTTCCGAGAAAATTTAAAACAAATCTTTGTCGTCACGCCCACAATCTTATTTTTATATTTGAAATATTAAGCAAACAAAAAAATTTCTGAAAAACAGTTTTACTCCCTATTGATTACTCCCTATTGAGTACAATTTAACAAAATATAATTCACACTGATATTCGCAACACAATTGTATTCGAAATTAAAATTCTGTTCATTTTTTTTAAAGCGCTATTAAATGTAGTTTCCGACGTAAATTTGTGTATAAAGTGCTTTCGATGGCAGTAAACTGCATTTTAACCTAGTGAGAGCATTGCTTATTTCAACCCATTCAAGCTCCGGTTAACAGTTTCTTTTGACCATGAAGGGGAATTTTTAAATTCTTGATAAACTGTCACATTATCGTGCTGAAGATTTGCCTACACGGGTATGGTCAGGAAGAAGTGACCAAAGAGAAAGAGATACAGTAGTATAGTAGGTATGTGCTCAATAGGTAAGTGGTAAGCCTTTAGTGATTAAGCACTCACTGTAAATAAGACCCACTAAGGAATTTACTAGCGATACATTTTTTACTTCACTTTTTTGATCAATATGATTGTAAATTATGTAAGGAGTTTTTATATGCTTGGCTTGCATTCTAGATTTCTATAAAGCGAGGAAAAGGAGTTAAAGTTAAAAAGTTTTTGAGGGACGTGATATCATTATTCGTTGTGGAAACTTGCCTGTCCCTGTGTTCGTTGTTACATTTGACGGTGGTTTTAGAGCACGCTTATCTCATGTAATAATTACCCATATTTTATCAGAATATAATTTAGATAATTGATTCTGTCTCGCATTTTAATCGACTCAATTTTAGTTAATTTTTCAAAATATAGAAACAGTGACGAAATGAATAGAAAATAAATAATAATATAATAAAAATCTCTCAAATTTTATTGCTTTTAAATAAAAATGAAAGGAAATCAATATTTTTAATACACAGAATAAAAAAATATATAAATGTTTTTGAAGAATTTAGTTTTATCATCTCAGCCTTGCAATATTTTTCCTTTCAGCTTGTCGTGTTGTAGAAGTCGATGTTTGCACGGCATTACGTAAAACGAGACGGCAAGTTGGTTTTATATTATTTCTTTTCATTGTAACGGTCAATATGTAATAGAAGGTTTACAGTGAGCGAAGAGGTAGTAACGGCAAAAAAATATTTCCGCGCTTAGTTCGACTGGATTGAAATAGCAGAACTCTCTACAACTCGGCTATATCAAAAATGATGACAATAAAGAAGAAGAGGCTGAGTTGCAATCCCCACCGTGTTATTGATGACCCTATACACAAATTTGCTGTGGTATCAGTTAACAAGTGTTTGTCTAGCATACTTTCGCTCGTAATGACGACATTGCTTTTTGTTTCAATTATTCTCTTCGCTTTCAACCGTAAGTTTGATTATTGCTCCAACAATCGAAATGTTGATCTACTCGCACAACAAAAATTGCAAGCAAGTAAGTAAAAATTTATCATGATTGCTTCGGAAACAGAACGAATTCAGAAGGTGAACGAACATACCCAAAAATTCCCAAAGAAAAAGTTACTATATTAAGGATACAATGTATTGAATGTTCCTAGATTAGCGATTTTGAAGAGTGCGTAGTGCATTATACAACAAACGGCTAGACAATTCTTCCACCATCCTCACTGGCCTTTTATTATTTATTTTGCATCATAAAAGAGGTGGTCTAGAGAGCTTGATGATCCTTATATTACGAAAAGGCTTTACATGTGTTTAGTTAGACCTATACTTGAGTATGCCTCTGTTGTGTGGTCTCCTTCATATAGGTGCTATGTAGATTCAATTGAATCTGTTCAAAAGCAATTCTTGCTGTTTGCCCTTAGAAATTTGATGTGGGATCCGATTGCCTCTCTTTCTCCCTACGAAAATAGATTGCTTCTGCTGTCCTTACCGTCTCTTGAGAATCGTAGGTTTGTTCTTGGGGTTTCCTTTGTAATCAAATTAATAAATGGTACAAATGACTCGCCCGCATTACGTCGTGAGATAGGCTTTAATGTTCCTAACCGCTTCTCTAGGCACTTTATCTTGATAAAGCTTAGTCAATGCAGATGTAATTACGAACTGTTTAACCCGCTCAGAGTTGTTTGCAAGAACCTAAATGACGTCTATCACTAATTCTCATCTACGGACTCTTTAAAGTCCATTAAAGCCACATTGCTTAATAAGCGCGATTTGCCTATGTCCTACTTGAACTAAATTTTAACTTTAAAAAGTGATTGAGTCGTAAATTAATTGTATTATCGGTTGCCAAGCTTATGCATGTTTGCGATGGCTTAGGGATTCATTTGCAATTTGGTCCTCTACCGATTGTGGGTGCGGCTCTATGCTAGTTGTGTACATGCTTTTTTTCTTTTTCTTTTTATTTTATTTAAGTTCTAATATGAATTAATTGAAGATTTACTTTAAGAGTTAATTGAACTCGACTGCCAATTTGTTTTAGTTGAGTTTCTAGTATAAAATAAATAAATAAATAAATCGTTCCTTTACTTCCTTTGGAGCCACTGTACTTTTTGAGCATGGTCGCATTTCTGCGGTTGCTGTATTATGGAATAAATGAAGGTATCAACTATTTAAGCAATAATCTAATTAAGCAGTTGATTAGAGGTTAAGAAGTTTGCTTTCGATATTTTAATTATCGAGGGGAATCAATAACTATTCATTAGTTTAACTGTTAAACATTGTAAATTCCTGTTAAGCTAGTAATGTTTTCATTAAATGAATTTATTCTCAATTAACGTATTTTCCTTTCATTTTGGTTGTTTGTTCAAGAAAAGTTGCGTAATTTGATTGAAAATATTTTGCTTATCATTAACCAAGAATTTTTCTTTTCATCTGCTACGGATTTTTGCAAATCATTATCAATGATTAGTGATTTACTTAGATTGTACATAAGGGCTTTTCTGCCTCTTAATTTATAAAAATTTTATGCATTCATTCTTTTCCATTTGTTCAAAATTGCTTGAAAAAAAATGGCCCGGCGTGCTGCATGATAAAGGTAAAGAAACCTGCTTTATCGTATTGAGTAATTGAATTAATTTTCCTGATTTCTCCTCAGGTTGATAGACTCTCCACAAAAGAGAAGGCGATATTGGAAACTAATCCCCTTTTTCTCTTTCTATTTTTTGTTTTTTTCTAGGGAAGTATAAATGACCTCTAGCGATAATCTAGCGATCTTCGAAAGAACTAAAGCACCAATGACCTACCTCATAATGCATGTTGAATCGATTCGTGGTTGACTGTGTACCAATGTACGCGTACTCGTATAGACAGGTTTTAACTTTCGACATGCGTTGACACAATTTGAAGCACTGACATGTTTTAGCCCAAGGGCGAACGCTGTTAAAATTTACACAGATAGAAATCGGGTTGTCTCCCCTACATGCATGGTATGGTGTGGTGTTTTTACCTGCATGTACCCTCGAAATGAAAGTGAAATGATGTGAAACGACGGGGAAGACCATTGCTTGTAGGAAGCTTTAAAGGCGATCGGAAAAGGGTGAGCTGCGTTAGTGTACAGTGCGATATGTGGTCATCTCTGGAACGAGCGTGTTAGACCGCAAAGAAAGTAGTTGTCTTATATGACTTAATTGGTAGGAAACCTCTTCTAAGGGCTATGCAACACTTTCCTACACATGACTAAATCGCAGCCCATATTACGGCAAATACCGAAGATATCGAGAGTGTTGGAAACACCATCGCCCGAGCTACAGAAAGCGATATCGTCTACAAATCAGTAAACAGCAGTTTCTACTTTTACTTTTTAACATATTTGGCAGGGTCTCGCCAGCAGTGACTATAACGTTTTTAGTTTTTTTTTTTTTTTTGATATCTTGAGCAGTTTATCCTTCTTTTTTTTTGTGTTGTGAATAGGTTATCTTCAACTTCCTGTCCAATATCAATAGGTTGGTTAAAAGTTTTAGTTAGTTTACTTATAATCCTATGAAAAAGAAAATTACATATCACTATTATTGCACAAATATCACGGATATCTCTTTTAGTACAATAAGCTAAACTAAACTGCCAAAGAATTTCACAGTTTCGCATATACGTAGGAAGTTCCGTAAACATTACTAAAAAAGAGCTTAACATCTATTTTAAACCTAAGCAATTTAACAGTGGTTCTAGTAAAGGCTGGCCAAAAAATCATTTACTGTTTAAATCTTTTGTCATTGATTATTGATATGTTTCGATATGTTTCAGGATTATGTAATTTGCAAACTATTAAAAATTAAGACAAAATTTGAAATTGTGATTGTCTAGAATCGGTGGAATCCGAGAAATTCATATTTCTGGTTAGCATTGGGCATATGATTATTTGTTTTAACGAGTTAATCAAGCGCTATCGTTCTAATTAAGAGTCGCATATGTTTGCCTTTTGCAAAATTTGATTGCAGACAATTTAAAATTGTTTGACTGGCTTGCAATACGGCACAAATTCAATCGAGAAGCGATGGCCAAGATCGGCGTAAATTTATATTTTTCATATTTGTCTTTATATCTTCTGCCTTTTTTTGCAATGTGAAGCACATTGGTGGTCAAAAAGAAGTCTGAAAAGAGAAAGAGATAGAAAGTGGCCGTAACCTATTGTAGTGTACTCAATGGGTAAGTGTTATGCCCTACTGACTGAGCGCTCACTACATTTATGACCACATATATCCGAACCGTACTGCATTTTGAATTCACGAACACGAACTTCGGGGGCGTGGCTCCTATCTAGTCGGTTATATGGCAGTCTGAAATGTGTTGGGTGATTCACGGTCACTCGTAGAAGAACTTGGCATCAGTCTTTACTCACAAAGTTATTGGTCTGGGCCATCTTTGTTCTCCTTCATAAAATCGCTATCTTGCATACCGGCTCGCGTAAATCATGTGACCTAACTGACCTTTGCTTCCTGAAATAGAAAGTCTTTTTGCATTAAGTTTGGACATTGAGTCGGGACGAAAAATTATGAAATTTGGAAAACAATTTTTGGTAAAGTTTCAGTTTACAGTATTTGATGACACATAACAGACCAAAGGCACTTTTGCTTTGGTATAGATTTGATGAAATAATGAAATAAATTCAAATGAAAAGTGAAAGGACAGAAATTAATTCAAGCAACGTACACACTAAATACCAGAGTACATATACATATGCATAGAAAGACCTAAAGCTATATGAATTTGTTATTATTAATACGGCTTGGTTACCTTCAACTCACACTTCACTCCTTGCACACACCTTACTCTGCCGGGAAACAGTTGCTCTTTCATTCAAAAGAGAAAGGGAGACAGAAGATACCACACACATTGTGTGGTGCGCTGCAAAAGCCTTAAAATGCAATAAATTTACATCAAAATGTATTAAAATTTCATTAAAGTCATTAGAATTGAGCAATAAATATAGAGTAAAATAAAAAAGAACAAAAAACAGAAAAATACAAAAAAAAAAAACAAAGTCATGTTTGTAAACATTACAACACCGTTAGTGTGGTTTCGTATAGTTTGTATGTACATGAGAAAAGCGCTCTGGATCATTAATTGCGTTGATGATAATTATGACGACGACGTTGATGGAGCTGAAAAACACTTAACAATTCTACTCACATAATATCTGACATGAATATCTGTCGACTATAAAGCAGCTACTGTGTGCGGCTCATAGCACAACAGTAACACTGCACAACCTTACAATCTCTTCCTCTTGTTCTCTGTCTAGTTGTTTAACTACTTGCTAATGTAAGACCAAACTATTGCTAGCTTTCATCTTTAGCCATTTGTTTTGAAAACAGTTGTTAAAAATAGACACATTTTCTAGCTTATTTTTTCTACTTTTATAGTGCTATGCTTCTGACGTTAGCTAGTGTTCAGTGTTTGCGCGAGCTCTTCAAAAGAATATAAATTTGCAGTCTGTTGTTGGAAGACAGTCACCTCAGTTTGTTTGAAATTTTTCATCATAACACTCTGAATGCTTTTATGCGTTGGCATATGTAAAAAATTTAGTGTGTTTAAGTAATCGATTGCATATCCGAGTACACGGTTACGGTTTAATTTCACATCTACCATTATCAATATATTTATGAATTTTCTTTTAGGCAACAACAGCATTGACGACTAGGAATTGTTGACCCCTTCCAGGCCAGGAAAAATAACCCGTGTAACTTTTTGACCTCGGTACTTGGCTTTCAGAGAATAAAATTTAGAAAAATGTCGTGAGAAAGAATATGCTCAGCATAATTTCGTTTCGCTAACAACTGATGTAAAACGGCACAACTTTTGTTTCCGCTGCTGAAATTCGTCTTTTTTCACTATTTTTGTTATTGTGGCTTCTCTATCACGCAAAGTTACTTTAATAATTTTCACATTACACACATCATTGTAGAAAGTGCGACAACGCCTACGGCTTACATCATCTCGGGCTTGCCAGGATTCGCTTGCATCGTCCATAAACTAGTAGAATTTACATCCTATCTTCTCAAAGGCGTTTTTTAAAAGTTCCAAAAGTAGATTCTGCTCATTCTCTTGTCAACTGCAAATTAAGCTTTGGCGCCATCAGTAAATTATTGCCACCGTTGCTACCACACTCAATAATCGCAATTCGATATAAAATTTGAAAATTTCGTTTGTTATTGTGCAGACCACATATCATATATTGATCATATTTGTCGTTTTAGAATCATCGTGAGGCCCATGCGCCTCAATAAATTGATTCTGCCTATGATAATTTGATTCTGAATATATAAAGAAAAATCGAAAATTTTTCAGCCCACACGTGTAAGAAATGTTGTCTTGAAACTAAATAGAAAATCAGCGTCGGGGAACTTTTGAAATTAGTTTCAAAAACGAACAATGATTAAACATAAACAAACTTTTGATTGCTTGATCCGTTGATATTTACTAACAGAACTGTAGTAAATTGTAGCGTTAACCTAACTAAGAATGCATATATGTGTTTTTTGTGCCTTTGGTATGTGAGCTGCCATTTTCGAAAAATATTACTGGTCCGCATCTACTGACCTTCATCTCCACACATACTTCGTCTATCATTCTCTTTCGTAGAACTCTCATTAGCTATTACTCCGCAGGAGGTGGTTGAAATTAGTCCGCTTCGTCTCGGGAGACCTTAACAGATTCACTTATTGATTTGGAGTGGTTTCCACACAGCATGGTTCTTGGAATGTGAATGATTCGAAAGTATGGCATAATTGATTAGTGGACAGTTACGGGCATGCCTATGCCATGCGATATTGATATGATAACGAATTTAAAATTGCATTTGAAATAAAAATGCGAGGTTTCAATTGACTTAACCTTATTCTATCCTTTAGCAGCATGGGTAAAGTGGCTAGATGTTAAGGACGCATAAACAATTTTCCATAAGGATGCTTAAGTTGGTAGTGCCAGAGCTATGGCGTTATACAATTAAATATTGGGAGGAAAATTCGTATCAATAGGTCGTCGCAAAAAGTCAAAAGATTTCTTCAGCTATAAAGAAGACGATTAGTTCAGCTATAAATCCGTCATACAAATCGAAATGTCGAACTAACTTTATATATGCAAGAAATAAAACATGTTACTGAATATTTAGATATGCACAGTTTTTCAATTCTATGCCATAGAAATTGTAAAAGGTAGCTTGCATAAAGCTCACACAACGTTTCTACATCTGGGAAAATGCCACGTGACCCAGTTCTTACAGTAAAAAGTTGGCGGCTTCTATATTGTTTCAGTGGACAGCATTATAATTTAAGCAAAGGGGAATCTGCGGGATCTAGAAAAATTTCCAATGAAGTTGGGAATGTTGTGTCACTCCAAACTTTATTGGGTGCAAATCTATCAGGAAGTGCTGGGAAAGATTCCTTGCTCAGAAAATTTAATTTGGAGAACTACCGTGCTTTAGACCGCAAAAATGGGCGCAGGTCACAACGCGCATAACAGTCGAGTAATATACTTTGGAATGAATTTGTTCGGAAATGATCAGTGAAGAAGTGTACTTTGGTCAAAAGGAAAAATATTCCACATTAGGTTTGCTAAAAAAACAGTCAGGCGTGGTGGAAGAAATCTTATAAAATGGGACTGTTTTTCTTGAGAGGGTGTCGGTCTGATACATCTCAGAAAACACTATGGATAGATTTGTATATAAAAACTTGTTAGAAGCTGTAATGTTACCGCCTATCTACTATGTGCTTTGTGCAGGATTATGATCCGAAGCATTTATCCAATTTGGTGAAAGCGCGGCTCCTGGATCATGTCTTTCATGTCATAGAATGGCCAAATCACTCTCGTGGCCTCGATCGTGTTGAAAAAGTTTAAAAAGAACTGAAGCATCGTGTGTTTATAACAATAAAAAAGAATTGTGGAAAAATATTCAAAAAGGATGTTATGTTATACCGGAGAGAGACAGAGAAATCTCCGATAATTAATTTCATACATGCCTACAAAGATCGAAGCTGTGACTACTATTGACTGCCTGGAAACATGTAATATTTTTAAAGTGTATTTATTTTAAGTCTCTGTTCATGCTTGGCGTAACTCTAAAGCCAGCTTTAAGTGCGGAAATCTTCCTATTTAATTAAAAAATAGTCAATATAATATGTAATAGGAAAAAATGGGAAAGAAAACCCCCACCCACATAAAAAACCATAAAATAATTTTTCGATTCACAAGTGGGTATCTCGTCCAATTACATAGTTTCTTCAACTTGGATTACATCTACGAACTCAAATCTTTAGTGAGTGGTGTCGACTCAGTCATGAATATAAGGCCTTGAGTGGCAAATTGTTGGAGGATGCTTAGTTCTTATATCAAATAAATGAGTTTCCTTTGCAAAAAAAAGCAAAGTTTGCGACAGTGTTACGCCCGATCAACGTTTAATTCAACGAGTTTGGACCCAAAGTTGAAGTTGCTTATCCAGAGACAAAAGCTTGCTTTCTCTTCTTAAGCAATAGTTTATTGTGCAGTCCTTTTCACTTATCACTTACTATTTTAGCTCTTTATGAACCGTTCACTTTCTATCAATTTATTCGATTATTCAAAGCCACTATTCACGTGTGTTGTCGCCTATTGGCAAAATTCTAGATAATTGTTAAATAAAGTTAAAGAAAAAAACGCAACGATTGTTGTCAACATTTTGTAATACAATTTACAATGAGTGATTTTTAAATTGTCCATTAAGAGCGAATTCATTTATGCATTTATGCCACATATTATATAAATACAGACATTTGGTGTTGTACACGCAGCCAGCATAGAGCCATGAAAGATGATGAATTTATATTTGCGCTATAATTAGCTGTAAAAATTTACACAATTTTAATTCATATGCTGTGAATATCATGAATGCATGAATATATGAATAAATGTGTATCAAATTTGCGAGTGACTGTGTATTTATATGAATGTACAAACGCAGTGCATACGTAAGTGCATATCGCAAGAAATGTCCGCATTCATATCGAACGGTGGAGAGAGAGAAAGAGAAAGGATCGCATGGCATGTTAATGTAAAATAATTTCATTGTAAATGTCGGTATTTGTACGACAGGCGGCAGCATACGTTTTAAATGATTGATGTCTTCTTGATGACTTTATAACTTTGTTGTAATTGTTGTTCTTGCCGCAATGCATAGTGTCATAATATTCTTACTCCTTGTCTGCCTTTAATTAGCTGATCATTTTTGCGCACATCTTCTGCAATGTTCTGCTTTGTCTACAAAGTTTAAGATTTCTGTTCATTAAAAATGTAAGAAAATAGGAAAAACTGTCGTTCATATTATTATTATTATTATTATATATATTATTAGGCCTATTATAAGTAACATATGGCATAATTTTGCTTGAATTTCAGATTCATAATTAAGAATTCCTAGAATTTTAAAATGTTTCATTTATATGCCCCAACAATAACGAGCTAAAATAAAAATAAGAGTCGGAAAAAAAATGAAAAACTCTTGTTTTTTTATTAAAAAAATTACGGAAAAACATGGTTTGTTCAGCGACAAACATTCATTCGGCAGAGCAAACACATTGGTTCATTTTGAAATTTTGATTTTTAGCCACTTTGTTATGCATTTCATTTTTGAGACCATTTTGTGGTTGCTGCGTACACTACCAAACCGCCATCAGCAATAATCGTCATCATCATCGTCGTGATCGTCATCGTCATCGGCATCCTGAGTATACATGCTTTCAAAACAATGTTCACATTGTCATATTTTGGCCTTTCAATCTCTTCTTTTTTTTTTTTTTTTGCTGTTAATGTTTTTGTATGGTTTTTGGTTTTTTGATGACCATGATGATTGACAAAGCTAAAGCTGCATTTTCTGTGCTTCATATTTTCTGCGAATCATCATAAAATTATTCATTCATTCATTCATTCATTCATAGGTCTGTCGCATATGGTAGACCTGTGTTGCCATCAAACGTTTTGGCCATTCTTCATTCATGCATTTTTGTGTGTGGGAACAACAGCAAAAGCATCATGCATACACATTACATACGCCTATCTACGTTTATACATAGGTAAGTGAGTGTATGTGTGTGTTTAATTTCGTTTCAAAACTGAGCTGATCAAAATCAAAATTTTGTATATCTTTCTTTTTGTGAAATTTCCATCATCATAACATATGTTGTGCTAGCATACGATATTAATGAAAATGAATTTAACATAAATGACTTGCTTGCGAAACAGGTAACTACTAGATAAATAATGATTTCCAAAAATTAAGTTAAATTATTTATGCTCAACTTTAAACACAATAAACTAAGTTTGTCTTAAGTAATGAAATATCTATAATTAATTATTATGTACAGGATCACAAAGTTGGTAAAGAGAGACTTTAAAGAATTTGAAGTATTTAACAGCCATGTCTAGGAATTATAGAAGCTAGAAACAATTATGAAACAGTTTGTTTAGCTTTTCACGCATTTCTTAGAGACAAAAATTTGGTTTTCATCGTTCAAATACTTCCCGTCCAGACTTATGTCGTTCTCCCTTAAACATAAATGCAGCAGAACCTGTTCAGAAAAGAAAGAAATTTATTTATTTAGGCTTTGAATAATTTCTGATTGGAATGTTTTGGCGGAGAGCTTGAAGTTGGCACAAAAGAGACGACCGTGTAGCGGCTAAGAATCTCGGCCCAAAACATTATACTCGTATAGACGACTTATGAGGGTGAGGAAAAGGATCAATTGGATTTAACAATTGAAAATTTCTGAAGCCGAACAATTATCGCATTCCATGACAAAGTATTAAAATTGGACAAAGTTCTAATTGTAATAAGTCGCAAATTTCTAAACTTGAACCCCCTTCCGTAACATAGCCATTTTTATGCTTCTACGAGACGGTTGTTGACAAGGTAGATGATCAAAGCGCATTGCAATGCTTCACAGTTTTCAAAACAAATCTAATAAATCCCTATTCTATTGGCACAAATGGGGTAAGGTACGAAATTACGCAGATTTTTAGGAAAGAAGAACTTTTCGGTAACTAGAAAGCTGATCTCGAGCGTGTTAACGGAACAGCCTTTCTTAGTGATTTGTGTCCAATTATGAAATGCGAATTTTTCACGATAAGTTTAACGACAATAAGCAAGAAAGTTATATTCAGCGGGGGCCAAACGGCCCATCATATTTTTCGCATCCTACTCAAAGTAGGAGTAGTAGTAGTTATTTGATATCTATGTCGCTTGTATTATTAAGAAAAAATTAATCGCGGTGTCTACCGTGTTCATGTTAAAATTTACCCATTTTAAGTCAGATAATATATCTTGATTTGGGGCGTGTGCAGAATAGTTTTAGACATTCTGTTTTGTTTGCCTTATGATAAATAAGCATAAAACCTCAAAAAAAGTGATAGTAAAGCTGGAAAACTTCAACTTTCACTCCACTTCTGGTTTGACCAATTTGGCCCTTTTTCAACACCAACCAGCGTCCAGAAACTTGAAATCGACATCTTCATTTTTGCGTTCAGGAGAGCGCCAACAACATACACCACACAGACGTATATATATGGCTAAATCAACTCAGAATTTCGCGCGAATCAAGAATCTATGTACTCTATCGGATCTCTGAAGCTTCCTTTTGGGTGTTACATACATTATGGGAAAAAACAAAATGAGTCTCTCTCCATCGTACAGTGGTGGGTATAAAAATATTTGATATTTGAAATCAATAATATCCAACATCAAGACATATTCAAATATTCTTGTTGCAATTATAATCTAAACAGAACATATTGCAACAGTTGTTGCTTTTTCATCGAAAATTGAACGCAACAGATATTTCTATCAACAAAAGATGAGGTAATGTGTTGTCAAAACTATAAAATAAATAGCCCAAAAAAGTTAAGGCGAGCGCTTCCATATTCGTCCCAAATATCGGTGTTTATGATGTGCATTTGAGTTCGAGAGAAAAGTCCTCTCATTATATAATGCAGGAAATCGCAAAGGGTCAAAAATGATGGCTTGCCCTCCGCCAAATGGGTTGGCTCAATATACGGCCCTGGTAAGAGCATTTTTATTGTGGTGAAGGAATGAAAAATACGGACGCCTTAGCTGCCTTCGCTACTTGGGATCTATAAGACCAAAAAAAGTCTATTCGAAAATAGTTTTTAAACCGTATAATTAAAAAAAAAATTTACAAAAGCAATTCTTTATGTTTAATATTCATTAATTTAAATTTTCTTTTTCTTAATCTGAAACGATTATTAATTAATGGAATCTAAAAGAATTATTTGTCTAACTAAAAGCTAATGTTCATTAATTTAGTCTACAGCACAAGTTACTTAATTGAAACTTTTTTTTTTAATGTTAAATATAACTAAATTGAATTTAATTTGTACAAAAAATACTTGATTTAAATGGCAATCTATCCGCCTGAGTGGCCGAAGGCGAGGAATCTCGACTGACCACTCATTGGTCGTGGGTTCAAATCTCAAGTGCGGTAGAGTTTTTAATAAAGCCGAAAGCCTTAGATGCTAGCGGTAGCTGAGACTTTAATCTTAGAATTTATTCTCTGGCTAAATTTATAATAATAATAATAATTAATAATAATAATAAATGGCAATCTTTCATGGAATTGCTCTAAATTATCTAAAAAAAAAAAAAAAAATTAATAATCTCTTAACCCTTCAATTAATAACGTTTACATGCGACCACAGAGTTTATTTTAATATTGTCTTTATTTATTTATTGTCTATATATTTTGTAAATAAATTTGCATAGCGTGGATTTCAAGGCTGCTGAATAACTTAGATCATATGCTCGCCTGTGTTGGAAACTCTACCGCACATGACACTTGAACCCACGACCATTAAGTTATTAGTCACGATCCTTTCCCTATCCGGTTACTCGTCAGTTTTACACAGTGTCTAAAAAGCAAGATCAATTTAATTTTGTCACTATTAACTCTACAATTCGAAATCTATTTCGAATCAATCACCTTGATTGTTGGGTGACTTTAGCCCGGTTTTTTCGGCCTTGTTTTTCGCGTCATATGTGAAGACCAAAGTCTCATCTCCCGTAATAAAAGAAACAAAAATGTAATGCAACTTCTTTGGCACACATTTAAAAATCGGGCACAATACTTTTTGTGTCGCACAAAATTAATCGCAGCTGAAACACCAAGGACGTTTATGATGTCAAATTTAGCACCGATGTCTGAGACAGTACTGCCAGTTTAGAAATAAATACCCGCCACGTCTGCGCAATATACTTTGTTATTAGTTTTTGTATGTATTTATTTGTAAATATCCATACATCGCTGTGTTCACAGATTTCTGTGTTTTACAGATTTCAGTAATAATTACTAAAAGACATAACACAAAATACCTCCAAATACCGATATTATCGCCACTTCAGCTTATCGGCAATGTTCCTTTCAACTCTCATCAAGATGTTTGTTCAAAATCAGAAGATATTCATAAAGCCTGCCAACATTTTCAGGCTGGGATCAATCTGCTTTGGTTCACCAAACGACAACGTCTCTAATAAATGGAAATAAATTGAGTAGGAATACAGAGGACTATCAAAAATCAGAAATACTTTCCTGAAATAAATGTTCTTCGTGCTTCCTTCTTTCGTTTCTTCTCTTTCTTGCACAACTTGACGATAAAAATTTTCTCGAATTTTCACCTTTCATAAATTTTTTAAATTTTTTTCCTTTTTTGATTTGAACCCCAATCAATCAAATCGAATTTTTTCTTTCAATTAAAAACTTTTGAAGTCAGCAGAAAAATTCCTCTTATTTTTTTACAACAACAAGTGTTGAAATGATTTTAAGGTAGGGCATTGTTTGGCCAGTCGTTCTTAGAACGAAAGAACCAATGATGCAAGAAACTACAACATACACCGTACTTTGAATGAAAATCGTTTCTTATGGTTATCTAAACATTATGAGCATCCATTAATATTTACAATAATTATTATCCATAATTGATATACAGATTTTTTAGTCTCCGTCTGGTTTCTCATGTTTGCTTCGACCGTGCCAAAGCCATAAATATCATGACAAACTTTACACAGTTCTGATGAGTATGTACTAAATTTTTTAGTGATTTAATTTCTCTTATAAACGTGAAGTTCTAGTTAAATAGTTTGTTATAAGTTTTCGTTCTTCTCTTTTTTTTTTTGGTAAACTTTACGACCTCTAAACACAAATCATCGACTAATTAAGTTAATGGAATTTCAACGCGTGCATCCTTGAAATAGTTGAAAGACAAGAGATTCGTAAGATAAAAAAAAATAAAAGAAAATATATACGAAGAAAAAAAAGTATATATATATATATATAGCAACGGCCGGCGCTCTCTGGGGAGCCATTGTTTTCATTTATTTACAGAAAAATTTTCTACGCAAACCCATAATGAAAATAGGTGGATGACGTTCAACCGTTCGATTCTCATTGCTAAACTTATTTGAATGCCATCGTTTGAAATGGAATGTGAACGATGAGCGATAAGCGATGAAGTGTTGATGAGGAGTCTAAATTAAATTGACAGTAAACAAGAAGTTGGCAAGTTCAGTATAACTGAACCGAAGACTAGCATCGTTCAGGCACATTAAACAGAGTGTGATATATGCTTATAAAGCGACCACGCCTATTTTAGCTACAAATAATTTTTATAAAAACGAAACAAAGAATACAATTTATAAATGCTTGTAGTTTTCCTCTTCCTTTTCTTCTTTGTTTTTTGTAAGCCAATGAAGAGTTGAAAGAAACGCCCTGCAAAAGAGAAATATTTGTCGAGTACTACTTGAACACAATCGCTGACAATCGTTTTATTCTAGCTAGAGTTGTGTTCACTAAGTGATCGCGCATTGTAGACACTGCTAAATCAATGTGTGTTATTCTTCTGTCTACACGTCGAACTACTGTTGATATAATAAACAGTTCCCATCTGCTGCGAAAAGTAGGCGTTTTCTTTTCGCATGTTCTTCACATGTTCTGTGTGTCTGTCTAGTTTGGTGTGGTTTTGCCGTAAATTATCGCTTCGTTGACAGTTTATATTCATTTAACATATCTATGATGCTGCTGTTGTTGTTGTTGGTGTTGTTTTCATAAAAATGGAAAGGACCATTAAAAAGTTATAAATGGAAAAAATTTTTGCTTGTTGTTTCTTTAAATGTTTGTAAAACATGAAATTATGGAAAAATTATGAACATAAGATTGTTTATGAAAATTGTTTTTCATTTCGTTTCGTCTTTTTTATATAATAAATGTGTGAACAAGATTTTCATGTGCTGTAAAATCTCCAATCCAATAATAAGACCAACAATGGTTTATTTTAATTATGGGCATTAACAACAATATTTACAGTGAGTCTGGGAGGTTTCTATCGTAATGACAAAAAACGACCTTTAAAGAGATGCTTAAAAGTAGTGTTTGTTGATATCAGTATTTTTTTTTTTTTTTTTTTATAAGCACAATAAAGGTACTAACTGTTGGAAGAAGGCAACGCTTCACTACTGCCAAGACTTGTCGTCTTCATTTCACCTGAATTCGACATTAATAACGAAACTAGTAAAATTATTTTTGTTTTTAGTATGGTTTTTTGCCACTGCAAGTTTTTACGTTTTAGCGTTAATTTATGATCATATCAATCGTTATCTTATGTGAGTCTAATTGAACGTGGCCGCCGGCATACCTTGCAGCATTCTTTTGTCAACAAAATACGACGGCATGGGCGGCAACCAAAATGTAGGGGTTGTACCTGATTACCACCTTGATTGCTGATTTGAATTTGTCAATGACTACCCTCTCTCTCTCTCTCTCTCTCTATCTCTCTCTTTCTACCTACCGGCCCTTGCTTTAAAAAAATTGGATGTGTCCAATGTGTGTTATAAAGAACACGATCCAGCTTGTCGTTCGTCTGACAAAAACGCTTGACTTTTTGAATGCAAATTTTCAGGGCTTTTAATGAAAACCTTATGTAATATGGTCGGGTATTTTGTTGTTGATAATATATTTACTTTCTGACTCGAAAAATTATTACCCAATAATTTAATTTTTGTAACTTCCTTCCAGTCGATTAGTAATCTCTTCACACAAAGTGTCAGGTTCCAGCATTGGAGCGTCTATCAGTTTAGGATTTTATCCATTTTTCAGCAGGTGTTCGAGTTCCAACCAGTTTTCAACTCCGGTTTTGGGCGCCAGCATTGAAACCTCCCTCAGTTGAGGATTGCATCTGTTTTGCAGTAGATGTTCGAAATTTAATTCCGTTTTTTTTATCAGACATGCAAAGACAAATAAGCGAAAGCATAATGCATATGGAAATTTAAAGGAAATCGTGATTTCATTTTCGAACATCTAGAGCTAATCTAGAAGCACTAAAAGGTATCTTTTGACTTTCGTAGTTAATTATGTTTTATATTTACGCGTAAATTTTACACATAAAAGGTTGGTTACGATTATATTAGCTCGGTATAGAACAGTGGACCCTTTGCGTATTTCTTTGGCCACAGTAACGATTTGTTAGCCAGTTTGAAACTTCACCTAAACAGTAACGACACTGTAAGAACTGTAAGAGAAAGAGATAAAGTTTCTCTTTCAGCTTTTACTTCCCCAAAGGTATTCTTAAGAAATATTAATTTACCACTTCGAATTAACCCATTTAGCTTTTCGCATTCTAATTTCCACGTCGTTTTATTTGATACTCATATGGCCGGCATAATTAAGAAAAAAATTAATCCACCAGGTCGTGGTGTCCACCATATTAATTCATTTAGATGTGCACATAATAATTTTAAACAGTGTGTCCTGTTTACGTGAGCATAAGCCTAAAAGGAGAAAATAAAAAAATGTAATCGCTCGTAACCGTTTTTGCACACAAACAATACAGTTTTTCGTAAAGTGTATGTAGATAATTTGAACATTTTATCTTTCATAATTTGTAAGTAGTGAGCAAAAGCCCGAAAATTTTTGCTTAGAGAAACGGACTTGCGTTCACTTTACGCGTTATTGCGTTGACCAACTGCGCTTATTTTCAAGGCCAATCCGTTTGCAGAAATTTCCAATTTTTCTGCCTAATTTGAAGGCGATTTTCTCATTGTTGCGACGAGGAGATTGTGAACACCGCACATCATATAGACATACAGAAAAACAAACACACGGAGACTCAGACACAAATAGACGGGCAGACGTGGGTTAATCAATTCAAAGTTTTATGCTTATCAAGAATATATAAATTTTAAAGGGACTCTGAAGCTTCCTTCTGGCTGTCGCAATGAGCATATATTCCCTCCTTCAGTGATGAGTCCTAAATAAAAAGAAAACTTTCAATTTATATGTTTATATGTAGTGCGGGGAATTTTAAAAGTATTCTGGGCAACAATTACGTACGTTTTAGTTAACTAATTCATTCGAAATATACTTGGAAAAAATAATGGTAAAACAAGAGGCACATTTGACGTTGGTTCGCTTACAACGATACGATCAGTAGCGCAACCATACAAACGAAAATAAAAAGAAAATTTTGTAACATTTTTGACGAAATGAAATGTTGCCTTTTCATTTTAATTTTATATATTTTCACGCTGATGTGTGAATTTACCTATAAAGAGTGTATAATGTTTCAAAATGGAATTTTTTTTTAATCAAATTTCCAAAATAAAAGCCAATTTTTCAACTTTCATAAAAGTGGATTTATTCCTTACTACTACTATTGTTATTATTATTATTGTTAATTTCGCCAGAAAAATAAATTCTAAGCTTAAACTCTTGAAGCAGTAGCATCTAAAGCTATCGGCTTTTATTAAACACTCTACCGCACTTGAGTTTGGAGATTGGATCGTAGCTGCTTTTCCGCATCTCCATGAAAATCGGTCTTAAAAAATATTAAAACTTAATTATAGTTTGAAAAAATGAATTTAATACTAACTTTTATGTACACAAAGATTGCTGACACACAATTGATTACGAGCTTTAGCGAGTTAAGTGTTATAATTAGACAATTGGAGCAAAAAGTGAGAAGAAAGAATTAATTAACTTACCTTTCACAAATTAAAAATTTTCGTTTTGACTCAGCAGCTTCTAAGCATACAATTTTCTTCGCAATTTACTTTCTTTTCAATGTATAGCTACTTTCTTTTGCACTGGCAGCTCTAAACAACCAATACTAACTCAGAACAACGAATACTAACTCAAAACGTCCGCAATTTTGCTTAAAATCTTTGTCTCATTTTCAAATGCTTTTGCAAGCTTTAGGTAATATCTTCATTTTTGCTATGAGTAATGAATAATAGACCAATTCTGGTACAGTGGGTGTATTCTTCGACCGGTTGGGCCCATTTTCAATATCACCCTGTGTGTTTGAACTTTCAATGTATTCACTAAACTTGAAGTCGATGGTCACATTTTTGCGGCCAATAGAGTGTTTACAAGAGGCATTACGCAGACAGACAAAAAGCCAGACGGACACGCTTAAATCCCTTCAGAATGTGCTGCTCATAAAGAGTGCATATTGTTGTAAGGTCTCTGAAGCTTTCTTCTGGGCTTTTCAAACATTTGAAGCACCACAAGATCATGACTCCTGCATCTATCCAGACAACAAGACCAGCTCGCCATGCGATGCCAGCCCAAGCGCCTTTATCATTAACCTCGCTGGCTTCCGATTACCGCTTGCGCGCATCGATAGGACGTGCTTGGTACGCCGCACTTCTCTCCTCACGAAAAATTACATAAATGGTTCAATGAATGGTTTAGCTCAAATCGTCAAACAAGTTAGAAGGGTGTATAACTGGCGATAGTCACCACTTCAGCAAAAATAGTTTTTATCTGTTTCATCCAATAAATATGTATTTTCTACCTAAAAATTCCGTCTTCATGTGTAAATAACGGGTATACGGAAAATTATCAACGCAACATCAAAGAAGTAAAACATTTGAAACATATAGAACGGAGAGACTGGTGCAATGGCTATTAAGACCCCACACTGGTTAGTTCAAGCCTATCAGTGCTGAAGGCTTGGGAATTGTTTGAGAGCCGGCTTCAAAGTTGTCCTCGCTATATGTCAAAACAAAGGCTTCTGTGTTTTCAGTTTTCACGCACATGGACCGAGTTTTAAAGTTTGGACCTCTCACATTTCGGTCTATTGTAGCGACTTAACTTGTGGAAAGACTCAGATTTATGAGATAGTGTTAGGAGCACAGTTTATATTGTGCTGAATACCTCCTTTCATTACCTTGCCTGTCTGAGCTCTTACGCCTAAATTTAAAATTGGAGGCATATTTGTACTGCCCTCAAAAATCTTTATCGTTTGCGAAAGTCATCGTTGTTTTACCAATCACTGAGTTGCGGTCCGTACCGAAATAAGAAAGAGAAAACGATTTACAGTGTATCTGTGCAACTTAACTGAAACTCAATATAAGTCAACTTGCGTATGGCAACGTAAACGTGGTGGAAAATCCACCTATCAATCTCCATTGAATCGAACTAAACGGCGCCCTTTTAAGAAAACATCTGAAGTACCTTCGTCGCGAAAGCAGAAATTTCAAACTAAGCAATCTTTTTTAAATTTTTCTCCGTAAAACTTTTTTAAAACTTTTTTGTTGCTTTAATTAGAAATTCAAGTTGAATAGAATTAAGCGATGATATTAAGCCGCTTTAATGGCACGTGTTGCTAACAAGCTTATGTGTATAAAAGGACAATTTGAATGATCATAGTCGACTACGTAGTTCCCTTTTTATGCTGTGCTACTTCTTCTTTTTTGCTATTAACATTTTAAATTCGCGATAGAAAACTTTTGAAGAAACGCTAAATAGGCTGAATCTTGTTTAAGGTAACTGTACTTATTTGAAAGAACAATTGTGGAAGAACGGTGACGGCATTCCAGATACGATGCTTGACGGATTTAAGAAATGATTTAAATTATCTATACAAAGTCAAAAATATTATTTATTTTTTATTTATTATCTTTCCCCTACATATATTTTCTGCTTGAAATTTTGTATTCTTCAAGTGCTTTTTAATCTCTTAGGATTTAAACAAATTTACATATCACTGCAGTCATTCCTTCTCTTCGCTTGACTCAAATCGGCTTAAGTGCCAATTTTTCAATCAAATAAACACTGGGAGTGTGGAACTTGTGCTCACTGCCATCTTCTTATATTCCTTCTATTTATTTTATAATCCACTTCCACTCGTAATGCCTGCCTGCCTGCATTTGACATATATTTTGTGATAGAAATTATCTTCTAATATTTAGAGAGAAAAAAGCAAAACAATAATTCAGCAATAACAAAAACAACAACTTTTCCACAAATTTCATAACAATTTTTGTTTTTAATAAAGCTTTTTTTTTATTTATTAAACTTTTTTGCTAAGGGAGGCGAGCAGAAATCTCATACAAGTGCATGTAGGGGATTAAGTATAATTTTGGGAAAAAAAAGAATTATTAGAGTGTAACTGACGTTGAGTGTTTGTCAACAACGATAATGTTAAGTGAAGTGCGTGTCAATGTATGTATGCAAACGACTTTTGATAAGCACATGTTGAACATATAGCAAACGCATAAATACATGCTTATTATGATTGCTGACAGCAATTCACTTTAGTATATATATATATATATAACTATATATATATATATATATATATATATAAATATAAATATAAATATAACGTGCACTCATATCTACAAATAGGCAGATTTTAATTTATGTTTATGTAGGCATTATACATAAGTATATATGCATACGCTTTCATGTTTAAACAGATTTGTATGAATATTTAAATTAATTAATTGTTTTTCCATTATTGTTATTGTTATTGTTACTTAAAATCTGTGCTGCCCTAACCAGCACTTTATTCGGATTTACTTTACATTAAAAATTGATTAAGCGGCCAAAATGATAATTAATTGATAGCTTTTTCAACCGACACGTAATACGTAGCAGTCTATCCGTGTTTTCGTTTTTGATTTTGATTTCTGGAAGCTATACAAACGATTTTAGTTTATTTGAAGGAGTCGCTCATATTATATGTATGTCTGGCATTTACTTCGCATCGATTTGATTTATATTAATTACGGTCGTTATGTCTGACTTGAATTTGTTTTAATTAATTTATACCGGCTTTACTAGAAGTCAAGCAAAATTTAATTTACCGAATAACACTTTAATTAATTTTGACATTTTTTAAAGAGAAATCTGGTGATCCTTACAAATGACAATTGATTAAACTTTCAGAGAAGTTGTGGTAAGCATGCAACTATTTAGTTACTCTCTTCGTATGAACTATTTTTAATAAAATCCCTTAAATAGATTTCTATGACTTTAACCTTAGAATCTATTCCTCTGGCTAAGTTAACTATAATGATAATAATAATGACAACAATAACAGATATTCCTACGTGTAACACCTGTGTACCTTATCTGGGCAAGCCTGTTCAGCTGAATGTTTATTAGGGGTAAACATTCTTTAGAAATGGGCAACTTCCCATGGGGACGCGGTTTGCCAATGAAAATATGAAAAATTGGTCAAAGAACACGCCCAGTTTTAGAATATGAAAATTGGCCCTTTCGCTGATTGCTCTTAAAATACAACAGAAACAACAATAAAAAGGTCATTGCATGGGTGATCCTACAAATTTGGCGAGGAAATTAAAATGTCAGCCACGTTCACGTGACGTACGATAAGATATTAAAGTTTGGTTTGATTTAAATTCATTTTTTCATTTATTAATATTACATCATTGTAACTGCAAGAACAGCAGGCCATTGTATATAGCTACAAGATGTGTGATTATTATTTACAAGAGAGGTTATAACTTCCGTATTTGTACAATTCGAGTGAGCGGGATCTGGCTTGGAGAGAAGCCAGAGCCAACGTCAAAAAATTAACACTTGCTAAAAATCCGATAATTTTAGTTTCGGTCGTACGTCAATCTCATATGCTATTATTATAAAGTAGAAAAGTCCCACTCGCATAGTAAGCTTACAAGCGCTACTGGAGATATCGAATTTCTGATATAGCTTATGCTTTTGTTAATTCAATAGAGACAAGAACGCAACGCCGCCCATCCTTAGGATTATGCTTAAGCGGGCTCATTGGAGCTCAAAGTGCTGTGTGCAGACCGAAATATATAGGGCATAATGTAGGATATTGCCATTATCGCGTTAATTCGTTTTTTTAAAGACCTACTCAGCTACTTTAGAAGGCAGGTGTGAAGGACGATCCCTCTTTAGGAATGGGCATTGTTCGAGCTTTTTTGTATCTCTAAAGACCAGAAAGAAATAGATCATTAGTAAGGTGCTAACTGGACAGTATATTTTCATTCACATTCTGGAATGAAACGGGTTATCTCCATCCCTGAAGTTGTTGAAAATTGATAGTAAAGTGGTGGAACATTCCATGGCTCATTAATGACGTTCACGTCCGCCTCACTATGATCGTCAGAATCATCTACTAGCCTATCGTGTTTAAGGACTGTGTTCCACTTTTGCTTAGTGGTGGCATTTTCAAAAGTTTTAGCATTCTTTCCTAACAAAAATTTCACACGATTACGCATCTTACAATAAATTCGTTTATCAAGAGGTGAAGAGATAGGAGATAGTGGTCAAAATATTATCTGTACGGAATCTATCATAAAAAATGTCATGTTAATAGTTCCATTACAAGATGAGTATTTAGCATCAAGAATAAGATTTAGGATTATGTGCGGTAAGTATTCTGTTTAGAAAGTCGAGTTGGTAGTGTACGTAAACAGAATAACGGAATCAACAATTGCGAAAATGTTCTTAAAACGTTTATAAAAGATAAGAGGGAAAATAGAAGGCTGAAATTTGACACAAACGTTCCTTTATCAGTTAAAAGGACGAGGTTAAAAAGTGGCTATGATTTGGTTGCAAACCCACTAAAAATGCGGAAGTAAGTAAAACAAACTCGGAAAGCACCAATATTTTTTCATATTTTCATCAACAACTTGCATCCCATGGAGACATTTTCAAAAATCTGTGACGCAGATATTTTTTACAATCACTTTGATGCTTACTCCGAAAATGATTCCAACCGGTTTACTAATACGTCCACAATGAACGGTAAAATAAGCCGCAAGCCGCGTTAGAATCAATGAAAAATAAATAAAAAATAAGTTGGAATTAAAATTTTATCGTTAATTATTGACGTATTAACAACCTGATCGGTGCAGTTTTTGCACCGAACATGAATGGATTCTGACGGATTTTTGGGTAGCACTTTTTTCACGACTATATTAACGGGATCGAGAGTTATAGCCAAATATTCAATACAAAATCGGTGTATTCCGAGATTGTTTTAGCTTCCTTTGTATTGTGGGCGTGTATGTGAACAAATCGCGGCCATTTCTTAATTTAATTATTTTCGCCGATCAAGCGATGACATTGCTATATTTTAGCTTCGTACTGCTACTTTGCGACTGTGACAATTTACAAAAATTGACGGGTTTTCGTAGGTATACAACATCAAAACATCATAAGCAGGCACCACTCGATAAAAAAGAGTCGACATATATATTTGCTGCCTTATATCCTGAAAGCCGATATAAAAGATCTAAAGACATCGGCTTCCTCATCAAAAATCCGTCAAATAGGCGGCAGTGTTATTAGATGCTTGCAAACATTTTGGCCAGCGAATTGTACGGATAAAAGTAATAAAGACATGGGAATTACATAACGATTACATTCGATGGTTTTAACCTTTTTATTTATAAAATATAAGTTTTACATTTAATATTATTGATTTATTCAATCATGCAGCGCTCAAAATTGCATTTTCGACCTTCACTACTTTTTTTGTTTAATTTAAAGAAATTTGCGGCCGAACATATTCAGACGCTTGTGGTTATGCTGTTTCATCATATCCCCGCAAAAAAAAAGATTTTTTGGTAACGTGTTGCGACTATCCCAAGCGCAAAAAATCCAAAGCTTGTCCAGGAAAGCCCTCCACATCGACACCGAAGCGGAATATTCATGGCCATAATGGTTTTGTTGTGCTTACGATGGGATCAGTTAAGTGTAGTGCGTTACGAGTTCCCAAAGCCGGTTAGAACTCTTACTGCAGATGTCTATTGACGTCAGTTGAACAAATTGAATTTTTTTGCATTGCTGCAAATAAGATGGTAATAGCGGCTAAGGTGACTACCATTCAAATTGACTAAAAACGCCAATTTGGCCACCTGTTGCGATTGTTGTCAGGGATGCACAAGTAAGAAGTTCTGCCACGATAAGCGTATTCACTAGACATGGCGCCTTCTGAATACCACTTATTCAGATCGATGCAGCATGGCATGGTTGGCATGCAACTTCGCAAGGTTGAGGAAGTGCGAACGTGGGTCGATGATTGGATTGCTGCCCTACCAATGTCATTCTTCCGTTACGGAATTCGGCAGAAAGATGGGGAAAAGTTGTACAAAAGGGGGGAAAATATTTTGATTAATCTGATTCTATTAATTTTTCCTCATAAATGGTCTTTTCAAGCATTGCCAGCAAAAATGACCAAAATTTTTCTAAGCAACAAAAGATTTACTCTGCTGAAATAAGTCGTAATTAAAATCTTTTGCTATTAGAGCATTATGGTACGTAGCAAGGAGGCACCATGCTTTCTTTCAAACCACGATAGCTACTTGCGTAGAAGAATATGTTATTATTATATAAAGGTTTAGCCCAAACTTAGAGAGTCACAGATATCTTCTTTCATGACTGGAAAACCCACTGTATTACGAAGTTTAGCGGAACTGTACAAATAGAGCCTTTGGACATTGATCGATCATTTCTAGATTAGGTAAGCCCTGCAAAATAGTAAAGGTAGAAGCACTTTCTTCTTTTAGCCATGTTTCAGTTACGAAAAAAACGAAAAATGCGTTATTCTCAAGCAAACTCCTTAGCCCATCAAGTGTCGTAGATTTGTTAGAAGGACAAAGACTTTGGTAGTTCAAATGTTCAATGTTAGGATTGAAACCGTCATATTTTAAGCAGCCGTTAAAAAGTTTACTTATGACAATTGGTCCAAGATTTGAACGAAGTAGCGTGGGTATAAGGCCTGATAAAACTGTCTAAGTCTCTGGAGATAAAAGAAAAAAATCGAGAAGCAGAGTTCTCCCAAGTAGCAACAATTTTGACTTGCTCTACTTAAAAGAGACAAACCGAAAGGTGTCGTGAATAGAAACTCATTAGGAATTTTTAGCTGCAAGCATATTAATTTCCTCAAGTTTTTTTCACAAGGTACTGCTTTCCTTTTTAATTCCTTCCCTTCTAACAACCGCATTCCGCTCTTCAAAATTCATATGTTGAAAATTCTGAAAGAATTATTTAGATGGATAAAAAATTTGTGCTTCTTGCTATTGCTACTAATGCTTATTACAGTAAAAGAAAAAAAAAAAAACCTCTCTAATGAGAATTAATATAACTTCAAAAAAGATTTTCACCCTTAAAAATACAAAAAAAACAAAACAAACACTTGGCGTTACTTCTTTTTAAACATGAATCCAATAACTCCATTGGGTTTGTATTGTGCTCTTCTATCATTATTTTTTTCTTTTGTGATGTAAGAACATAAGCAAATTAGTTGTGCTCGGGTGAATCGGTTGGCTGGTCGACTATCCAAAATGCGCAATGAAAGGATTGTGTCAACTGTCATATCATTTTGATTGTTCTGGATGCACGTCAGATACGCTTGTCATTGTTTTCAATATTTTTGTTTTTATATACGACCAGCTAATAAAATAATGGCAGCTGCTCTCACTCACACCCAAAATTAATACAAAAATGTAGCCGAGAAAATAACAAACGTTCTATGGCCGAACACACAAGTATTGGCGGAAGCGACAAATTTGAAGTCTTGTATGAATAAGAAATGTATAAAGCATGTTAAAACAGTCACATCATTGTTCTTAAACTTTTCCTGAAATACTCAAGCTCGTTAAGGGATTTTAATAAATAAGAAAACGTTGTTCAAATATGTTTGTTTGTTTTTTAATTGGATAGCAATGAATGTAAGTTAAAAGGTCTACAGGAAGTGACGTTAATGAGTTAGAAAGGCACCTATCAGAAAACTATTTATTCTTTAATTCTCTATTCCTCATGTTAATTAGAAATAAAGAACACATACTACAAAATGTTGTCTTACATATTGCTTTACTATCTTTGACTTATGTGTTGTTATTGTTGTCTACACATTAATGAATGGCTTATCATGAACAACAAATTTATTAAATTTTCTTTATAGGGATCACATGTTGTCAGAATTTATTTCATTATCCCTTATTAAGTTGCAATATAAACCAAGAAAATTACAAAAACAATTAATTTAATGAAAAATTTATTTAAGAAAAAAAAAAGAAGAGAATCGCATTAATTTTTCAATGACTGTGTGTGCTTATGTGTGAGTGGTCTTGTATGCATGCACCCTAAAAAGATGGCCGCCCATTACTCTACCCATGCAGACATTTATTGAATTTTAATTTGTCTTGTTAAGAGCAGCCAAGCATAAGGTTAATAACAACTCTTATACAGTAACCAGAAAACCCGGCAATAACAGTACTAGCATCTGTGCTCGTACGTAGATTACAAAATGTTGCAAAATAACAACAACAACAACAACAACAACGCCAACAATATGCGAAGGGACCTTACAGCTTTTAAACATACTGAACATAGGAATGTAAGTATACATATATGTACGCATACGAATAGAGTACAGTAAACATGTAGATTTTGGCCATGTAGTCATGTTTTTAAGCTGAAAAGGTCGTTTGGCTTTTCACTCGGTAACTTTGGTGTAAATATAAGTGTCTATGCATATGCATGCCTATCTATAAAAATAGTCCTTCTTATATTGCCGAAAAAGCTTCAGCTTATGCATTTTGTTTGGTCATAATTCCGAAACTACAGGTTCAACTTGTGTAAACAAAGCTTTTTCTACCTGAGCCTTTGTAAATGTATGAGAAAAACCTTCTGTCTAACCTCAAATATGTGCGACTAGTTATCATATGCATGTAAAGCGCATTGTTGTACATATTTTGTGTAATGTCTATAGGCATAAAAATACAACACAAAAACAGTAACACCAATACAAATATCATATACCATTACTCCATTGGCTTTGTGGTTTCATTTCGGTCTCTTTGTCAAGTCTAAGTTTTATCATCATTATCATGATGATAGCAACAACAGTATCATAATTAACATAAGGACGGACATTAAACAAACATTGAATAGACTTGCATAGTCAGAGACTTTTAGAAAATATTTTCACACACAAGTAATGCTTTAACATACACAAACATCGATAAACTCTTATAAACCCAACAAGTAAGAAAGTTATATTTGGCTGGGTTCGAATCTCGCATACCCACTGCGATTAAAATCATTAGCGGCCCGTGTTCTTATAACCAAATTTTTTTATATAATTTATTTTGCTTATTGTTTATTGTTTACTTATTGTACAATCGACGACGGACGAACATTGTAGGTTGTGTAGTCTTTTTGTTGCAAAAATTGAAATAATTACTAGGCGCTATATAGCAAATAAGGTATTATAATTGTATTTTATTTTTCAAGCAGTTGCTGATAGTTTCATTAATGTATCATATTAGTCCGGAATAGCAAATCTGTGGAGTCTCGTAAGTTACCAATACCAGGTTTTCTATAGTCCTTATATTTGAAAATAACCAGTTGTTTTGAGTATGTTCTGCAGTTGTCGCTACATTTCTACTTAAGGTAAAAAAGAAATTGTTATTATTTAACATTCTCTCGATTTCATTATTCCACTGTCCGCGGAAGATGTTAAAGTCGCCTAACAATATTATATTTTGCATATCGTTATTGCTCTTTAATATGGCCCCCATTAAATTTTCTCAACAAATTTATGCCTGAATTGCAACATGTGCATTTCCATCGGAAAACTTCGCCTACAGCGTAGTCAACATGCTACCATTAGATTCCATTTCCATCAAGATTCATTTCACTCCGTTAGCTACAAATGTCAACATTTACGCAAACGGGTGTCCTTGGGTCTCGGATGCCTTCAGTTTTTTTATACAAACTAGTATATGGAGTACATTCCTTGTATCTGATTTTAGTACGTTATAGCACTTGGATACACGCGCCCCTGTTGAAACATCTGCAACTCGTTTTTTGCTATAATTGTCTGTTAAATAGCAAATGTGTCTTACTCGTGTAACACGGTGACGGCCAGAATGAAGATGAAGTGAAGAAAGGGAGTGACATAGAGAGGTGGCAACAGCCTAGTGGGTCTGCGTGTTCAAGCGTTAAGTGCTATGCTTTTACCGACTGTACAGTCACTACAGCTACAGCCAAAGTAAACTCCACCGCACTGAGATTCGGGTTGGCAAATACTGATTTGTTAGTCGCGGTTCCTACTTACTCGGCTTCGAATACATATTTTATGTTGTTTCGGAAGGAATGACTTTATTATGGTCAGCAAATTTTAATTTAATTAACGTAATCTCTTCGTTTGTCATTCGTCTGTTATATAACGCTGCGACTATAAAATTTATTCCGGTCACTTCCATAAAGTTTATACATAAAGGCTTGGGATGCTCAAAATTATAATGTCCAAGAAATCAGTTTTTCCTAAACATCGCCAGATTTTATGTATTATACGTCAACCGTAACATACTTAGCTTCACGCATTTTGCTCTACAAGCGCTCTTATTTAACACTCGTATTGACCGGATTGTTAAGAAAAAATTATTTGCACTACATCGTGCCGCCTGCCAAATTTAATTCATAATTAAAACACTTAGCTTGTCGTGTTTTATCCTCTTAGTTCTTTAATTTGACACCCATATCGATGGTATTACTAAGAAAAAATTAATTCACCAAATAGTGGCGCCAACGAAGTTTATTTTACAATTAACTCACTTTTGGGTAGATAATATATTTTCATTTGAGGAACGTACAAAATAATTTCAAACATTCTATCTTGTTTACCTGACGATTAGCAAGCAGAAACCCTCAAAAAGTGAAAAAGAGGAAACCTAACCCCTTTGTGTAGACATGGCCTGTTTGGTCCGTTTTTGCATATTAATAATAGAGCTTTCCTTAAATTAACTGTAGAAAATTTAAGCATTCCATCTTTTACAATTCGTAGCCATTTTCAATACAAACCTGCGTGCAACAACTTCCAATGTTTCTACAGATTTTTAAGTTGACATCTTTATTTTCGCGATTAGGAGAGTGTCAATAGCACGCACCATGTAGAAGGACTGATAGGGTTTAGGCGACTCAGAAATTCGCACTGATCAAGAATATATGTACTCTGCAGTGTCTTTGCAACTTGCTTTTGGATGTCGCGAACATTATAGCAAAATGATTGCGGCCCAATTCTTCGGTGCCGGGTGCAGAAACAGGTGTAACAGTTTTACTGCGAGATCTCTCAGGTATTGTGAAACCCATCGTTCAAAACAATTTCAGAGTGAAGTCCTTATTCACTTTCTCGTTGCTGAAGTGTCTTTTAAATTAATTAGCTTTGAAATTGTACGTTGCTTTGATACTTGATAACCAATTGTTTCCAGAAAACTAGTTTTCAAAGCAAAGGCGGGCGGAGTCTTGATCGCCTTACCAATCATTATTTTATTATCTTCCAATAATCTTCAAGCAACTTGTGGCAGCAACCTCCAACCTTAATGGATTACGTAGTTTTATTGAAAAGTAATTTTGCGCTTTAAGATGTACCTACCTCGGAGATGAGTTTCTGAATCAAGTTTTCCTTTCTTGACGCCTGATTGTGATTAGTGAAGCAACGCTGAGCGTTATGGGGATGTTTATTGGTCTCAAGCTCGTCTTTACTCTATACGTAATGATATGGAAGATTAAGTGACCCAAAGTTCGAAGTGGCTATGTCTTAGAAATTTTTACTCAACCATTCTGGAGTCGTCATAGCTTTGTAGTACTCGATCGCTTTCGTGTCCAGTTAGATTTTCGTTCGTCGGTCTCACAATGTGATATTGTTTGTGTGTGACGCCCAACATAAATGCAAATAAACGAGAAGAATAGGAAGAAATCAAATAATAATTCAAAAAATTATTTTACATATATTTAAAAAGTCTTTTTTACTTTGGCACAGCGAACTATCTGTTGTTGATTTGTATACGTATAGAAGAAAAGTAGAAATTTATATAAGCCGAAGAAAATAAATGCATGTTTAATTCAATATAAAAGTTTAATTTCAATATAAAAAAATACCAATAACTGATTTATCTGCAAAGAAATGCGAAGGGAATTGATCCCGTTATGTCGTTTTCCCCGCTGTGCGCAAGTGGGCGTAAAGAAGCAACTACGTAGGAAACTGGTGTGAACATTCAAAGGGAACTGTTGAGAGATAAGAGTAGCACTTTGCCCTGGCTATCACGTGACCCATTTTCTATAAGGTTTGCATTTAATATACTGCAATGTTAACGTAACGACATGTACTTTTTAAGTTGATCCGATGCTTCCGGTTAAGCACGTAAGAACGCAAGTTTATGTCAAAATCCTTAATAATAACTTTAGAAGAATTGATCAAAAAATTGGTAACTATATGAAGTTAAGTTTAACAAATAAATATCTATTTAAACATATCATTGCCTAACTCTTTTTTTATTTATAATTTCTATACCACGTTTGCCCGTCTGTGTGCTGTCCAAACAGAGTCCGAATATCAACGACATTTCGAAAATACTCGGTAAAGTTATCTCTGGTAATCCCATGTTTCTACCTTATACCATTCCTTATGAAATTCGGCATCGATCAAAATGAATGCATTATCGAGTACCATTAGCTTACTAATCGTTCACAGTTGCTCGATAATGAAAACGGTCAACCAAGAATTGATGATTAGAACCATAAACTGATTTCGCTCTGCAAAATTTCTCCATCGTAAACTCAGGTTTTCAGTTCGCAATGATGAGCGACCATAGTTGAGAAAATTGCAAATTTAATAAGTATCGTGCATACTACAAATGTAACTACATATCTCTCTATTCATTTCGTTCGAATTTCGTCCCGATCAGTGTTTTGAGATGAAAAACAAATTGTTCGCCGCAAATTACCTCATTTTTCATACGCAACTCCCCGAACTAACTCTCAAACTTTTTACGCACCGCATGAGAAAACTTTTCTTAGGCTTTCTTTACATTACTAAACACCGTCCGTCCGCACTTAATACCTTTCTTGAAGTTTCTCGATGGCTGTCAGGCCATAACGTCTTAAGAAAGTTAACGTCGAACCTAGGTATCCTTAACGTCATTGTTAATAAAGTTCCACTTCTTCATGTTTTGAAAAAAAAAATACTTATGTTGACATCCTTTTGGTTTTGGTTCCTCTTTTAACCTGAACAAGCTACGAGCATAAGTCTGTTTGCTTTATTATTCCATTAAAATAAATTTATGCTTTATAAATGTTTGTTTTTGCTTTATCTCCCCACATTGCGTCAGCCGTAAGACCTTTACTTAGATTTTAACCCTTGTTGTTGATTATTGAAAATTCAATTAAACATGATATTAACATTTATAATCATGTATACTTGTTATGTTAAGAAGAAAGCAAGTAAAGGAGAGCGAAAAAGGGACAATTACTCATTAACTGCGTGCAAGTGTCAAAAACAATACAAAAATCCGCCAACAATAGAGACCTTTTTATAATATGTATTCTTGCTAAGCGTACGGAGCACAATTTATATGGGAAAACCTTTTTCCTTTCGATTTGTGGTACGAAATCAACAAAAGCAAGAGAAAAACAAGAAAACAAGCCCTCAAAAGTTAGATTCAAGCTTTGTTCATCCAACGCCTACACAACTGAGCACTTTGTCAATCTTAATTACGTTGTTGATGCGTAAAACATATGTAATGTTTAAAAGTGACGGTAACGGTATCGATACAGAAAACAAGGAAGCAAATTATAAACGTTTTAGAACGAATTTCGAACGCTAACCTACGTTAAGGTAAATAAAATATAATCCTCGGTTTTCTTCCTAATAAACGGTGCCGTGTCGTTAAAACGATCGAAATCATTGATACTTTAGGCCTTCACATCTGTCTGCTTATGTTTGCTTAGATTTGCAACTGGTCAGCAATTCTTCAAAACACACCGGATTATCAATCATTCATTTGTTGCTCCGCCAGGAGAACATCACACGTTTTCACGTGCAATTCATGAAATCAACCCAGAAATATTCGCACCAAGGTTAACTTTCCAGTTTCATTCTCGTAATATTGAAGGTGTTTAGAGTAGAAAAGCAAGCAACCCGAACTGATCATAAATCTTTCCCTTAAGCTCTCCAAGGCAGGTGAATAGATGACGGCACAGATAAATGGACGCCTAGATTACATAACTAAATCGCATTTGGATTTTTTAACTTCTGCAACAGTAGAGCGTTGAAGACAATTTCGAATATATATGCGGTTAAACTGACTTTGACTCGGACCCTTTGTTGTACCGAAAGTATCAACGAAAGAGCGGAATGGGAAGAAAAAGACTAAACTAGTTCAAAACCTAAGGCCTTGAGGTTAATTATCAGCGTATGTATAGACAGGGAGATAAAAGAAATTCAATCTAAATCCCATTTTGGATTGTTTAGCGAGTAAAGAATTAATGAGTATGGATTGCAAACGGAACAAAGAACAAAATTAACTTTTTTCAATGTTTTATTAAAAAGGCGGGGTTAGCAGTTTACACAGAGTTACCGTTGTTGCTCTCAAGCAAACACATACACTTACGGCATACACGAAATGGTTTTGTGGACGAAACTCCAAATGCACTGCAAACAACGGGGGAAGAGAAAAACGAATTAAAGATATGTTTCGTTCATTTTACATGTGTACGCTTTAACCCTTTTTTTTATGTCTAAACTTTACATAGAAAATTCGGTTTCAAGCAAAGTGCAGAAAAAACTTTTAAACATTAAACTTGCCGATGTCTCGTAGCAGCAGCATCGATTCATGTTTGTGTAATATATAGAAAAAATAGGAAAAACATTAGAAGCCATCCACCCTTGCATTAAGTCTCACCTCAATTTAGTCATCAAGTGCTGGCAACATGAAAGCATTGCATCGTGTCTGTATATCAGGTTTTGCCGACATGAATGAATGAATAAATGAATGAGTTACAAAATTTGCAATTAAACGTTTTAGTAACCACCGACCAGTCTGCTAAATGCACTTCACATACTCGCACGCACATCTACACTCCAAATAACTCTAATGTATGAGTTGCACAATGTGTGACCCAAAAGAGAGAGTATTTCATCAAAATTGTAGTTTTTGTTGCCGTTATAACCTTTCGATGCTATGTTTTATATAGTATTTGGTCACCGCCATACTCTTACGCACAGATATTGTTGTTCGGGGTCTAAAGCACACACAACATCCGAGTGTAAATGACGCTGGTTAATTGCATTCTTTCCTGTGTCACCTCTCCCTTAGTTGTATTTCTTGCCTTTCTTTTAGCAAACAGACTATAAATGCTTTTCAGTTTCGTTTTCTTTCGATTGGTTGGTAAAGAAAAACTTTTCTACTTAACTTTTGATGCGAGACGAACTATAAAAATGTTTAGTATGAAACGGAACACGTGCGTTTGTTGGACTTACTATATGTTAGAGAACCATAGCTAACGTAAAAACGAAATTTTGACAGCACTCCACACCACTGCTACTGCTCTTGGTGATGTTGCTCCTGCTGCTGTTAGACACGTGTTATTTTTTAAAATTTTCAAGCAGATCCGCTCATATTTCTTCGCCTTTGTGGAAAGATGTTTATTTGCTACGGTTTGTCAATTAATGTTTTTAATTAGAAAGTGGTTATTGCTGTTTTATGCCTTTTGGAATAAAATTGAACACAGCGAGCGCTATACATTGCCACTAGCATATTAGTGAATGTGTTAAGCTGCAAAGCAACCGTTTTATTGTTCAGCATGCAGCTTAAGTTTCCTTTTTTATGTCATTTTTAATGCCAAACAGTAAGTGCGAAATGCTTTTGTTATCAAATGTTATATAACAACTACAAAAGTTTTTATGGCACATAACGTTAAGAAGATTAGTTTGCCTGCCTTAAAACGTTGATAACAATTGAAGTATTTAGAATAGCCAATCTGCATTCATTGATGGTTATGTGCGGAACGTTTAAAATGAGCTATTTATCGGTTTCGCGAACATTAATTTTTAAGCTTGTTGCGTAGATTCGAGCTCCATGTAAAGTCGTTTATCATTGATGCATGGCATGAAAGACACGAAATGAAGTTCTATCAATTCAAATTGGTGCGTATAAATGCACGAACGTTATTAATACGTTTCCTATTCATAATAGATAGGAAATTTTCTTCTATCCCTATCGCATCTCCGTGACGCTCCATCAACTATTTTTCTCTCTCATCAGCTATATTTCATTTCTGTACTATCTTCTCTCGGTATGTAGAAGAGTTCTATCCCTCACTACGTCTTCAACTCTTCCATGGTGTCGTTTGCCTTTGCTCTTATTCTATGCTATACGCGCTCAACACGCCCACGCATCACCACTAAACTTTATTTTAAATTTACTCAACTTTGACCTCCAATATCTCTGCCATGTTTCTACTGTTAATGCTTTTGTATCACTGCTCACGGTGTAATTCTACTATACCTCTAGCAGTCTGTCTTTAACTTTACTGCTTAGGCTTCGCCTTTATATCCCTACTTCCTTTCAAAGAGCATTCGCGTCCATAAACGATCTTTGTGTTTTTAATTCTGCCGCTTTTATATTTCCATCGCATCCGTATTCCTTACTTAAGTGTTGGTTATAACTTTTCCCTACGTTTCATTATCAAATCTTTTTTTTTCCACCTCCACAAATTCTATTGATTTAAAGATTTTTTTGCTCAGCACTTCCACTGGCAAGTTTTTATTCCAATCCCGTATCTGACACCTGCTTACATAAGCCCGCTTTAAATCGCTTTGTAAATCACTTGTCGTTAACAAAGTTTGGATAAAATAAGTTTGAGACCGACCATACAAGTTGCGCTAATAATACACTTAAGCGACAAATATTATCGGAAAGCAATTAGCTTTTAAAGTAGACTATTAGAAATCTGGATCTTAATTAACAAAATTGAACAAAATGTTCTCATCAGACTTTCCGGTACACTGCTTAAGCAGGCGTTGCCATGTGGATATTTGCCGATTCATTATACAATATTATATAGATATTCTAACAACATATCGGTTTCTTCGAGCCAATACGGTGTAGTTGACTTAAATTTATGAAAGATTGAATTGAAAACTGTTCTTTATAACTATTCAATTTTAGTCCTTGAATATTAAAATACGCAAAACAAGCAAAAAAAATCTTTCATTCCGTGCGTACTACAGTTATATATCGATCTGAATTATTCGAACGTATTTCAATCCTCTTTATATCTAAGATACTTACCCGACACAAAGAGCACACAATTTTAATCGCATCTGCCACACGACGCAAAGCAAACAACCAGCCGTTGAAGCAGAAAACTAAAACGGAAAAATAGGAGAGTAAACCTTAAGACGCTTGGACGCAAAATAAACTTTACATAGTTTAGCAGCAGCAGCAGAAAGTAAAGATAAACAGCAGAAATAAAATCCGGAAAAATCACTGAGTTTACGAACAAAAGATTGAAATGAATGGTTGATAAAAGCAAAAGGATTTACAGGGTATGGTGGAAAAAATGAACGCCTGCCATGTGGTAAAAAGCCAATGTAAACTAAACACTGAACAAACCATGCTCAGTCTCCTGCTTTACTTTGTCAGTAACATCAACACGATGTTGGCGACAACATAAATTCAATATAATCTTTGCATCAAAAGAATACAATCAGTAACACGATGATAATGATAGCGATGATTATGGTAATGACGACGCCAGACAAGACGAAAGAAGGACACCATTATATAATGATGAGAAGTGACAACCATAACAAAAACTAGGCAAAGAATATTAAGCTTAGGCATGCAAAGAGAATAGAGACGTGATTTCTTAGCTTCGCGATTTACATAGGAAAATAGAAGAATAGAGAAGCTATACAAGATTGATTTGCTCTTGAGACTTGCAAACAAACAAAGAGATTAACCTTTGGCAAAAGCAACCAAAAAAGGCTTTGATGCATAATCAACCCTGACTGGCACGCGACCCAAAATACAAACATCAATAAAAAACAATCGCACTGCAGCTGAATAATGTTATAAGAAAAAGGGAACATACGAGTCGTAAACTATTTTGCCAGAATGTAATATAAACAACCATTAAAGTGCAAAGAGCCAGACAGAGCAAAAGGAATGTGGAGAGAGAGAGAATATGACAAGAAAATGAATAAATTCATAAAAAAGCAAATCTAATGACTAGACGTAGCTCAAAAGTACAAGTTTTATCCTCAAACAGCAAAAACTAATGAATACATTCGAAATTTAAGTATTGCCAATAGTGCCGAAAACAAAGGTAATCACAACTTTCTCTAACGAGTTTACAGACTCAATATTATCTTATCGTACATAACTGATGGTTTAAACGAATTTCGTCGGGCAATCTGGGTGGACGTATTTGAAAATATTTTATTTATCGTACGAATTAACTGAATGAATTCCTCTCCTTCACTTATGATGTCATTTCACCTTTTATTTCCGCTGCATTCAATAATTTGAAAGAATTAATATCAAACACACACATTTGTCAAATCGCGGAAAAATCTTCGACTTTCGCTTTTGCGATTTTTCAAATTTTTCAGTTTCGAGCCGTCAAAGTGAATTTTTGAAAAGTTTAAGTTTAATAGAAACTTGTTTCACATTAATGTCAGACTTTTTGAGAAATAATAAAAATACGCAGGCTATACGGGTTAGCGAAAAAGATTGAAGTTTGACGGCTAAAGCGAAAAAATTCTAGTAACGTTAGATGGCGACAAATTTTGGTGAAAGTTACATACACTTATAGTTACAGCAACGAAGGGCTTAAAAATATCAAAAGACTTTGCCAATAATTTAAGAACGAATGAGTTAGGTATCAAGCAAACTGAAATCAAATCTCTTTAGGTGGCGCTTATTAGTGTATGAAGGCAAGGTCTTTGCTCATGCTTCATGCCTGCTGTCTTCGAAATGATATTATGGTATGGATGTGGTGCTAATAACTGCGTATATCATTTAATATTCTTTTAAAAGCTGTAAAAGTGTCCTTTAGGTCAGAACTTTAAGGCGCAAACTGCAGAATATTTAAAAAGATTGCCAGTTTTCTGCACTATCGCAAGAAATAGTCTTATTTTAATACGTAGTCTTTCGAAGAAAAAAAAAGAAAAGGAATTAATTCATGTATATTCAGAACTTAAACCACTTTACCTCTGTTACAATTAGTGACATTTTTGTGCGTATTGTGTCGTGTGTTTCTTTTCCTTTAAATTTCTTTAGTTTCTACTTTGGAAAATGTTCAAATGTAAATAAACTAAACGTTCATTAGACATGCAAACCGTAAAACTTTGTTTATTTTAATTAACACAAATTTAATTTTCTCTTTATATTAGTTTTTTTTTTTTCTAATTTATTTTTTATTTAACTTTTATTCCCTTTCAACCACATCCATCGCATTGAGCTTGTCTTTACTTCTTTATACAAATAATTTTTATTTATTAAGGATGTTATGTATTTGTGTACCTAAGTTTATTTGCTTAATCCTTAATTAAATAAACATGAGCAGTCAGTTTTGAAAGGAATCAAATATTATTTAAAAATTTTTCCTAATTTGTAAGCGGGATTTACATAATCCTATTTTTCCAATACTAAACAAAAATATTTCAAGAACACTAAAAAAGATATAGCAAAATTGCATGTTAATCAAAGATAAACCGCAATAGATTAAGTGCATAACGGACATAGATTCTCAGATTACATGAAATGAATATTTTCTCTCAGATCACATGAATGACAATAATGCATTAGACGCACAAGATTTGCACTGGAAAACGATTTCCGATTCAGATTAAAAAGTTGACCTTTATATAATTTCTAGTCAGCGTAGAAAAATTCTCTACAGGGCACATCCCTTATTTCAATTATTAATTAAATCATAGCAATATGTCTATTATTGAAAGCAGGTTAGCCTCGGAATACAATTTTCCTATCTATTTTGCCTCGACAATTCATTAATGAATTGTTTTCGGTTTGTAATGCGCAGTAGTTGCTTTGAAATTCATACCAATCATAGGTTGTTGTCACACTTTTATTGAAAACTTTCTTTTTTACTTTTAAAAAGTCGTTAGCCATTATTTGGGCTCATACTTTTATGAGCAATCTTCGTCATATACGTAAGAGGTACTTTGTCGTACCTAACGAACATATTGGCAAGGCCACCTTTAGATATTCTTCAGCGTTTCCTACTACATTACTTCGCAGTCCTCCATCCATTTTCTTCATAATACAGGCAAAATTGCACTATATTTTCATGTAAATGTGTAGTCTTGCTGCGCGCCTTTGTATTGCGGGATCCTCTAAATGCTAACTAACATGAAAAATTGTATTATTTTTCCTACATATCGTAGGGTCTCAAAAAAATTGCTATGTGTTTAAAATTCTTTACGACTAATTTACTATGGACAAATTTTCAACATAGAATGATGAACACTAGACCTTTTTGTCATACTTCATAACGTTCTCTGCGTGCACTGATGTCTAAAAACCGGACATACTTAATACATTTAAGTTTTCCTTTAAACTACTCCTACGACCCAATTTTCATCATAACCAATTTTTCCTTAGAAATGTTATATGGCGTGGGATCCAAAACATAGTCCAATGTTTTACTATTAAGGACCAACTTTCACCATGAAATATTGAAAACCAGGCCTTCTATTTTAAAAAGACTGAGTGTTTGTAAAAGCGGTTATATGGTACGGTATCCAAAAAATTGTCTCATCTGACCCGTATCTTCCACACCAATTTAGAATTCCGAAATACTATTACTTTTCGATTTTGCGCCTTGTTTCATATGATGGCCGACTTTTTGAAATGGGGCGAGTAGGCGCAAAGGGGCCTTGTTCAGTTTATTTTCAATACAGTTGATTCTTGCGCCTTAAGACGACACGTAGTCTTCTAAACTTCATCAAAATATGTTTAATAGCGCAGCCATATTGGCGGAACGCGTAAGCCCAGTGCCTGACGGATAGACAAAAATACTGAAGAGACAACCTTAAATCCAAACAGATTTAGAAAATAGTTCAAAAAGTAATAGTGCATGTGTATTAGTGTAGTAAGAGTAAGGTTATCTTTAGTCCTTCTGGATATTGTATGCACCCATATAAACTGAATATGCCCTGTACCACAACTGGTATAGTAGTAAAGTATAAAAATTTTATTGGTTCGGTCCTCTCTTGATCGAATTTCAAAAAATTAAAGCGAAAAAAGTGGAAACAACTAACCATAATTTATTCCTTCTTTCAAAATCATTTTGATTGAGCTTTAGGAATTTATTTTTTTCTCACGTTGCAATTGAGAAATTTTTGGTTCTTACAATTCTCATTCTTGCACTGATTTCATTGATTCGGGTTTTGGTTGGTTGGTGAAAAAAATGCTTTGTAAGAATAAAAAATGTATATATGAAAATTATTCAAAAGCAAATTTGAATCATGAAAAAAAAAACCAAAAAGGTTGTATCTGATATCATATAAAAACGAAATGCAAAGATTATCAAAATTTTGTAAAATTTTTAAAAAATGCACTTGGCAAATAGAAACTAATTTTGATGATACACCGAGCAAGCACTATTTTCGTTTGGGGCCTCAGTGGTGAGAAAAAAGTTTTACCAACAAGTTTTTAAATCGTTATAATGTTTTAAACTAATCTCCATAAAAGATAAGCCAACCGATTCTGCCACTTGCACTGAGAATGTATATATGTATTCGCATACATTATCTTCGAGATTCGGTGCATATTATTAAGCCATCCTCTGATGGATATGTTTTATATACATATATGTGTTATGTTGATGTATAAAAAATTGATTGAAAGCATATATCTCATGGCAAAGTCACTAGTGAAACATTCCAAAGGCTATTCAATCATGCTTTTAAAGTAAAGACCGTTTAGCTTAAACTCGGCACGTTTAGGTGGCGGTAAAGAATATTAGACATGGTACAAATGTCGTGGCTTGACCAGTAATCTCATCCGCAGCCCCTTTGTTGCTAACCTAGGCAGTTTTCACGCTATCAAGCACTTTCTCTATGAAAACACTGAGAACATAGTGTGTAGAGCAGACGACGAAATTTTCTTATCTCAGGTTCCCAAATTTCGTTTTAAAAACTCCATACACATATTGCAGCAGATTTCGCTTTACATGTGCCACGAGTTTTACTCTAACTTTTCTCATAGTTTCAGCAATTTTATTAATCTTGAAGATTGTCTTCTCTCGTACAAACGAAAGCGTTGCATCGTAGATGTCCAACATTAAGACATCTTGATTAAAGTTCCAGAGTGTACGCGCGTCGAGCAGATGCATACGCTCTGCACCAGCGCAAGTTTGAAAGATTGGTCGGTTCTGCAGTTATACATAACCGTTAAAATCATCTTTTAATGCTTATCATTTTCAAAATTTATTCCTTCTACATATTTTACAATTGAAATTAACGATCGCAATGAAACATTCATTAAGAGAAATAACTGTCAATATCACATTTTTAAAAGTTACAAAATCTAGATGGGGGTTACCCAACAAACAAAGTTATTTAAACGAAGCAGTAGAGTGTAGAATACAAACTGGAGGTAGCTTCACCGTTGTTCTGCTTTTCTTTTCCAACTGTTCTCCACCTGCAACTTTATGAGTTCTCATTTTATTATGTGCGCTGCCTGCGTTTTTATACTGGTTGTGTCAAGAGGGATTTTAACGAGTCGGTCACATTTTCGCATAAAGAGTGTAAGTCGTGAACTCGATTAGTGAATAAAATTTAGAACATTTATATTTTGGAAAAGCAAAAGCTGAGTGAGAATTCTTGACATTTTTTGAGATGGTAAACAAAAAGCCTTAAACAACAGATTGAGAAAATTTTATTTTAATTGTGTAATTCTTGTTAAGCCATTTTGTTTACAAATTTACTTCTTTTAAAGTGCAGTAGTTTTCCGTTGCGCTCTTTCTTACGCGGTTGGTGGCAAATTTTTATAAATTTAAACCTAACACCTGCTGGTGACGCCCTTTTAAATGTAAATTAGTATAAAATTTCTATGGCCGGGCTACACGCCCACACGCGCACACAATAAACACTCTCCATTTCGTGAATATGAACGTTCATCACGTTACCAAATACTCGTTACTATGATAACTTAATTTCTTTGTATAAGCAGTGGTGGAAAAAAGAGCAACTAAAGCGTAGAAAGTTGTTTATTTTCTGTTTAAAGTTAATGTTGATGGAATTATTGTGAAAATTTCAATAACAGGAACAACAGGAACACAAATGTTAGTAAATGGTAGAAAACGAATAAAAAATATTGGCCGCCTCTTACCCTGTAATTAAGGGATTTTTTTGTTGTGCTCGTCATTATGCTTGAACAGCGTAAACAGTAAGCAAGAAGAATATATGCAAAGGGTACGACGTGTAAGTACGTACGTTTGTGTGCGACCGCCAGACGCAAATTAAATTGTTGCAACTGAATTCCGCTACTAGCAAACGATTTTACTTATTGTTGTTCTTCATGCAATCAAACAGCATTTATGTATATATTTCAGTGCTTATGCATGGAGAAAAACATATATAATCGTATGCTTCTTATATTTCTTTTGAAGGTATTCGTCTTCTTTGTATTGGAAGTGTGCTGAACCTTTGGATAATTTTATTTTACCAATTTAAAAATTACTGGCTAAAATACATGTTCCCATAATTCTTACTCATGATTACTACGGCCCATATAGACAGCAGCTACTGGTTGCCGGCAATTTGTGCATAAAAAGAGAAAAAATTGGTTTTTGTTAAGGGACAATAACACAGAAAGCGTACGCTTTCAGTATTTCTTATAATATGATTTTTGCTTGTTGTTGTTCCTGTCCAAATGAAGCAATTGTACAAAATGATATAGGCGAGAAAGAGGAAAATTACGCGAATAACGTGAAAATGCAATTTGAAAGAGAAAAAAAAACATGCATTGCCTGACGAGACTCAATTGTCGCATTTATTATCGAGCACATATTACACGAATTCAGCGAGAAAAAATTTACATAAATATTTGGCTGCTAATACAGTTGTATTGTGTAAAATTGCACAACGCTGGGACAAAGCAAACGCAGTATCACGGCTTGCGGTACATGGGTTGCACTCTAAGCTCAAAGTCTGTAGTTTTTGGTAAGAGGCCCTCCCGCGCCGCAATATCTTTCACTCAGCAAAAGTTAAAAATCAACACAAATCAAACAAAACCGACAGGACAACAAAATAACTGGAAATGAAATGAATATAGCCGGCAGCAGCAGCAACAGTAGCTGCAGCAGCAGCATTAACAAGGGCAACAACAACATATAATCAGCAACGTTTCTCAATATGTAAGGACCTCTGAGAATACATCCATTCAAGGGAAACAATGAAAAATATGGTGTATAGATCCCACACTCCTAATGAAATATGGTACAGTATACTACAGGTTGAGCTGGTTGTCGATTTTATTTTTTTTTTCTTTTTTTTTTTGTTGCTTGTAAAACTTTAATGAAAAGTAGGCGAAGTCGGCAGAGATTGACGTTCGACGTGCATGTGTTGCTATTATAAAAATGCAAATTACCAAAATGTTAATTTATTAACAATTTTATGCTGATTGCGTATAATTACAAAAGTCCAACTCATCAATTAAGCTTTTGTTTGTCTAAGCAACGGCCGCAACAATAACAAAGAAAACAGAAACCAAAAAGCCAAAATAGAAGAGTTCAACAGCATAGTAACAATGGACTTAAATTAAGGGCCAAATATTTGATAAAGTTTGCAACGAGTGGAAGTTCACTGTAGTAGAAAAAGAATTTAGTTTTCAAGTCCCTTAAGTGAACGGACCGATACATCTTGGCAAACAAACAAATAAATAATTTTTTCCTATATAAGCAAAACTTATCATTCATTTACTTTGTGAAATAATAAATTCTCTTCTCACTTCCGCCCTCTCTCTCGCAACTCTCCTTGTAAGGCTATAGAATTTTATTACAACATTTATGCACATTTTATGCTTTCACAGGTTACTTAAATTCATCTATATATGTACATGCAGACAGACGGACAGGCATTCGAGCATACATAAAATTTAATCAAAAAATCCCTTGAATAGATATTATCTCTGGTTCTCTTGCTCGTGTTTTTGGTTTTCAGGTTGTTTCTCTGTTTTGCTATAGATTTCTAAGCAAACACATTCACAAGCACTTATACAACACCTACTACTATATGAAACAACAAATATTGATATTGAAAATCCTTTCGGAAGCCTTGTAAAAAACTGTAATTTTTAAGCCTTTTAAAGCTCTTCATGTACTGAAGTGCACATGCGAACTGCTTTCTCTATTTATTGTAACTAAAAACTTTCAAAGTTTCTATATATATGTTTCTATATATATATATATATATAAAACATTTGTATGGTTTAAGAGTTTTTGTATGTTTTGTGAAGTCTAGCAAAATTTATTAAAAATTCTGTGTTCTTTTCTGCTAATATATATTGGTGTACAGGTGGTTTCCCGAGTTTGTAACGTGCAACAGTTTCCGTTGTTTTTGTTGTAATATTTCCCAATTGCTATTTATTGAGTTGTCCTACCTCTCCATATGTACATTCGCTCAAGTATATCGGCTTCATTTTGCATGGTTAGGCTTTCTCTAAAAATTTCAATAAAGTAATACTCTGCCTCCCCCAAATGGAGTTTAGAATAAAAATAATAAAATTCTTTACTGTTTTGAAAACATTTTTACAAAATTTTCAATGCACACATGCACCTAATGGTGTTCTTGGTTTTGTTTTTTTGATTAAACGCAATAAGCTAATCCGATCACGAACACTTTGCTATATTACCATCGTTACCATCGTCGCCATTATTAGCGTTTTTCATATGCACCACTAAGAGATGGCGGTATACTCATTTTGTTTTTTTTCTTTCCCTAATGTATGAAACACCCAAAAGGAAGCTTCAGAGATCCTGTAAACTATATATATTCTTAATCAGCGTGAAATTCTGAAATTTAATCATGTCTGTCCGTCTGTTTGTCTGTGTGGTGTGTGTTGTTGACACTCTCTTCGTCGCAATAAGGAAGACGTCGACTTCAAATTTGGTAGAAACATCCGAAGTTTCCGCACGCAGGTTGGTGCTCAAAATGGGCCAAATTGGTCAGAACTAATCGAAACTCAGTGTTTTTTGAGAAAAATTTTTTGGAATTTTGTACGTTACTCGGAAGTTACAAAGTTAGAAGGCTGAAATTTTTCACGTTTACTTTACGAAACACTCTACTATTTACATGCAAAAATGACAAAAAACGGCCACGCCCGTACAAAATGACAAGTGTTTAAATCTTTTTTTTTCACTTTTTTCAGATTTTATCATAGCGCAAACAAGATAGAATGTTTCGAACTCTTTTGTTCATTCCTTAACTGGAGATATATTATCCCCCTAAAAATGAGTTTATTCTAAAATGAATATGGTACACAGCGATTGATTTTTTTTTAATAATACCCACGATATGGGTATCAAATAAAAGAACTTGGAGAGTAGAATGAGAAAAGCGCAGTGAGAAGTAAGCCAGATTCGGCCCCTGCCGAATATAACTTCATTACTTGACTTTTACTGTTTTTACCTTTCATTCATCATTCGTTGAACGAAGTATATCCTCTCAAGTTCACCAATTTCTCACTTCCTCTCTTGACTGAAAAATTTCATTTATATTAGGTTATATTGAAAATTCTCCGCTTTTTTTTCCGCGGGGTGATGTTGATGCCTTTATGTCGGGCAACATTTCCCCGATTGCTTCAAATGAACATGTGCTTAAAAGATGACATTTCAGCCTACTTTTTTTGTGAAGAAAGTTTTCTTATTCTTTTCTTTTGATTTGAAAATGGGTGAAATATCTGAAGAAAGGTGCTATGTGATGCTTTTCTACTATAAGAGAGGTAAAAAAGCTGCAAAAAAAAAAAAAAAATGTGAAGTGTGCGTTGAGAATGCTGCGAGTGAACGAAGGAGCCGGGAGTGGTTTGCTCGATTCTGCTTCGAAGATTTCGATGTCAAAGATGCATCACGCAGTCGATGAAATTTTACAGCTGATGAAACAAGACCGGCACGGAGGCCTGCAGGAAATAGAGGAAGCACTAAACGTCAACTGCATGACAATTTTGAATCATTTGAAAAGGGCTGACTACAAAAACCGCGGAGTCTTTTCAACATGACAGTCTATCATAAATTAAGTGATATTTTATGCACGACACCATGCATTGTATAATATTTTCGTATTCATTTTGATATTACCTATATATATATCAATATCGAAGTGTAGGCCTCGAATTTCAACAGGAATTATTAATTAATGAAGTCTTTCCACGCGTTCACTTAAAAGCCTTCCTTAAAGCTCTTATCCACATCTCTTCCTATTTTCTTCCTGTCTCTCCGCCCGTTTATTCGCCTCTCCACAGTTTTGGAGTCAATCTGGTTGCACCTTTCTAGGCAGAAAGCCTTAATTAACGGTATTCTCTTAAGTTGTCCACTTTAATAATAATAGCAACATGTGTAGCATATATAAGTTTAAATGGAATACAAATTTCTATGGTCTAAAAGATACCCGTACTAAAATGAATGCCACAACTAGGTGTAAGGATTTCGCATGGCCATTTAAAAGTCCGCAGGTTTGGACATTCGTTGCACATTCAATGATTGTTCACTAGTGTAAATGTGGCTTCATTGTTTGGCTTCGAGGCAGTTTTAGTTGGGGTAATTTTTATATTCGTATTATCTAAAAATGCTCTTCGTCATTTAAAGTACGATATTTCAAAATTTGTATTTCTTGCACATCAAGCAAATCCTCTAATACACCAAACGTTCTTTTGACTCTTACTCAAAATGTATTTAAACACTTGCTTGCAGTTAAGTAAAGAAAAAAAACTGAAATAATTTTAACAAAACCAAAAAAAAGAAAAATAAATAAAAACCAAGGTTCACGTTTTTTTCTATTTTGTCTTTTAATCGTTTTACATTTTTTCATCTGGCACCGAAAAAGAAGGCATACTAGATTCGCCTTTTCGCTTCCGACATTTAGAAATGCTCGTCGGATATAATATCAAGTATAAATGTCCCTAAACAGAGCAAAGTTCTGAAGTGATTGATTAGCCTGGTCAAACGTGTGTGCGCCGTGCATTGTCGGAACACATCACATTGGCAAGTGATTTGAAAGTGGAGATAGTCTGCTCTGACAAAGAGCCAGCCAGATCCAAAAAAACGAGTTCAGCTTGCACTTATTGGCGTGAAACTCGAAACAAACCTTTATTTGGAATATTTTAAACTTGGCATGTTCTGCATATAAGCTCGTCCGTAGTATATCTGGTAGTCTTTCGGAAATGTTCTAGCGCAAGCTGAAAACCTAATGACAACAATTCCGTTCGATCATCGAACACACTAACGTTTAGCAAAATGTCGTACAAACTTTACGTAGCCGTTAGAGTTGACGGGTATCAGAGATTCACTCTGAGGCGAGTAGATATATTTGCTTTTTTTGTGGTTAGGCAAGGGAAAAAGCACATATGTGTTTATCAATACGAGTTGACGGGTGCGAATTTATTCTTTTCATAAGTGAATATATGTGCGTGTATAGGTATGGTATCAGCTTGATTGCGTCCGTACGTTAAGAACATAATCCTATTTCGCGGTAAACTGCATAAATAACTGACTCATATAAACGCACGATAGGAGACCAAACTATATCAAAAATGTAAGGCTTTGCAAAGTGGATAAAAAACGGAAAAACTCATAAAATGAAAAAGGAAAAAGCAGCAAATAAGGGTGCGAGAATAAGAAGAAAGATTTTCGAAAAAAAATTTTTTCCCATATATAGGTAGAGGTTTAGTAGAAATACTAAATTGAATTGTTAAAATATAGATGCCCTTAAAGAAATATTGGAAAAGATAGAGCCGGAAATAAAATGCTGAAATACCATACAAAACTATTCCCTAAATAAATAAAAACGTTATGCTAGGGCAAGGTCGGTTACTAGGTACTCTACACCATAAAAAACTTTACTTATTCTCGTGATAGAATAGCATCTCATTACCGCAAATATGATTACGGCGTTCATATAACGGAACGACACCCGAAACATAAATCAAATTGGTGAAAATTTAGTAGTAGCTAATTTCTTTGCAAGAACTTGTTACGTTTTTCCTATTTTCATCATGAAATACGCTAAACTAATCCTTCAGACCATCAGTCCTTGAAATAAAACCCGTCAAAACAACCAAGAGTGCCAAAGTTTCGTCAACATACCTAAAAAATTTATATATTTGTAAAGGCAAAGAAACACACAAGCTTAAATGGGTTGAATTGATGGATGGAATAAAATATCGGTGAATTTTAAAGGCGTCTTGGCGTTATAAATATCTGCATAAACGTGAAAAATCTTGTGTCACTAGGAGTGTATAGCACAAAAAGTATGTATACCTGAAAAGGGACAAATGTGCACATGTGTATTTGCTATTAGAAGCTACTGAAATTATTCTTTTGCAATTTTATATTTCTTCCCCTCGATTATTATAATTCTGCACAGGGTGTTATCAAATTTGATTGTGCTACATCATCCAAGAGATTTGCCGCAATTATCTTCTCCTCGATTCCTAAAGCGAGGAGACGACCGTGGAGAAAAACTACGGCATAGGAGCCTGAAGAATCACTGTTCATACGAAGATTTGGGCGCGTTAGGTGTCTGGGGAGGTTAAGAAAAAAACGTGCTTTTTAGCGATTTACTTCACTCTGTGCAATGCATTATATGAATAAACTGTCATCTTGCGGTCGCGGCTTAGGATTACATGGCTGAGGATAGTTACTCAGACGCGCATTGCCCACAGGAGTAGCAATCGTCAGTTGTTACCATAAAACCAGTCAGTTGGATGAGCATTTGGACACTTGTGCTCTAGATCGGAAGGGATACTGGTAAGGTAGGCTAGAAAATAAGAATAACGAATCTAGTCAGTCGGATAATTAGTTGGATCAACGGACGACTGGATAAATGCACATGTTCTGGCAGGTGCTGGCGTAGGCAGCCAGACAAAAGAAAGTACACTTTGACTGACAATCACTTAAGCGGGCAGACAAGAGTGAATAAGCGATTATATGAAATGAAAATACATCTGATGGGTAACCAAATATGCTTAAGCCGACTTCGATTTCCATATTGATTAAAAGTTATAGAAGCTTCAAAGCTTGCTTTTGGATACTACAAAGTTAGTACGTTGCCCGCCTCGGAGAGTGAATGAAGAAATCTATTAAGATTTATTTATTTACGTAGCAGTACAGAGACATAAGTAGCCAAACGTGGAATAAAAAATAAAGAGGAATATTGTAAATATAAAAGTTATTAAATAAATATAAAAGTTATTAAATAAATATAAAAGTTATTAAAAAGTTATGCTCTTGATATTATGAAAGACTTCATATACGACCAAATATGAATAGGGAGACACTTGCATATACCTAAGACTTACGTATGTGTTTAATGGCCTCGAAAAGGAGGATATATTAGTTAATACCTTTAAATAGGTGTTTTCAAGCCAGAGTTACGTACACAAATGCATAGGACTAAGGGCGAGAAAACCTCAAACTGATTAAAATTTATGGCGCAATTGAAACGAGAAGAAAACCCGTATTTAACGTAACAAAGCCCTTACTAAGAGTAATATAAAGGATATAAAGTTTTCACTAAGGATTAATATGAGACCAAATTGCGTACGCACACATAAACGCTTAACGTAAAATGACAGAGAAAAGGATGCGTTTTTAAGTTGTATTTATATTTATGGTAAATTTATTCTAATTTCTTGGGTTATTCTCAAAAAAGTAGACAACTGGCAAAGGGTGAAGGGTAAAACCTACAGTTTATGTACTAATTAAAAGTAGCTAAAAGAGTGTGTTTAAATGTAAAGGGTCGTGTGCGAGTAAGCGTAAGTAAACAATATATATATATATGTATAAATATATACATAACCATAATGTTGCCATAATTACTCAACGGGCGGGCTGTTCAAGGGCAATTTATGCTTAAAATGAAAAACTTAAATGTTATCACGCATACACGGAACTATTATAGTTAGTTAGAAAGTGAAGAAGGTGGGCTTCTCTCAAATGTTCAATTTTTTTCTATTACATTTCACATTTATATTTAAATCCAAAATAAAATCCTAACAACAACAAAAATAATAAAAACTCATAGAAGAAAAAAGAAATATTTCAAACAATTTGCATAAAAATAAAGTTTACATTATTATGTGAATTGTTTGTTATGCAGGACACTCGAGCATAAATAACGAATACGGAGAAAAAAAAGTAGAGAAAAAGAAATAACAAAAGCACACACTTATATCCGTGCAAGTGTGTGCACAAACACATACACACATTATTGCGTTGTGAATAATGTCTCTTAATTCAGTTGGAAAAACTTACTTTTTTAAACAAAACGACATTTATTTGTTTATAGACCAGACACGACAACGTCGGCACCAGTAAGAAACAACCAATGGTAAGTATATGGCAACAACTTTACCTAACTACATATGCTTTGGGATTTTTATGCATTTTCTCGTCTACGTTCACTTAATACAACAGTTTTCACATTTTTATAACCATCTCTTGCTCTTAGTAGAAAAATGAACATTATTTTTATAATAGTTTCAAATGTGTTTGAGATGTGAGCATACAAGGGGTTAAGATCCCTTTAAAAAGTTATTCACATTAATATGCACGTGAGCCTGAGTGGGAGTGAAATTAAATGTTGAGTTCACTGATAGATTTGTAATAAATCGAAATTTGTTATAAATTATTTCTGCAAGAATTTAAAATTGACTTTGAGCAATAGGTAAAAGAACAGAAGCGTAAATACCACGGGCGGCTTTGTATCGATTTTCAATTCACCACTTCTGTTTATATAGTTATTTTTCGTCTTCCCCGTTCTTCAACTCTGCAGGATTTGCGTCGGCGTACAACTCAGTTCACCAATTATCGGAAAATATATCAGTCAACTGTCCGCGTAAACCTAAGTTCGATGCAGCGATCTTTAAGTAGAAAGTTCACTATAAAAAAGTGATGCGAAATAAAGCAACACTGGTATTCGATTATAATTATCAATGGATGTATGCTCGCTTATGCTCGATTATGAGATAAATTTTGCGTGTCTTCAAATCCAGCGTTGTTTTTCCCATTTTTCTTGCCCACGTTTCTTGCTGGTCTTGCTTCTCTCATTAACTCGCCTGTTATGTAAAATGTTTCTAAAACAATGTGCAAGTCAAGACCTAGTTATCAGAACTTTTATAAGAGCGCCTAGCAGGCGCTTACCCATTTATTATTTGTAATTGTACTGGCATAAGGCTATCAAACATAACGCTTTAAGCACCACGCTTTCTGCTTGCTACTTATATCGTGCGAATTTCAGACGATTAGCTTAGTCATACAAGAATTTTAAATGTATTATAAGACAAAAGTTTGGGGCAAACCCAGGACGATTGTGTTTGAAACGATTCTAATTGTTTTAACAATTTTCTCTAACTGTCTTTTTGGATTTTCAGTGCCTTTCCTTCTCAATAGAAATCAATTCAATTTACCTTAGAACGTAGTAGATGAAATCATCTTCCATTCTTTTGACACCATTTTTTTTTTTTATTGTTTTTATTGTGGAATAAGGAGGAATGAAGAACTTTCACATAATAGTAAAATAAAATTTGCATAAAAATAATCTAAATGAGCTTTTTTCTCTCGCTCTCTCTTTATTGTTCTTTATTATTACTTTTATTGCCGTATGGTGACAGTCACGGTTATGCCGACCAGAAAAACAATTGAAAACGCGAGACATTCGGTGGTAAGAGTAGGTGTGGAATTGTTATGTTTATTATTATCATCTACTTTTTCATATAAATATGACTCGATTTGTTTTTTGCATAATTTTTACAAATTTTAAAAGCCCGCAATTTCTATGAAAAAGAAAGAAAAAACAACAGAAAAGGAATTGAATTGAATTTAAAGAAAAAACCAAATATTAAGGAATACAAAAATGTCCAGAAGCGTAAAATTATAAAAATTTCACCTTGTCCTCATTATAATTTTTATATTAGGTGGTAAGAGAAAAAAAGAGTGAGAGAGAGAGAGAGAGAGAGAGAGAGAGAGAGAGAGAGAGAGAGAGAGCGATAAATTTATCTTTCGGGGAGGCATTTAGCTAGATTAATTTTGTACCTCTTTTCCCAGTAACGACAACTAGTCTGCTACATAGACATAATATGTCATTAATCGGTTGTATATTGTAGTAGTTAAGATTCCGAGAAAAGAGAATACATCTTATTTCCGGCCTCTTTTAGACTTTTTTTCCCAAATCGCCACGTACTTCTGCACACTCCTGCCATCGAGGGTATGTTTCTAAGAAAACTGGGCTATCGAATTAAATGGATTAAAATAAATGGTATTGCGAGGAGGCGATACCTGTCAATAAAACCTAAACTTCCACTCAAACTCGAAGGAATGTCAGATATCGATCATTTCAAACGAATACGCAAACATCGTAGCGTTTAAGTGTTAGAGATTGATTGATTGTATATAATTTTACTCTTCATAACTAACAGAAAACAATGTGGAATACATATTTTGGACTATATCTAAATTGGTAACGCTATCTTGTGACCAAGAAAATAACGAATCATTTAATCGAATTCGTTTACGTAGAACTGAGCGCTTTATTGAAACAAATTTGTTGCACATGTCTGCACATTTATCGATGTACAGAGAACCTTTAATGGTTTATACCTACCACGCGTGGTATGAAGGCATATTAAGTTTGTGAGGATGTATGCAACGACTAGGAAAACTTGAGAGGGTGTCATTTTTTATTATGCTTAGTGGTTCAGAATAAGTTGATGAATCGATCAAAACTTGTCCGTACGTCTGTCTTTCTTGCGTTTAACCTACACGCCGCAACTTTATTGTTGCGAAGCTACCAAAACGTGCATAGCCCACATATTTGTTTTTTCTAGATGGCGATCTATCTTCACATTTGGGTCGTGTCTTTGCTAATATTAATAATAATTGGACGGTGTTGAAAGAATAACCAAAATGATTATAAACACTAAACAGAAATAGTAAACGCAAATGTATATAGAAAACCAAATCATATAAAGATATTATGAAAAACGCAAAAAAAATCTATTGCTGCTCTCTTACTTGAAACTTACATATAAATTTGAAGAAATGTTATAATATTCAAAATATTATACAAAAAAATTTGGAGCGGTTATAAAAACCGAGTTATTTTATACGTTCTAGACGACGTCAACTTCTATCTGATCTTAGTAGTGATGAAGCCGCAAAACGGCAGTAACATTAGATTTTCCAATAGATTTTAGCGACGTTTAAAGCTCATTGAAAATTGTTGTAATTCGATTAGCAATTTTTTTGTTTACGTGGTTTTGTGATCGTAATTAAATCTTTAATTTGCTTTATATACTCGTGCTTGTTACTAATTTTATACTCATTACTGAAGGATGGGGGATATGTTCATTTTGTCAAAACTTTTGCAACGTATCAGAGACCCCACAAAGTATATATGTTCTTGATCAGCATCAAATTCTGAATCGATTTAAATACGTCCGTCTCTGTGTCTGTCCGTCTGCGTAATGCCTGCTATAAACATTCTCCTGGCTGCAAAAACGAAGCTATCGATTTCAAATTTGTTGGAAACAGTGGAAACTCTGGCACGCAGGATGGCTGAAAATATAAATATGCTAAGGAATTTGGAAGTGATTTAAACTTTTCCAAGGACACGCCTACAACGCTCACACGTCTATGCAACAAAAATATTAATTTCGAAAATAGCAAAAAGCAGCCACGCCCATTCCTTACTAAAGGCCATGAAAATCTAATTTTTCTCTTTGAGCATTTACTGAAAAAGGCTCTAGTCTAAAAAAAACTTTTTTACGATCGATAATTACGTGGGGTACTAGCACATAGTTATTGTACATTACTACCAATAATTTAATGTTAGAATTTGGAAACTTTTTTCCCCAAACTGTACTTATCACTTGTTAAAAAGATGTTTAATTTTTATGTTTCAAGAGTTTGTGGTTCATTTATACAATGGCTTTCGAAAAAATATGTTATCTACGAATTCAAAACTAATCACATCAATGCTTTGAAATTCTTCCAATATTTCTAAAAGGCATACGGATATTGGTACGCCAGGTAGGGGATGAAAAGGTGTCAATCGCTACGCTTTAGTTATAGATTGGAAATAAGAAAGAAAACTATATATATTTTCATAATGAATAGTAATCAATAATACGCACATGCATTTATGTGCATTTGTTCGCAAAGGAAGGCACACAAATTAAGGGATGGATGTAATCGAATGGTTAGATTGTGTAAACTCTTGTCAATGACGCGAAGATAGGAAAAAATTAGTATGATTACTGGGCTTATGTACGCCACACTGATTTTTAAAAAAAATTTTCCTAAATATTTGAGATTACTTTTCTTAATTACTTCCAATAAATTTCAAATTAATACCTGCTATCACTTTTAAATTCGGTCACCTAGTTTTAACCACTATGTGTCTTAATTTCTATTATTGCTGTAATAAACGTGAATGCCTAATATCCAATTAAAATATTTCGAAACTTACGGCGGAGATATATCTACTATAGGGTATCTTTATTATATGAATTCTGCAATCGGATTAACATCCATTCTTCGACGCTTGGCACAATAATTACTGCTTTGCAATAAAAACTAGATTACTTGCTTGTTTCCCCTCTCTAGTTTTTCCTTTTGTAAAGTTACCGCTTATTCGAGTTTGATCGCATAGCTGATTGATGCAGATAACGCAAACGTATGGGAAATTAACTATTTAAAGCATTAAAACATAAATAAAGACGAAATAAGTAGCAAAAAGAAAAAAGAGAAAATAGCGAAACATATGCTGCAAAAATAAATATCAAGCTCTTTCTAAACCCTTGGATCCACAAAGTGGAATTTAAGTACTTTTGAAAAGAGATTGATTGGTTTCAATTATCACGTTTGTCGCGGAAGATCTACGATACCTATTAAACAAATGCAATAATTAATTAGCATATTAATGTTTCAGACAAAAGTGCATCCATAACTATTATGAGTTCTAATGGAAATGATTTATTGGAAACTAAGGCTAATCGGCAATATTCTAGAAAGTTTTCCCTGTAAACATTACATCAATACTAGTTAATCAATTAACAATCAGTCGCAATTAGTTCTCTAGATACCTTATGATTATAGCTGCAAGGAGAAAGAAAGAGAGATCATAATTTGTTGTCATGAAATTTATGACATATGTTTGAAAGAAAAGTTAATAATGCTTAAAACGCTTCTCACACACTAAACAAATAATAAAATTAAATTATTGCGAATTCATTGACGTCGCCAAACTAATGACATATAAACACAGCATGCATCCGATATTGAGGGTCATCGCCCACTTAGAGTAAGTGAATAAGCTTTGCAATAATACAAATCTGCTATTAAAACTAATCACATTAAATAAACAACAAAACCCCATATACTCGGTCAAACGTATCAGGACGGGCCAATATATCGGGCCAAGATGTCTTTGCATTGAATGCAAGCTAGAAAATCGGCCCTTAATTGATGACTTATGCCAAGCTCTGTGACTTAAGCTAAAGACAATAAATTTTACTCGGGGAATGGGATTTCACAGCAAAAACTAAGCTGTAGAAAGGAAAAGCATTAAAAGAGAAGGACAAACAACTTGAAGAAAGAAGCATTAACGTATTGTGAAAATCGTTGACATTTTATCGTAAATTTTATCCATTAGCAATCGAAAGTATTGCTGCACAATTAAATTAACTGGAAACAGAAAGTATTAAAAGCAAAAGGAAGCTTAAATGAAAAGACAACTGAAAAGATGACGTGAAGGGGACAAGCAGAGAAGAACAGAGATCGTATGCTGTTTAGGTTTCTTTCTTTTGGTCTCTTATTAAAAATAAAAAGAAAATTACTTGAAACAGAAGGTAGCAAGTACATATATTATAAATATCATTGTAAACGTTAGTAGTGTGCGTGAGCGGAAAAACACAGGAAATTAATTACAATTACGCTCTTGGCTAAGTGCATAGAATAGAAGCCATACAATTACACGTTGTTGTAATATGTGGAGTTTTTTTTTTAATTTCCCATCGTATGTACTATTATTTACACAGCAATATATATACTAATAACTTTAATGGTAATTTTTGAAGCACAAGCTATTGTTTACTTTTATTACAAATCAAATTAATTATGTATTAACGCATGCAAGCATTATGCTTACAAGCATTCTATATGTTTGCATGGATGTATATGTAAACAATTCAGTGGTGTAGATCAGGCCAATCGATGGCTAAGGTAAATTAATGTCGTCTCTCCTCTTTCTAACGCCTTCAAGCGTAGGTGTTTTCTGCTGGGTTACCAGTACCAAATTCACCAAATCGTTTTATTGTTTTCGTTAAGATTTATGTTCAACATGTACGACAACTTTACGTATGTAGGCGCCTGCCGACTTTTTTAATTATCTGCGATATGACGGCAATTGGAGGTATTCCAGAAAAATCGTATTTCAAAATATACTCACTCAAAAGGGCACAATATCGAAATCTGTGAAATAAATGTTAAGAAAGAAATGTCAGTGGCTTGCCAAATTCATCCTTTATATGCTTAGTTTATGGTACATTCCGAAGATAATTTTCTTCTATCTGTATATCAGCTATAGAAACTAACTAATCCTGAGTTGATCTTTATGAAAGAGTAGTTATTTCAGAAGAATGTTGTAAAATACCTTTTCTAAGCTGTTAGCTGTTCAGAGCTATACATTTTCTTTGACGCTCTGATAGAATATGAATTCTAACGTCCCACAGACCAATGGATCCCGCAACTTTATCGTCGATGTCCATTATGGGTATTTTCGCTTCGAATATTGTCACGCATCCATGATCATAGTTCGTCACGTTTCATGTTAAGCAGAAAAAGTAATTTTTCTCCTACTTGCCATTTTTTGCCATAGAACTTGGCTGGCTTAAAGCCCAAAAAACTACCCTATGGAAGTAGGAAGTGATCAAGATGGTGTCATAATGGTTAGATATTCAACACTTTATATATATCTTTTCTAACTTGTGGCAGCACTTGTACTATTACGTAAAGTTTAAACGTTGGAGAACTCACAAACTCGAAGAGACTAATTCCACTCTTATGGAGAATGAGCAGGGTTAATTAACACGTTTTATAGGCTTCTGGCGAGCGTATCATTGAAACTTAAACTAAATCAGTCTTGCTTTCTCGTAACAATTGTTTATTGAACACAAAACGGATTTGCCTAACATTGCTGAACTATCCAAATATTGACATCAGTTAAAAACCGTCTTATTGGCTGCGAGAATTCAGAGAACTAATCAAGCAGCCAATTGTACAGATCTTTCACAAGAAGGTTATGAAACAAAGGTATCACAAAAAAATGACTGATGCTTTTTAGCGGTACGACGTCTATACTGTCGAACGAGTGTGCTTTCGATTTTTTGTACAGGCAAAATAAACTTGAAACCTTTTCGTTGCACCTATTTTAGCAATGTCATTATGGGCGTCTCCTCCAGTTTTTGAAATTTTAAAGGTACCGTCGTAATTTTTGGGAATGTACTGCAGACATTACCCGGACGAAGAGACCGGCATGCGTAGATTGGTTTTGAAATTGATGTTGACTAATGCTATATATATTGCTTATAGGGTGTCTGAAGTTGATCTTAGGGGTTTTGACAAAGTTAATATAGCCAGACATTTAGGGGATGGATAAAAAAAAAGGAGGAAAATATATGAAATTTCGATACTTTATAATATTGGGTAGACGTAGCCTATTTCGCTCTTTTTTGTGTAAGTACTCTAGGATCACGAACATTCTTATAGTTGCCTCTGTAGTCGCTTATAAGGAATGAGCAAAATATCCATTTGATGTGTTTTTGAAAGCAGACGCGTTCTTGGTATACGTCGTACAGAAGACAGTAGTCGTTTGACCGAGTTAGCTCCTTTTCAATATGAACCCATGAGGAAATACTTTCATCGTTTTTGCGAAATTTGAAAGACATTTGTACGTCAACGGGAATGGTTAGGGTGGGACGCGACACACCGGGAGAGGTGAACAGACGAACGCAAATACCTACATCGATTTGGATTTTGATGTTGATCAAAAATATATGCAATTTGCGGGGTTTCTAAAATTTAATTCTAAAGTTCTTTAGATTTGTTAGTTACTCCCATAAACCAAAAAGACTGGCTGTGTGCAGCAAGCCACTAGGTAAGTTGCTTTGTGCTTTTTGGGTTTGAGAATAAATACTTTTTATTTACTTTCCACCTTCAGTTCTTACCGAGGCAAGAGACGCTCAAAAGATGCTTTCCGAAGAGTTTTGCGATTGTACATATGTAGGTGTCATCCTCTCACAACACTAGTTTGTCCAAGCTGTAGTTAATAATCCGAAGAATATGAAGCCTTCTGCCGCTTATTAAGTTTGTACTCAATTGCAACGCTTGAAGAAGGAACGAAAATGAGCCCTACTACTAACGGACATAATAAGAATCACACAAAAAAGTTTATCATATCTAGTTTCTGCATAGGTTTGTTTTATGTTTTGTAAAATAGCCGCTAACAGCCTTTTTCGTATTTTCGCCAACAAAACAGGATACGCTCAGGAGGGGTATAAAGGCTTTTAAGTATATGAGATGAAAAGTTACCAACACCATGGTAAATGTAGTTTTGCGACTATTAGAGGAACGCAACCAATCAATTTTTTTTTATTTTAAAGGACGTGTGTGTTTATATGTTCCTGAACTCGATCCTCTTTAACGTTTATTAAACATTTTATGGCTGTATGTATATAGATGGCTGAATGAATGGTGCCGAGTTAAAGAAAAATCGTTTATATTTTTTCTTAGGTTTGATGTCGTTCTGTTGGTTGTTGTTCTTGTTAGTGTATAGCAATTTGGCGTTGATGGCGCTTATTGCTGCTACCAATAATGTATTTTTTTTTTTGCGTGAGCTGCCAAATTGACATTTTAAATGCATTTTTCTTTCAAAAGTTTGCTTTCACATACACTCACGCACGCTTAACATGCTCGAACACCGGAAAGCTGAATGACACACATATATGCTCACGGTAAATGTGGCAAATAAATACATACAGGAAAATTGAAAATAAGCAGTAGTGTAAGAAAAAAAATAAAAAGGAAGCACACAATAGAAAAAACGTTTTGCACTTGAATTAATTTCCATTATATCTTATTAAATTTTTTTTTATTAAATATATTAAAAATAGATGTCATCTTTAATACAACGCATAGCATTGCGCATTAACTACTTATCGTTTTAGGCGATCCATCCATGCAACCATCACTTATTGATTTTAAACGAAGCTGGGTTGGGGATCCGATAGTTTTTTCTGCGATTGAAACGCTTTTGAAATTAACTTAGCAATATGTTAACGGGTTATAAGTGTGAAAGATCGTTCGTACAACTCGCACTATTCGTTCGCTGTACCGTTTGTTTGAGTAAACTCTAGAATCAAGGAATGAATATATCACACTCACTTCATGCCACTAGAAACAAAGCATCCATTCGAAGTCGTGATTATTTGGTGCTGTTGATGTAAAATGCGGCATTTTTGCCATGTAACGGGAGAACTATTCTTGAGTCGATCGGTTACTTATCAGCAGTTAAACGCCGTTGGTTAAATCGTGCAACGTAAAGCGTCGTTTAACATCACTAGAATTGTTTTAGAATAATCTGACCACCTTAAAGGGAATAAAAAATATTAAGTCATTAAGCCTTCTTGCCGAATCCTGGCGCTTCTGCTCTAAGCATCAAATTTGCCTACATTTTCTGCCGCTTATTTCTCTCCTTTTTGCGCTTTGCCTCGGATGATGCATGTTTCCAGTTGAGAAGAGCTTGGCTTAAAGCAAGCAATATTCAAACCTTGCTGCTGCAGCTTCAACAAGTTCTCACATTTCGAAGTATCAAGAAATGCTAAAAACGAAATATTTTTGCGATATTAAACAGAGGAGATTTTGGATATTAAACAGAAGAAATTAATGCATGTTCTGAACATATAAAGCGGAGCCATTAATTTTTTTTTTTTCGCAATACTCGCAGATGCTTATATATTTGTTTTATGGGCTGTTGCAACGGAAATGTGAAAGAAATAATAACATCGGACTGAAACTAAGACAGAACATGCTATAATTTTTAGAATTTGACACGTGAACTAATGTACACACAAGGTAGAGTTGGATAGAAAAGCAACGGAACGGAGAGAAAATTGAAATTGAAAGCTGGCAAGTAAGGAGCCTTGAAAGAGAAAACGGTAAGCTAGAAAGTGTGAAGTGAAAGCAGAGAAATGAAAAAGAAGCATTTTTGCGTTAAGCAACAACCAAACACATATGCGCTGAAGAAAAATGAATGTTTCTGAGCAAATTTCAAATTTCTGACATTTAAATGCAACGCACCTGACGGCCAAAGGCGTTTAATAACAAATCTGGACTATATATGAAAACATTATTTAAAATTTTTAATATTTTTTTTTACTGATGTTATTTCTGCTTTTCGTTTTTTTCCGAGTTATGTGCGGTAGTTAAAATTCAATAGCTGTATTTGCATTATTTACATATTTCGCTGCCAGCCCGTACGTAGTATATTCCAACAGTGTTTAGTTTATTGTTTTGGATTTCAAATATATTTCGTTGCTAGCTTTTTATTTTTTATTTTAAACTGTTTTCCCTAAGGAAATTAAAACGCATTCATATTCATTCATATATGAAATCAAAATTGCATATAATTTGTTTTTCTCTAAATTGCATGAATGAACGAATAAATGATATAATATTTTTAAGGAAAACTAATATCGACGTTTTTTCTTTTTAAAACAAAACAATTACATTTACTTTGCTCCATGCCTACTTCCCAATTATATTGCAACACAAGTGCGTGTTATCTTGTTGATAGCATTTGTACGCTACCAGGATGTTTTCCCATCTCAAAGACTATTTTGTCATTATTTGAAAATACGTGTTTTTACATATTCCCCACTAACAACGCGTCATCGCTATTATTATTCCATTCGAATATTGTTTTTCTATTCTACTAGGCGTTTTTATCACTTGGCGATTGCTTGTCAAGATGAAAATTTTATAGCTTCTACGACTTTGCATTGGGCATTTTTCGACTACACTTTTTTTTTGCTTCCTACTCTTCTCTACCTTCCTTTGCTGCACATTAGATTGATAGATATAGTTTTCTGCTTTTACCTTATTTTCTGATCTTCTGGTCTTGTTGGTTTGTTGTTGTTAGGCTAACGTTTTCTCTTCTCGTTTTTATGTTGAACTCCTACCACGAAGACGTGAGCGATCGAACATTATCGTCTGTATTTGATTAAAATGAGAAAACAATTTTGCTTGCGTTTATAGGAAATAAAAACAAATATTCATAAAAAATGCTCATAAGCACTTTTCCCGTTCTGTGAACAAGAAAGAAAATAAACTTTTTTTTGCCTTTAGTAACGTTCACATTCTCGTACTCCTCCACAAAGTTCCTACCTTATCATCCGCACATGTACACACTTAAATATGTGCATACGTATTTGCGTTAAGATTAATTAAAGTTGTAGATAAAAAAATACGAAATATATAAACATGATGACTCTACCTATATATATACACACTTCACTTGCACTGCATATCCCATTCGTATATAAATATATATATAACACTCATAGCGGAAATAAACGCATTCGTACATGTGTGCATACCTTTGTAAAAGTAAAAGCAAATATTTTAAACAAGAATTTGGTGTTTGTTTAAATAAAATACATATTACATCGTATATGTTTTATTAAATACATATCATACATATGTATGTACTTACGTGTATCGGTGTATGAATGTGCATTTGTAATTTATTACTCCACACTCTGCGTTTTTCTTTTCTTTTATTTATTTATTTTTTGTTTTTGGTTAAAATTTACTGCACTAGCATTCACTCTCTGTCTCTGATGCTTTACTTTACTTTTCATAAATTTCTATACAATCACAAGCACTGGTGTATTTATGTGGGAATCTGTTAACATATACAAATAAAATGTGTATAATGGTATATATATATATATAATATATATATATATAATATATATATATATATATATATATATATGCATATACATATATACAGATATGTATTTTGCAATTGTGTAGCGGATATAGAAACATAAGCCGGAAATAAGTGTGAAAAAATGAACTTTAAAAAAATGAAAAAAAAAACGAAGAACACACCATGCAAAAAAGCAAAATAATATTAATAATAAACAAGAACGAAACATTTTGTATTTTGCTTACAGTTCATGCACTTGAAACTACTAAATAAAAACTTTGTGGAAAAATTAAACAGAAAAAACTAAATAAATGAGGAGCTGCATAACACAAAAGCTTTAACTATTGATAGTTCTTGGAAGAATCCTGATTACCCTTCGATTGAATGCTTAACTATCATACATCATTAAAAAGGATCACTACTGCTGGCCTGAAGTAACGGCGGTAATAAGTTTAAGAACAGTTTGCGGATAACCGTATAAACATCATCGTAAATGAATCGTTGAACACAAAAACCAGGAAGTAAATGAGATTTCTTACCAAATGTTGCAATTTAGACGTTCATCTTTGCCATCCTCCTGCAAAGCGATTAAAAATCAAACCTCAGTGCCTCCTTAAATCCACATTTATATGAGACTTGCATAAAATACCCTGTATTAGAACAAGCCATCGCGGCAGAGAAGAAGTCGCAAGAAATGTATTTGATGCATACATCCAAATCACTTAAAAAGCAACGCACTCAAAGCACTTAAGTTTATGAAGTAAAGACTTAGAAAAGACTCAGTAAAATTAGATTCGTTGCAAGTCGTAAAAGCCCTGCCAGGCGAAATACCAATGGTAAAAATTAGGTTTAGACTAAACGGACTGGAGCGTTTCACTGTCTGGCGAATGGTTAACGTAGAGTCCCGTCAGTGACGAACGTCATACGAAAATCAATAAATAAGGAAGATTTACTTACCCCCTCATATTTACCCATATATTTTGATAACTGTTGTCGGTTGTGCGTAGATATGGGTAGATAGGTGTACGTTTAAGAAAACTGGCCATTCCGAATATATTCATTACTAACAAAACAAGCGGTGTGTATTATGACGAGATTAAAAACGAACGTTGAAGTGCATGGCATTTTTGCGTTGTGATCAAAGACAAAGCTAAAACAACTTGGCAATGTACGAATTGAACGTCTGGCTAAGACTGGTGAGGTCTATAAAACTTAGGAAAAATTTTAAACTTTATATAGTTTGCAAAGGTTACCGGATCGTGTTGTCTGCTTGAAACTTGCCAAGTTTTTACGCGATGCGAATCCGAAACAGTTGTCACGACTTACAAAGAAAATGAACAAAAACGTGAAAAATACGTTTTATATGTTTTTTTGGTATTGAATCAATTCAACAAACTCTTTTAGTGTCGAATCAATTCAATAAACTTACAACATGGTCTTTAGGTCATAAAATAACTGATCTGAATTGAAGTGATATGATTTTTGAACAACATTTTTATCAAGAAAGTTTCGTATACTCATGTGCTCGCACACTAAACGGCTAATGCATTTTATTTTTTAACACCAATTTTATTTAGAGTAAGAGATTTTTGGTAAAATCTTGCAAAGGTAAGGAAGCTACGAGGCGAGTCTTGTGCATCTATCGTGGCAGCAAACCAGCCTGGATTGGATTGGTTTGGATTTTTTTTAACAGTGGAAAATTGAAATCACGATTCGCAAGAAATTGATGTGACTTTGATAAAAATATTCGTAAAAATTTTCTATTCGTGCCTGTCACGTAAACAGTAAGTTGTTAATGAAAAAGTTAGATACTTGAAGTTGAAATGCCTAGCGAATCGAGATAATGTGGGATTTATGATTCGTTTCTCTCGTTCGCCACAATTTACGGAAACTATGGTTACTTAGATTTAGAACTGACTAACCTGCCGACGCTTATACGAATAAAAAGAATCAGTTTTTTTTAGTAAAAAATAAAATGTTAACATAAAGTGCAAGGCATAAAGAATAATTACTGTACCCCGAAATCATCGCTTTTTCAAATATTATTTTAGCAATTCTACTACTAACACTTATACCAAGTCGGTTTAAAAGTTTTATATTTCGCGGCAGCGGTGTGAATATGTTGCGCAAAATTTAAAATGGATAATGGATTTTTGATAGGCATATCTACTCAGTCTCTCTCTCACTCTCTCTATCTATCTATCTATCTATCAACATGTCTAACTATCTAGCTCTGCCTTTGCCTACCTTCATGCGAGGATTTACCGAGTAATCCAGAGAATACTGTGATTATCGCGAAAGGGAAGTACAACCAATCTTTGCTTGAACTTGATACTCTCTTTTTTGTAGTGATACCTATAAAAATGCGGTCAAACAAATAAAAGCTTTGCAAGTATTTTTTGTTTTATAACTTTTTCTGTACATTTTTGAATAGCCCGCACTTTACGGAAATCAAGTGCATTTTATTTCCTTTTTATATGAGTGGTATATGCGTTCGTGCACCCGTCAGTCAGCCCTTCCACCCGCCGTTGCCACAAACACAATAGCAGCTAAATTTTAGATTTATTTTCAGCGACAGCTTCCTTTAGCTGTTTTTAACCAAATGCTACCATCTAAGGTTCAGGTGTAGTGAACATCTAGGGCTGTTTATTGGTATGAAACGCACCTTCATTTGGGCAGTCATATTTTATGGTTTACTTCTTCGTCAAATTTTTCATTAGTTTCATTTTTTTACAATTGCAAGGGTCCAAGTCCGAGTTTTAATTATTAAACGGCTTAGCATTTTTATTTATCATATCTTTTCACCTCCTGATGGCTTTTTGCTGACTGACCTTAGCTTGACCCACATGTTTGACTTGTGCTGGCTCGTATTGACTTGAAGATTTAATTGACCGTACCGGATCTTGTACTAAGGATGCCATTGTAAACAGATGGTCTTTAACGGCCGTCCCTCAAGATTCTGTATTAAGTCCAATTCGTTTTAACGTATACTTAAATGAAGCATTTAATTCTTTACCTGACTACGTTTCGATACTAGCATACGCCAACGATCTCGTTATTTTCAAGTTGTACAATCAGTTATTGACGTTATTTGTAACAACATCGCGACTTCGACTTATATTATCTATTCGCATTTATCAAGATGCTTAGTATTTTCCAAAAAACGCATGCGTCCTACTACTCCTTTCTGAATCTACGGATCCAATACACGGTGCGTTCATGTTATTAACTTCCTAGGTTTGACACTGCACAGAAAACTCTCTTCTACCCCTCATATTAATACGGTCGTCAACTGTTGCTCCCATTTACCGAATTTTTTGAAATCTATAGGCCGTATATATTGGGAATCTGATCCTTTGTGTATAATTAAATTACTAATAAAATAAAAAAAATACTAGATGCTTCAGATAAACACCTTTTGAGATTTTGGAGATCTCAGTGGCTACACACTCACATTGTAAGTTTGGAACATATTAATAATTATTATGCCTTTGACCGAAAGTTTTCCTTTAAATGTCGTCGTTACCTACTATAAACCATTTAGTTGTACCTTTTCTCCATAAACTAATAACCTTCAGTTTTCTTGTGCGCATTTTCCCAACCTTTGGTCAGAAGCTTAACAGTTTCAATGTTCTGAAACTTGATCAATACATTTTGCTCCAAGTTTCTTATGAATCTCACTTTTCTCAACCTGTAACCAAATCTTTGTCTGTACAAAGATCTTCAAGCCTTGCAATTTTGGAAATCATTCGGCCAAGCAAAAATATAAGTTAATGGTTTCAGGCAGTAAAACAGTTTTATTAGCTCCGCGCATGTCCCGCAGGCAGAACTCATCCGTATACATTAGAAACTAGATCTTCTTTATACAGTCTAAGATCCGAAACCTTCAATTTTCATATCGTCTTTACCCGGTTACATGGGGAACCATGGAAACAACATTTGTGACAGAATTGTGCAAGAATGTCGCGATGGGATACCTCAGCTTCTGATCGTTCAATATTTTCAATCTCGGCCATAACATCATGTGCCTTATCAACAGGTTAACGTTTAACCACACCAGATGCGACATCTCAATATTAAGTCCCTTATGCGATGCACTACACTCTCCCGATCATCTTTTTTTTGGTCGTCCGAATTTCTGTTCACCTATTCGCCAATTTACGGTTCGAAAATCATTCTCGCTTGGTCTTCATAGGCTCACTATCTTAGATATGCGTCGTTCTCAATACTTGGCGGCCTATTTAGAAATCTTTTCTCTTTTCAATGCGCACAACTTAAACACATAAAATGTTACGGTCAAGGTCAGAAACTACTTTTCACACACCTCACTATTGTTACTCATTGAGGTCACTACTTTCCTACCACCTCCTATCGCTTTCTAGTATAGTATCCAAGCACACACTCCTCTAAAAAAACAAGAATCAAGCAAAACAAAAAGGAGTAAAATAATTAAATAAATTAATAAATACTAATGTAATAAAATAAGTCAAAAATATTTAGTAATAAAAATTATCATAATAATAATGAAATTAACAATGACATAAAAAATCAAGGCAAATTTTTTAAATAAATAAAATAAAGTCCTCTTAAAATAACAAATTCACTAACGAGGGAAAAATAAGTAATAATATATATAATAACGGATGCACTTGCGACGTGGAAGCATTTTCTAGCGTCAACGAATAAACATAAGAGTCTAATGTCAATCAATAACGTTAATTAACTGTCAGCTTTATTAAGGTCCAGACAAAGAACTTTGTGTTCGCTGTGCGCCTTTTTTATATAACGCTGCGAACCATTTCTGTTGGCTCGCTGAAGATTCAAGAAGTGTTGTTTACGTTCGCCACTTAGCCTGTGTTGACTGTACTTCTTTGCCGTGATCCTCGATTCTATGTGAAATGTTTGTTACAAATCTTGCTGATTACACTTCTATTCGCATCTGCGGTTGCGTTTGGTTCGTAATTGACGATTGGTTTATGCTCGTGTTGTTAATTTGTACCGTGTGAAGTTAAAATGAAAGCTCATTTTATTTTTTATAGTAAAATTATTCATTTTCCTGAAAGCCAGTTACAGGAAGAAACGTTTCCTTCTCCCCTTCTTCTTTTCAAAACTAACTCTAAGAAAATTTTCACTCTTTCTGAAGTTCTTTAAAAGTTTTTTGTAATGCAATGATATATATATGTATATATATATATATATATATTAGAAATGTCAATAACAGAGTAGACACTATTGTTTTGCCACCGGCGCACAAACGAACTTGCTTTGTTTTCAATGAAACAGCTTAAGCTGGTCAATTACAGGCATATATCGTATTTAGAAATTAATTAAATTAAGACTAAATTAATGAAAAGCTGCACACACGTCATGTTCGTTATAATTTGGTAGCGTATAGGCAAAAACGTGATAGTTTTCTCCTGTTTTCTCCCCTTATACAAAATGATTTATAAAAAAGAATGGTTAGAAGTATGAAAGCTTTAAATTCAGTTGAAACGTTGGCTAGAGTTTTCTTTTATTTTCTTTCCTTTCGCTACTTTCATTTATTGCTATGGCAAGGAAACTAAACTCTAAAGACCTTTATTAGGTTATCAATGTCATAACAGGACAATAGCTCGCACTATGGGACTAGGAAAAGCAAGACAATTGGCAGCCAGCCATTATGATGGCTACTCATGTAACATGTGAGTTGAATTAGAAATTAGTGGCGCATAAAATACCTGCCATTTAGTCTATTGTTGCACATTCTCAGCAAACAATAACAACAACAGTAGAAGCAACGAAAATAACAACAAAAGCATTAGATCTGACTCATAGAATATAATAGAAAAAAAAGAAATATGGTCCCTTGTGGTTTACCCGCGGACATCTGGCTAAAGGATACACACGTATATATAACGTAATATCAGGATATTTTTGTCT
>NW_023998454.1:1375342-1383332 GCF_014805625.2 Glossina fuscipes | reverse complement strand
CAAAGATATGTCTATAGTATTTAGGATTTTTTGTCAAAAGACTTTTCATGTTAGGATTTCAAATATGTGATATCCGCTCGCGTAATCAACATTGATGCAGATCGAAATCCCAAATAATACAATCTTGACAAATATAAGATTCACTAAGAAAATTTTATATATAATAAATGACATTCACGTTATAGGAGAGCCAGTGAAAAGGGTTATGTTCTCATTGGAGCGAACAATTCCAACCCATCAATATATGTATGTACACATATGTCTATATATAAGTATATATGGAGAGAGAGAGAGAGAAGGAGCAACTGATAGTTAAAAGCCTGAACAGTTATATGGAGTAACAGATGAAAGGAGAAAAAGAGAAAGCGTACGTCAGTGAAAGGAATAGCCGGAAAAATAGGAGAAATGGGTAGCAAAACGTCGGAGAGAGGTGGAGATGAGGAAATAGAATTCGAACAACGCGGCGAAAGTGTGATGCAACACCGGCAGAATTATGATGAAGACATATGAGGATTTGTACATAGGGAAAGAACGCAGCAGCACGTGGAGAAATAGGGAATGAAACTAAATGGAAACCAGACATAGGGAGAGTAAGAAGAAAGGACAAAGCGCTAGCTTGAGCTGAATGCGAAACAAATCCTCTCACTGATTATGACTCCGTGAATCTCATATTTGGTTGTTACCCATCCATGGGTAACAAGAACTCAAATTAAGATTTAACTTCTATATAGGATTTCGTTGTTCTTACGCTGTAAAACTGAAACTAACGTAGACACGTTTTGTAGGAAATATACGTGTATTTGGTGAAATTTGATTGTTTAATTACGGTCGAATAAACACCTGCGCATGCAACAAATAGATAATAATAAAGAACAAACAATAGTTTAGCATTAATAAACCACTTGAAGACGCCAAATTAGATTACAAAGCAGTAGAAAATACTCAACTTGTCTTCACAAATGTGCTGCAATATTAATGAGTTCCCATATATGATAAATGTTTACATGTACGGGCGTTGCTTTGACTAAATCCTAAAGGGATGCGTACTTATGAATTCAAGTGAGTATTTGTGTGTATATCGAGCGAAGAAGGTGTAAAATTACTCATTAGAGACATATAGTCAAACTACTAAAAATAAACATCCATTAGGTTAATAAAAGGAAGTTGTCGAAAAGATGTTGTCGAAGAGAGAATCGATATATTTAAGCAACGGAAAAAAATTTGTGGAAACAATGGTTTTAGCTTTCCTTACGAGCAACGTTTTGGGAGAACGTTTTCAAAATCATTTGTTTCGCTTTAGTGTTGGTTGGAGGATTTGACTTGTTTTAGAAATTTCCTAAAAGTTGTTTTATGTTAATTTCCCTTAAAAAAGTTCTTCGAAACCAAAGAATCCTTGAAAATATTTCCATGTGTCCAGGCATCCCGTTAATGCTAAGTTAATGTATGCTATCTTTGCGTTTCTTAGTCAAGCATGAAATGTTTGTGTTCAGCCTGATTAAGCAAAAGAATACATTTTTTTTCCAGAAATTCTAATACATAAAGCAAAGATATTAAATTCCTTTCAAGGACAATAAATTTTATCAGGTTTTTATTATTATTTTTCTTTTATTTAAATAAAATTGTTTGCATTTCAATTTTTAAATCTCTTTATAGCTTTTAGCAATTTTTAAAAATTCACTTAACTCTCATTTGCTTGACTTTCTTTTCAGTTATTAACTTCTGAATCCGTTTTGATAAATTCATATAATAATATGAAAAAGAAATGAAGAATTGACTTCTACAAAAGTTGAGATCTATTGAATTGCTGACAGCCACACATGTTCTTTCCAATTTTCATTTACAAACTACTACGATAGGTGTTATCTGTCGATACGCCTAGATTTGTGAAACACTGAAAGCCAAACTAGCTCCTATAGCTACTGTCACCGCTAAAACGTAAAAGAAGAGAAACTACAAAGGATATCCTTATTAAACAGTTTTCATCAAACGTCATCAATCATTTGTGCTTCTATTCTAGTTTTGCAGTGCGGCTTCCTCAGTTGAGGTTTCTGCTTGAGGTTTGTTCATAGAAGGGATATGTGTGCAACTATGAATCGGCAATAGATACCTACAGTAAAGTACATTAAGTAGAAAAATCCAATGAGGTTAGAAGATCGAAAAGGCATCATAGACTCGATCTTTCATTGCAGAATTGATTTACTTTTAACTCTTAAACTAGTTTAATGAACCTTTTCAGCTTGTATAGTTTGCTTTTCTTCTCCTAAACGTTATATCTATTATATGTTTTCTTGTTCCCTTTAGGTGCTATTAGGTGCTATCTTTGTTATTTTCCCCATTTTGGGGAAATTGCTAACTACCGCTGCTCTAAGCCGCTCAACGATGTATTTTATTTAAGTACTTGCATTCTAACAAAATTGTGTGCGAAAGGGCCTCCATCTATTTATCTTCCATCAAATGAATGTGTGCAACGTGGAAAAATACTGGCAGTTGCGGTTACGATTCAATGACTACAAATAGTGAATGAAGCAGGTGTAGTTCTAATGCTTTACCGTTCTCTAAAGCATTGTCCAGCCATTCGACTTTACTCCCCAAGAGCGAACTTTCAATTTATAGTTATTTACTGTAACACATAGGCACTAGAGGTGTCTTTTTATCCTTATGTATCAACCAGGCAAGCCCTGTGACAAGTGGCTCCATTTTCCTGAAAGTAAACGTCGTTCACGCGCACAGCATTATATTTTATGCCAAGGAAGACAGAAAATACTTTGCATATTCAAACATATTCACTGTAAAGTTCGAAGCAGTAATATTATTGGAAGGGTCCGGGTGAATTGCACCTCCAGTCCAAAAATCCCATCAAACAGTCATTTAGTGAATATAGCGAGATTCTCTTCTTCCAGTTGTCTGGGAAGTTCGGCGCTTCAGGTTCGACATTTTTGCATCAATTTTACATCAAATTCAAAATAAATTTCGAAAAATAGCAAAGGCATGTCGACTAAGTGAAGTTTTTAAAGAAAAGTATCGAGAGGTCGGTCAATTAAACGAAAAGTACTGTAGAAATGAGTACAAAATTTAATTTTTGTGACAAGGTTTTCTTTTGTGAAAACCTCTATTTTTCGTGTTTTCCTTTTGCTTGTTCTGCTATCGAATCATTAGTAAAACAAACGCATTTATATAATCGTATACACAAGTATTCATGGACAGATTTGCTTGCCTTGGGTTAGGTGTGAATTTTCTCTCAATGCGTACCTTCAGTTTCTACAGAATTTTAACTTTCTTTTTTTCATAATATGTGAAAATTTTCTTTAAAAACCGCTATTGCTTTTACGCGTTTGTATGTGTAGTTATAAGTGTCCTTTTGTTTTTTAAGCATATGTTTTACAAATGTTAATAAACTCATCATAGTGTGATCTGTGAACATCACAAGCACACGTGGTATCCTGTATCCTTTTTTTCTATTCCCTAACTGTCAAAGGCAATATGCTAACTTTATCGCTGCGTTTGAAACGGTGAGGTGATGTTTACGCGGGAAGGCAAAATACAAATATCGCTTTAAATGGAATGAGTTTTATAATTAGGTAAGTAAGGCAGTCCCCTTCATTCCTCCATCAATACACTCTTAGTCGATATTCTAATATAAACGTTGTGTTAGATGTCGAGTGTTTGATGATTCGCCGCAGAAACGGGTAGAATTCTTATTATTGTTTCAATGTTTTACGCAATACTTTTCAGGGTTTGCTTCCATTATTTTCGAAAAATTCGTTCTATGTTGACAGTTCAATTTGTTTAAAAGACTGAGTTGCTTCTTTTTTTTTTCTTTTGAGGAAACTAACGCAGTATTATTATAGTTTTATTTCCTAACTGGTTTTTCTCTGTTTTGTATTAATTATCAATAATTTATGGAAGAATCGGCAAGACAGCACCAGCTGCTTTTTCTCGTAAATGTCTTACGGGGAAATTTTAAATAGTTCAAAAAAAATTAATTTATTTTCAACTTCTAAACGGTTTTCATTTTATGCATCCAGTCACTCACATTTAGGAGCATAACGTGACTACTGTCATAACAACCATGCAACTTACTAAGAGGAAAGTTTACTGTCTTCTTCTTTGATTCATAGATTTGCGTTTCTTTGAAAGTTTTTCTTTCTTTTTTTTTTCTAACTTTGAAGAGAAATTGTTAAATTTGAATGGCTGGCAATGGTAATGGTTTTGTCATTGTTGTTGCAAAAATGGTGAGACATCTTTGTTAATCATGATTTGCCTTCCTTTTTTGTAAAGGTTTCTCTTTCGCATCTCCCGGGGTTATTATAAAAGTAATGATGGTAATGCTGATTACAATGATTATCTGTTTAGCGGGTTTCTATAACGAACGAACGAGCGAACAAACGCACGTTGAGCATGAAAACTTATTATTATTATTGAAGGGAAAAACTGTTATTGTAAAAATGTGTAAGGAAGTCTTTAAAAAAAAAAAGAAGTTTATTATTTTGTCAAATTCAATCTGTGATAAGTCCTTAAGTAAGACAGCAATATATAGATATACGTAAAAGCACAAGCTCACACTCTTTAAATAAAGGAAATAAAAATGTTATGCAAAATATTAAGTTAATAAAAATTTCTCTGTAATTTAATTTATTTTCTATTACATATTAAAAGTTATCCTTTGTTAACCCCATTTGCAAAGAACAGGAAAAACGCTTCGAATGAGCTTAGGATTTTTTTAAAAGCTACTAATCCGTTCATCTTATGATTCTTGCTTAGGTTGTTCCCTTAAATATGGGTTAATGTCTGAACACTTAGAACACTTAAACGTAACCGTAAACCTCTGTGGTCTTAATGTATATTAAAGTTAGCAATTATCTCATGCTTATGTGTGCAGGAAGACTTCCTTTCCGTTCGCCTTTACGATACAAAAGAATACGTAGAACAAAGGAGATGAGAGTTTGGAAATTTATGTCTGTATGTCTGTATGTTAATGTTCTTCCGTTTGTATCTGGAACACATAAAACTGAGGAGCTTTAAAGCCTAATTACCGGTTTTAAAGACATTTACGTGCTACTTGCTGAAGCAATTAACAGATTATTTTAAAATCTATACGAAGAGGGAAAATGAAAATGAAAGAAAAGGGCAATTCTAGGATTAAGTAAAATATACAGAAATAAATCTTTAAGAAATGTCTAATAACAATTTTTTTGTTTTTTTTTTTTTTTATTTTAATCTTAATAACCACAAAACCTTAATCCCCCCTAACAAATCTATGAAAAATTTAAATAACGTTACTAACTTGAGATTTTGAAATTTTTCATATTCCTTTATTCCTTCTGTTATAAATTTTCCTTCTCTTGGTCTGCTTAACTAACAGCACCTGCTGTGTGCCTTTGATAAGCGTTACTCATAACACTTGGCCATTAACACCCACCTTCTCATAAGGAGTTGAGAAAATTTCAATTCAACGATACGATTTTATCAAATCTACAAAGAAACGTTGAAACAGAGAATCAGAGAAAGGAAATCTTGAAAAGAAAACCTTACTTATGCAAATCAGTTTCTTTCTTCTTTTTCTTTTTTACTTTTAGCATACACATATTAACATGTTAATTCACTATACAGCGAGTTTGGTTCATGTGCACACACACACACAATTAGAGGAGAACGTAGTAGCGGCAGTAGTAGTTGGGATAAAAAATATTCCTTTTTCTTATAATATTCCGTTTTTTTGTTCTACCTATATTTCTATCGCATGTTATCGTTGCTTTCGTGGCCGAACAGTGGATTGCGATTATAGATTTTTTTAAAAAATAATTTACCGTTTAAACTCTATAAGCATATCTACGTATATATATATTTATATATATGAAATCTTTTGCAGCCATAAAGCGTTTTTTGTTTGCTTCTTGACGTTGTCTTGAATCCTTTTGATGCTTCCTTTGCTACTTGCAGAGCAGTGACCGGTAAGTTAATTAACTTCTTCATAAGAATCTGTTTTTCATTAAGCCACCTTATGATCTAATGTTAATCATTTTGGAGTGAGCACATAACCGAGATTAAGCAAAAAAAGAAAAAAATGGAAAACGATGACCGAAGTCAAACAAGTAAAAAAATTATATATGCTCGTGACCGAATCTTCTGTTCCCATCACCGTTATCTTAAAAAAGACAAAAAAAGTAAAAGAATTCAATTTTGATACTCTACAATATCAAGTAGGCGCGGCTGCTTATTTCTATTTTGAAAATAAACGTTTTTGTCGCATGTGCGTGAGGGCGTAATAGGCGTTCTCTTTGAAAAATTTAGAGCCGTTCCAAATTCTTTTGCGAATTTGCAGACGATACGTTCATTTTCGCTAACGGGAGAATGCTTACCACCATACGAAGCAATTGGCCAGACGGACAGATGGAGGAGCGTTGAGACGGACATGCTCAGGTGTATTCCGAATTTAAAACTGGCCAAGATGTTATGGCACAATAGAACATTGAGTACGCGCAGCCCCTTTTTTCCCTTTTTATACAAGTGCTGCAACACCACCCATACAATATACGTTCAAGATTTGTTAATTTGTCTGCTGCAGTTTATGAGTAACCATCACAAACGCAACTTTTTATTCTTCATAGGTTATTTTTGCGACCAGAATGTCTACAACAGACAATGTACAGACGGACAGACAGGCGGACGGGCAATCGGAGAGATAGAGATGTTGGTGCCGATCAAGTATATATATATATATATATATATATATTGTGGGGTCTCCGAAGCTTCTTTTTGGGAAGCTCTGCTTTGACAGGATGAATATACACCACCTTGGGGTGATAAGTATAAAAATCATTATTATTGAGTGCCCGATATTTCTTCGACCACTTTTGGCGGTCAAGTGCAAATTATAAAGACAGCAATTTATCCGTCTATCTATTCAAATAGCAATGATAACAAAGTGAGTGCAAATATATGATGAGCAATACTCAACCGAATGAAATTTTGTGAATTACTCCCTTTTTCAATATTCCGACAGAAAGCATTTGGTCGCAAAATATCGAAGAAAAGTAATAACAAGCCAATAGAAAGTTAATGGCGCTAGTTCGATAGCCAGAGCTAAGCAGTATGGTGTTGTCTATTCATTGTTAGTCGAGTATAATGACGAACACTCACTACTCAAATTATTGCGTAATCGGCGGCGATTTATTTATTTTAAGAAAACTTAAATTCTTCACTTAACAAAATGTATTAATTAATTGCCTTCCTTTTTATTGCTTTTAACAAACTCAAGCTTACCAATCTTGTACATTTTCTAAATATTTTTCACAAAATTGCCATCAAACTTAAAATTAAAACTATTACTAATCCCTCGAGCAATATGCGTTAGTGACCGGGTTAGGTACACCATAAGCCAAGATACAAAAGTTAATTGCATTAGAGTCGACAGATTGGATCTTTTACGCTTCTTGTGTGATTTGAATTAATAGAATGTTCCTGAATAAAACTGTGGGAATATAAGTTTCTGGCATTTTGTGGGACTTTTACAAAATCAGGCCCACTGTAACAGTAAATAAAACTTGTATTTGATGTTCGACAACTAATTAAGTTGCTTACCGGATTATTAACTTTCTTTCCGTAATTGTTAAACTTTAATCATCACCTAATCTTAATTGTTGAGGTCAGACTTACACGATATCAATGGTCAGACAGCAAGCAATAGAAGAAACCAAATATAAAAAAACATAATAAAAATCACTGAAATAAAAAGTAACTTTACAAAAGTGAATGTGCATCTGAGAAGTGTTTAAATGGCAACAACAATAATCGTTATTGCTGTTGTTGTTGTTGTTGTTGTTATTGTCGCCGTTCTGGTATATCATATAGCAGTGCATTAAATCTTGATTATCAATTCATTAAAATCTTGAAGCGTAAAGTTGTTGCTGCTGTTATTTATATCGCACTTTGGAAGAAACGTAGCAACTAAACAACCAAAAATCAAAATTAAAATGAAGATAAAAACAAA
>NW_023998454.1:1353790-1375242 GCF_014805625.2 Glossina fuscipes | reverse complement strand
TCAGTTATACGAAGAAAACAAAAACGATTTACATTTTTGATTACTGGAAAGCTTTTAATTTTGATTGTGAAAAGTTAACATGAAAACAAATTAATATCCATTTCATAAATTTACGTATTTTACAAACATTCCTACCTTAAATTAATTAAGTGTTGATTTTCCTTCTAATTAAATATTTTAATACTAAACAAAGATGGGAAAAAAAGGTTTTAATTATAATTTGTTAAAAATAATTTTCATACATTTCATCCATATTTCATTTTTACGTCCATATGACACATTCCAAAAATGTTATATGTTTTTTATTCGACACAAAATAAAAACAAAAAAAAATAACGCAGGAAAGGAATTCGCGCCGAATCTTTAATACCCATCGCATAAGATATTTAAGGGACTATAGAAACGTCTGCGACTTCGTGAAAGAAAAAAAATAGAATAATTTAATGATCAGTACGTACGTTCACGTGATTAGGAGTCCGCGAAAAATCTTTACACAAACAAAAGTAAATCATGAATCTATGAGCGTGAAAGTTGAAGAAAGACGTTAACAAAGTAGTTTACTAAACCCGAAGCTGAAATTGAACAAAAGTATTGCTCAGTTTAAAAAGGACATTAGTTTTATGTTTGGTTTGCTTATCGGCTTTTCCAGGCTCATAACTATTCAGAGCATCATTAAGCATAAACTAACATCAATTTTCAAAAACAAGTAGATATCATAAATATCTGCGACTGCAATAACTCCAAAAATATATGCACATATTGAAAGCGACTACGAATTTCGCATATTTCGTAATTCTCATTCATTCCAGTGCATATTTGATATCGACCATCTAAGTATTAAAAGGCGCATAACGTGCAATAGAAAATATTACCAAGAGATTGGATTGGTAACATATTATGGTATGAGCTACTCCAAAGCAGGCAACTTATGTTGCACTAAAAATGCATAACGAAAGGTGAAGATACAAGTCAGCAAAACAGATAAAGGTGGGGAAGGAAACCTAGAGAACTAGGATTAGAATAACAAAGTGGCGGCAAAAATATACCTTCAATGATTCCTCCTTTGAAGAACGAACTTTTTGCGCTATTCTTTGCTGTCTTTGGAACGTTACGTTAAAATTCTCTCATCAACCATTAAGCTTGAGTAATTTCATTGTTAACTTCATAAATAATTTACCATACTTTATACTAAATGGAATTTAGTACCGATTAAGATTTCATTAATTTCATGGGAAGTCAGTCCAAACTTACTTCACAAAGTTACAAAGGGGAAGACGTGGTTAATACATTTCGTTTGCTTGTTTATCATTACAAAAACAATCAACTCAGTTTCGCAAGCGCAAAATATTTAACACTTCATTGTGTCATATGCAGAAAAATATTTATATGTACGTGAATGTAGATGAAAGCGTTTATGCGGTTATTTTTGTTCATAACTTTTTATTCAACCGGCACACATATCATTTTCATTTTACAAAAATTTTAAATCATTTCCAGAATATTTGACATAATAATCAAAAAAAAAAAAAAAAACATTTGTTTTTTATTTGAAATTCAATATATAGCGAGCGCTTAGCAATTCATTTATTTTAAATGCTTATAATTCCACATAATATGCATTATAGCCTGAATGCGTTGCCAATGTTCGTAATCGTATGTACAAGCACGCGTGTGCATTTGATGGTTTATGTCCTTATATTCAACTTGATATTAAATCCAATTAGTTATGTTGTTGGCATTTAATTGTATTTTTGTTTTCACGTTATTTTTGTAGCCGTCGTTGCCGTTGTTGCTATGCTTATTTGAATGTTATTCTGTTAAATAAATTAATTTTAAATATAAAATTTTTATTAAAAAGAAGTATAGATACATATGAATTTAAAAAAAGAAAGCTTTATATTGATTTTATTACAATAAATCAAAATTAAAAACATTTTCACACACACATAAAATTACACATAAACTCAAATGTTTATATATATATATATATATATGCAATTATGTTTATATGTATAAGCATTCATTCATCCATATAATCTAACGTTAGCACATCATAGTCGCTCGTATTGTCTACGGATGCCACAATATGCGGTTCATAATGCTTTCTGTTGCTTGTATGCGACGCATTTCATTTTACTCGTTTTATTTCTAATCAACACAAAATACATTATTTTCTACCACCAAATTTATTATAATTATTGTCTTTGCGTATATGCAAGTCCGTGAGTGAACCCCACGTGTGTGTGTGTTTAGTGGAAATAAATTGAATTTATTAAAATTATAACGTAATGTCTATGCAAATATATATAGTTATGGCAGTTGTATGTATGTATGTATGTATAAGTATATATAATATAATAAAAATATAAACAATTATTTGTTTGTACGTATGTATATGGACAATGTATGCATTTCGATATATCTCTTTCATATGGTTTACATATAAAAAACTAATTAAATTTGTAACATTTAGAAAACACAAAAGCTTTTTCACAAAAAGATCGCTTGTGCAATGATAGTGAAATATTTCCACGGTCATTACTATTCTCCGATGCACTTATTTTATATTGATTTTCTAAGTAAATCGTAATTATTTAAATTAAAATTGTGCGGGAATTCTTGTTCCGCATTATCGCTAAATGTGATCCGTATATAGCATACGAATGCGTGTTTGAAGAGCCTTATAAATCAATCAAATCTGTTAAATTTAGCGAAAATTGAAAATCGTAAGCTATTCTAATCATCAATAACGATTTTGATTATTATAACTAAATCTGTTAAGGAGTCCATCTATGGGAGTCTTTTAAAAAGTGGCTTAAGTCTGTCGATGATGATACTCTCGTCGCAAATCATTACAACTTGTTCACAACTTGTAACTTATTGTCTGATTCAGCGAGCTGCTGTGCTCTGTACTATAATTTAAAAAATTGTTAGACTCAACTTCTGCCCGCGCCGTGCAGAGTGCGAAATCACTCTTACTCACGGAAATTCCGACTTTTATGTATCAGTATAAATATATAACCGTTTAAGCATTCAAAATATTGCTTGTAACTTGCTTGCAAAAGCAAAATATAAAAGCAAAATATTTGCCCAAGGCAAATTGAGCCAAGTCAAGTGAGTTGAATTGCTCTACTCGAAAGCAGAAGACTCGAACGAAATGTAAAGCATTGTAATTATAAGTGCCTGTAAATAATCTGTCCACACATCTCCTAAGAATAGTAAATAAAATCTATACTGTCCTGAAAATCACAATTCAGTGTTACGAACTTAATTTCAAAACGAGCTGATTAAATACCCGAAAATCACAAAAGACCATTGGCGTTAGAATATATTCAATACAAGAAGGTTAAAAGGAATTAATGAAAACTAACCGATGGTTCGCCCTCTATTGAGCATTTAGTGCCTGAGTGTGCATTTGATTTATTTTATTTCCGTGTTTAAACGAAACATTTCATGTACAACTAAGTTTTACTTCGAAGAAGGCGGTTTTTGTGTTCAACCCCTAGGCATTGGAGCAACGCATTCCTACGTGGAAGGGTTTTTCACACCTTTTGTACTTATCACCGAAGGATCGCGGCATACTTATTTTATCAAAGCGATAACAACCGCTAGAAGAAAGCTTCAGAGCCCTTATAGAGCATATGTATTCTATATCAGAAACAAACTGTGAAATGACATGTCTGCGTAATATTTGTAATGATTCTTTTTCACAAAAATGAGACGATGGTTTTCACAGTTGGCAAAAACATTCACATGAAATACCTTTTCGCTTATTACGTTGAGATGCATGGAGCTCTCTACCCAACTGAGCCCGCAAAGGAGAACTGGTAAAGAAATTCAGCTTCGCTAGCCATCACTATAATACTTTACGCTTCCAATATGTTTTCGCCCTTCACAATTCAATACAACTGAAAACCAGTAAAGGTAATGGTTCCTATCTTCGAAATTTTTTGGACACAGAACTCAACTTAATCAAACTCCTAAAACGTATGTTGTGTGCGCTTTAGTGGCATATACGTCATATTGCTCCGTGAAGCCTAAGCACTATATCACGCTTTTACATACTGTAACTTGATACTAGTAATATCCCCTTCTGGAAATCAGTATAGACTCTGTTAAAATATGTACCGGAGTAAGTCAATATTTTATTATAATATTTTTTTGTTATTGTTCATAACAAGAAGTATGATATACCCCCGCGTAAAATGACAAAAACGCCCGCTATGTACTATGAAATTGTGGCGCTGAAAGAAAAGTTAAGCAAAACCACGTCTTGCGATTGAAGATTATTCGCAAGCTATCGAAATTGGGCCATTGAAGGTGCAAAAGGTGTTGAGTGGGCTGAACTAACATTTGAGCTTTGGTTAAATTAACGTTGATTCTGGATCTGTGTAACTTTGATCGCAATGTTCATTCCGAAAGATATGACGAAGCGACAACAGGCTTAATGAATACTTATGAAGACACGTACTGTTGAAGTAAATTGTGAATACAAAATTAGTGAGATTTAGCTCAACATTGTAGTATGTATAGAAAATGGTGATGACGGCATTGACAGTGAAGAATGGAGGTCTAAATATTGACGACATCCGTATTATTTTCTGAACTCGCCGGAAGTAGGACGATATTGCTGAGATTGATTTATCACACCATAAAATAGCCAACATTAACCTGAGTACTAAAATACGGTTGAGAATATAGCTAGACTGCAAAAATGCAAGTTTCTTTTTTAAAGAAAGCGCAATATTTTAACGTTGATCTATAAATAAATGTTTGTATGAATCTGGATATCTGACCATCTACTAACATTTTGAAGGCACCACACTCCCGTCAAAAACGAAAAGCCCGAAAAGTTCGGAAAAGAGATTTAATATTATATAATGTGCCAAAACTGGAAACGAACTCGTTGGTATATTGGTTAAAGGGTTGTGTCGGCTTGCAGCAGTTAAGTTGTTGCCAGGCGTTAAGAGGATATTATTGAACCTTAAGAAAACTTCCTATTACTGCTTATTATTGGTGCAGATCGGTTTCTGTCTATATGGCATAGTTAATGTTAAGTGGACAGCCGAAGTGCTCAAAAATTTGCAGTACTTAGGGGGCACCATTCGCCTACTAAATCAAGGCACGCCATACGTCAGTTCATAGGTGAAAATGGACAACAATGGGCTATACTGAACGAGACCTTAAGGTTTCCTCTACCTTGCTTGGCAAGTTTTTGATACCTCAAAATATGATGGTTTTGATAGCCTTATCTTCGATGTTTTTGACTAAATATTTTTTACGATTATGCTCTCGTTTCGAATATTTCAAAGTCGGTACTGTTGACGAATAAAATGCGGATATTTTTTTATTGATTGAATACAACTAAATACAAATCTTTCAGAAATACCGTCATGATGCATCACAATTAGTGAGTTTTTTGACATGCATTCGGTTTCTCATAAAAACAATAAATGAAACGTCAAGAATGTACAACAACTACAAGCTCATGCTTGTAAAACTTGACATTTTGACATAAAGTCAAAATGTCTCAAGTTCTTTACCCTTTTTTACCCTTCTCATAAGTCGGCATATTAATTTTACTACGCTTTGCGTGACAGTCGGAGCAGTTGGTTTTTATTTATTTTTTTTATTTTAAGAGGACAACTTCTACATAAGCTTATCAGAAACGTTTTAGGTTTTCGTACAAATTATTTTAAAAGTTTTTGGTTTTCCGTTGTTTCTTTTAATTCCGTCCAAGCTATCAAGGCAATGACGAAATCATGATTAAACATGTTCAGGTGCATGGGCGCATAAACAGAAAAGGAAGTGCGCTGGAAGTACAAACAAACAAAAAAAAGGAAATTGTAAGCACGAGCACGACTGGACGGACGGAAAAGTGTGTAATGCGACAGACAAATGTAAAATCTTTTTTATAAAGAACAGATAAAGAGATGGATGGAAAAACGCAACGCAGCCCGATAGAAAGCATACGAAAGGATAAATGGGCCCATGCAGAAACAGACAACCATTTCGACTTCTCTAAATATGAGGAGAGATATTTACGTAAAATAAGATATAGAGATGGTTGATGGCAGCCGGAAATAAGCGGATAAACAGAGATCGACTTAGAAGCGGGCAGACGATCAGACTTCTGCAAGTTTAGCAAAACAGGCGGACAGAAGACGCACGGCAGACCTAAAACACCGCCCATACAAACAGATGGACAGGCAGAGGGAGGAATTCATAGACAAGATGCTAGCAGTGAGACAGAGGAATAGATGACAGATATATACGTTAATGTAAAGATGGCCAGGAATATTGGTGGACGGTCAGACAGGCAATCGAACAAACATGCAGGCGTATTGACCGACAAACTATGGATACTGGACTGAATCCACCACGGGATGATATCAATGTAGCGTTCGCAGAGTCACATTGAACGGTAACTCAACTTAAACTCAAGAGTCTCGAGAAGAAACAAAAACCATATCGGTGTAAGAAGTTTCGGTTTAAGCCAAACTTTACCTTTGATTTGGCTTTTTCGTCGATTGCTACTATACCTACCCAGAGATAACCGTAGCGATGTGTGTGAGTTCTTTTTCAATGGTTTTTTCGTGCGTACCCAAAATGCATAACAAATACGATTTTGTTTGAATTGCAACAAATATTTCGTTGTCTAATCAGTTGTTTGATGTCAAAAACATTTTAAAGCGGGATTACATTGGGTTGGGTGTACCAGTAATAAATAAATTTTTGTTTTTATGTGTGTTTTGTTACGTTCTGTGTGTGCGCATGTGTGTATTTGTAAGGTTTCCTACCACATCAATGATATGAAAAAAGATGTAATCATATTCCGAACGAAATATTAAACAATTGTACACAATATTTATGGATGAGTGGGTGAGGAGGGCTTTGGAGCGAAATTGTTTGAATATCAAGTCTCTCATGCAACAAATGATGCGTAATGTACGTATTAGCAGAGTTTTTTGGTTTTTCAAATTAAATTTCATTTCCATTGTCACTTTATTGTTATTGGCTAAATAGGCCACGTTTTCCTGTCCATTGCGTACGTTGTTATGACAAAGTATTGTTTCAGTACTCATGCTTTAATATAGAGAGAAAATGGGAAAGTTTATGCATTTTAACTTATAGACTTAGTCTATCTCCATTCAACATACCAAAAAAAATAAAAATAAAATATAGACTGTTATGTTTAGCTCAGAGACAAGGCAAAAGTTCATAAGCGGCAATCTTTGCTGATTCCATAAGAGTAAAAGAAAGTTTAAGCAAAATTTAAGTAGCACAAAAAATGAAAACGTGTTCTGTATAGGGTTAAACAAGTCTACTCGACATAGAGATAAACAATACAGATTTATTCAAACCCAGGTTTGGCAAATAGTATATAGAGACTGTCTTAGTTACTAAGAATTCGTCCAATTCTTATTTTGAATGAACCCGCAGACAAGGAGTTGCCCAGCTGTAAATCCAAGTCTAGCCTTTCGCAAAATGATCAAATCAAGAGGTGAGAATTACGGAAACATTGAGGAATCCCTTATTGTTTACATTTTCCTCTGTCAAATGACTACTGGCTTCGGTGCGAACTTTTCGGTTAACTTGAGAACTTTTAAATTTGTGCGCGGATCTTTGGTGAAAATCTGGTGAACATCTGAATGCGTTACATTAACTTCGGTTTCTATTAAATTGTTCACACGTTTTGTCGTACTTATAGTATACTAAATTGGTTTTTTTGTTTGTCACAGTCAAAAACAAGCATCGACGACGGATGATCAAATATATTCTAGATCTTTCCATAAGCAATAGTCTGTTTTCTCTTGTTTGCCTATGTGGCTTATTATTTGTGTGAACCTGTTCTTTTACTACATATGTCCTCCGTCGTTGAATTGTTTGCAATCATGAAAGGCTGAAGCTTGTCCTACATGTTCTTGATTTATGATCCCAAACCTAAATTAAAAAGTAAGGCAAACCGCTTATAACAACGTCCATGAAAAGTGCTTTTTAAAAGTCTACCGTAAACGTTCATATAATGATCGATAGTTGTACATGTGAAATATGAACGATTAAGGGCGAAAACAAGTTCGATCCCTATATTATTACTACTGCAACTACTAGTTAGAAAAATATTTCTCACGGCCATGAAAATTCATAAAATATTTTGCTTTTCATAAAGCAGTTTGAGTAAACAGAATTGATGTAGCTTACGCAATTCTCTTATTTAATTTTTTCCTCTCAAATCCTTTTAATATAGACCTTCTGAGATTTCTGACCAAAGACTAAGCCATGAATATTTGCTGTGCCTTTCTATTGACCAATTCCAGCTGGTCCTTTTGAAACGACTAATAGTCGCTGAATGGTTAACCGCTTCCAGTCATATTGATTGCCTTTTTCCTTCCTATCACATACGCACCACAACGTTATCGGTGGTCAAAGAAGGCTATTCTTGTGGTTTACTTTTCTGGCGACATACTTTTGAAACACCTTTCTCGTATTTTGCCCACCTTTCGTCGCCAGCAATGGCGATCTACTGCTTCAGCAGTAGATCAATTTCGTTACATCTCAGCAGCGATTCTTTGATAGAAATTCAATAAAATTCTCCATCGAAAATCCTCACGACATCCAAACGTCGAGTCCCTTGATGCATTCATCTTTATCCGAATGGTTCTAAACTATTTTGTGGTTGGTATTTAATTTCTTAGCCATGCCACGGATACTTGGCGATCACACATCAGTTTTTGGTTAGATTTCACCGACCTTCTCAGTAAGATTCAACCTTCAAAGCAAGGTGCGTATTTTACATCAGAATTTCTAAAGAGGAGATAAGAAAACCATCTACATGTCATTGCGTTAAATTAAACATCTTGATATCTTCAAAAATGTCACCCATTCTAACACAAATAGAACTTTCGACACGACTGCAAACTACGAAGCATCTTCGCGGAAGTTGTGAACTGACATTTTACCTTTTTAAGGAGCGTCTACCTGACACTTTCCGGCCAGTATTGTCTGATATATGACATCGAACCTCATCGAGGGGAGAAAATCTTTGAATATCTCTGCCTCAAGCTACATATTGATCTGAGAAGGTGTATATGAAATATTGGCCCAAAGGCGAATATCATTTCGTTACTTGTGTTTTATAAAATACTTTTAATTTCAAAAAGTTTTTTTTAGGCTTATAAAAAATTTGTATACTTCGTGTGTTGCTCCAGCAAACACGCAAACATCAGTAAAAACTGCAATAAGAAAAATTAAAACAATAAGAATAAAATAAGCTTACACACATGTGTTGATCACTTGATGCTAATTAAAATTCCTGGGAATCTTATTGCTTTGCAGTTTTTTCTCTTTCCTCTGTTTATTTATTTATTTATTTTTTTTGGTTTTCTTAATCACAGATTTAGCGATAATCAACTTGTTGAAAACATAATAAAAAACTACAGACGAGTTGAACTAAAAAAATTAAACGAGAAAAAGGAAAATAAGAAACATGTAGTTAAACCAGCATTACAACGATGGTGCTTGCATAATGTATTGGGGATTCGTTTTTCATTTTTTTCTGTTTTTTGGTAAAAACATAATGCCAACCACCAAACACATCAACAACACGCAAGCTTACTTGCAATAATTGCCAAAGGAGTACGCATGCACCACATCTTATATAACATCAGCAAGTTCATGTGTTTGCTTACGGCAGACAATGATCATTGATCATGGTGCTCATGTTGTTTATTGCTGATGCTGTCGTTCTTTCTGTTTTTGTTGTTATGTAGTATGTTGTTGTTGCTACAAAGACACCAAAAAGTAAATCGTGTGCTGTTATCATTGGCAACTCATCTAAATGCGAGTCAAGTGAGCGTGCAAAGTGTAGTTGTATGTTAAAAGAGATGATACATTTTACTACGTCCGTCTCGCTGCCTCTTTTTCCTTACGTCTGCCTATCTTAAACATTTGGATAATTTTATTTTCAATTTTGTTGTCTTTGCTGGAGTAGAGTAGCCAAGAAGAAAAAGAAGAAGAAGAAACTCCGAAAACAACCTAAGATATACAGATATGTTGGATATTTATTAAGATTTTTCATTTCTTTCTGTGAATTTTGGGCAAATGTTGGTTAAAATCAGGCCACAGAAGCGTCTAAATTACGAGTTGATGGCGCTGAAATTGACACAAGTCATAAATTCCTTTGACTTGTTCCATTTAAAATATCTTCCATGGCGTATACTCTTTCTTTCTCTCTACGTCTCTTGCTCTCTCTCTGTCTTTCTCTTTTGATGTTACCATGTCTGCTTTTCTTTTTATCTGCTGTGTACGATGTCATTTTCATTTAAACCAACATGACGGTCCTCGCTATACAACAGAACATAACAAACGCTTCTGCTTTTATTATCATTGCCTTAGCATCTCTGTCTAAAGGTGATTTCTTGTTTTTTTCTTTCCACTTTTGTGAAATTGTATTCTATTTGTTTGCCGCTCAAACAATGGTATAAGTATTATTGATTAAGCCGGTGTGTGTGTTTGCGTGTACATACAAAATCATTTATGAATGCAAATCGAATAATGGTCACCGCCGCTAGGTTCAAAAACATTAAAAACAAAGGAAATTGTTTTCATGTTTGTTGCTTGTCTTGTGACAAATATGAATTTCATTCCCCAATGTTGTTCAGCGGCGCCGTTCGTTATTTAATTTAGTTGTGTTTTCTTTGCTTTTTACCATTTCAGCGAATTTTTATCATTTTTTTTTCAAAAATATTATTAACAGGTTTTATAAGAATGGGTAAACGTTAAAATTATGAGAAAATCTTCGCTATTAGAGAAAACCAGTTCTATGAAATCCAATATACACCATTGTGGGCGGTGAAATTTTGCTCTTACTGGAGCATGGTCTTAATGCGAAAAACCTTAACATTTTTTGTCAAACATTCTTGATGTGTGGGCTAGTTTTAGCACATCTAAGTAGTTCCATAAGCGCTAAATTAAGTTTTTTCTATGAGTTATGATGAATGAATAGAAACTTCTTGGTGCTTTTACTATTTCTAAAACAAAATGTACGACAACGCACGCAGAAAAGAGTTCCTTGTGACTTTTAAAGACTCTGCAATGTTATGCTGAGTACGCGTATTGGTCTGTAATCGTGAAATCATTTCCAACCATGTTCGTGCTACAATCCTAAATTCCTCACTTAACGTTTGCTTTTATACCAAATTTTTCTTTTGTGATATATTTAAATGCGTTTATTAAGTATATCAATTTTTTCATTTTACAGCCAATTATTTACAATATTTTTTTTTTTACCCAACATTTTGTAAAACAAAAATTGCTATTATTTCAATTCATTACATTGTTTCGTTTCTCTATTAATTATTTAATTAATTTTTAATTATTTGTTTACCAAATACTTGCATAAGTGCGTGTGTATTTGTGTATGTGTGTGTTTGCGGTACGTTGTCTTCACTGTATACAATACATATAATATAATAACAAATAATGCCAACCAAATACAAGCGTTTGATGTAAACTCCAGCATATGTACACAAGCACATGTCTGCCTGCAAATGTGTTTTCATGCAGCCTTTCTCTGACATAAAATTCTAATGAAAATATACGCACACATACAAACAAAGGCATATATTATTGAAAATTTACATAAATTGAAATCACACACAATTGAGTCTCTCTTGTAATTTATGTAAATATTATTTGTGTAAACACACACAAAACGCGTACTAACACAAACAAACAAATATAAGTAATGCGATAAAATCACAATTTAATATGAAACGTTTTTCCTTTTTTTTCGTAAATTTGTTTTGTAAAATTTAGAACATAAATATGATTTTATAAAAATTTTTTTATTTATTTTCATATATTTACTTTAAATGCGGTTTCAAATTTGATGTAAAATAATTGAAGGTCTTGTTTGCGCTAATGTTCCATTATTTAGTAGTTTCTCTTAATACGAAATATTTTTCTGGGACAAAAATTCAATAAAAAAAAAAACACTTTAGCACTTCAAGCACGTTCCCATTGCAACCAGGAGGCGCAAAGGTTCTTTTTACCACATTCACCGAAATTTAATCTGACTTTCCAAGTAGATCATCAATAGACGATCACTATTCCTCTGCCTTACTTAAATACTTTTGTAGTTCGTTTAATGAATTGAAACTATCTGCTCATTTCATCTTTATTAGAAACGTGTTTAACTAATAAACATGTCAAAGACTTCCTTCCATTATGCCTGCCGTATTAGACGATTTTAAAATTTTCCAAAAAGATAATATTATCAGGAAAATCAAAGATTAGTGGATTTCATGGAAAACGCTCATGGCGTTTGTTTACTTGCTTTTAGAAAAGAAGCAAAAAGAAAAGTTAAGTTACAACATAGCGACAAGTGTTTCTGTAACAACACATATTCAATGCTTCACATGTTTTTTACACAATATTCAGTTTCTTCTTTTTCTAGATAAAGATCTTTAAAAATGCCTAGGAAGCCTAACTGCGCCTATATCAAAAAGCATTTGTCTTTCGAAGTGATTTGAAGTATATAAAAATGAGAAAGTGAGTAGAGCGAAATGAAAGGTCATTTTTTGTGATCGCTTTTGAAAGCGAAAACCATTCGCCACTTCAATATTGATTGTGTCGCAACATACCCCAATTCTGGATATTGAATGTGTATCGCGTTAGGAGAAGTATCCTGGTTCTCACTTCCGAATTGAATTTAATTTTGGCTAATCTCCTCTACTAATAACATCAGTGAGCGCAGTAGCCGCTTTGGTCGAATCCCCGGAGGATTATATAAAAAATCAGTGTTTCCGTATTTTGACCACACTATTGGGACGTAGGTTCTTTTCAGCGAAAGGTCCTGCTCTTTCTTTGGTGAGATGTGCTGGCAACGATGTTCTAAATAATAAAAAAAAAAAAATTCGCCTTCATTTTGTGCTGTCAACAAGACCTTGCAACACAAATTGCAAGCGTCAAGAGAATTGCATAAGTAATTTGAAAAAACATTAAATTACATTAAAATAAAACTTAAGTGTTTAAAATAGAAATTAAAAATTATTGTAATTATTAAAATGTGTTTAAAAAAAAAACTAGTAATTATTACAATTAAATTATCTTTTCATTTAATCTAAATTAAATCACGTTTTTGTTGCAAATTTGTTTTTGCAGATTTTAGAAATTGTCATTTTTAATACATTTTTAATTCTGTACATAAGCCTGAGCAAATATTCTAAAATGTGTATAAACAAAAATTTAATATCGTTAAAAATTTAATCCCGGCCAATTAATTATTACGGGGAATTCATAGCAATTTATGGCTTACAATTAATTTGGGGATTTTGGGATTTCAAAGCAAGTATAAGCGATTTTCAGCTTGAATAAATAATCAGAACAAAATCGAAATAAATTAAAAAAAGAGGGAGAGAAAAAGATACAAATTGAAATAAAAAAAAAAGAGCGATCAACAAAAAATGAAATTATATGCAGATATGCATAAATATTTTAAGCCATCAAATATATTCATGCCTTGATATAAAACCAAAAGTAATCCAGTAGTAATAAAAAGTCGAGTACAAACAAATGAAAAAAACGAACTCGTTATAAGACGAACATTTAATACTCATCAGATCGCCTTGTAAATTCGTTTATTGGCAAATCGTATTCGTTTTCAGCCATCATCAATCAAAACCGTACGAGTTGGATTTCAATTTTCTGTTTGAATTTGATAGTATCTCAACAGCAAGACGTTTGGACTAGCTGAAAGGCAGAATGATTATTGGGGATATATCGGCTGACGGAAATAGAACAGTTTCAATGGTAACAGGTGAGAAGGAGAAATTCGGGGTTGTCGATAGACAAGTAAGCAGAGAGACAGACAGACGTAATGTACGTGTTGACTCCAAGATTCAGACGTTCAGGCAAATGAAGAAACCTGTAGTAAACCGGAAGGATGCGCGCACATATGTGAACGAAGAGGCCAACGGCCGAACGGACATATCTAGGGAAGCCTGGACGAACTGATACATGTACTATTTGGCAAGCGTATAGGTAGAGAATAGAGAAGGGGTAAGTCAATGGATGAGCGCCCCGTCCACTGTGGAAATAGTTGCAAGCAGCTATTTAATTTTTGCCTACTTTTTATAAGATCTCATAGGTATCTAACAGCATGTTACAAACGGAATAGTGAATTTGTTTTCCATTCACTCAGCGGCAGCGAGTATAAAAATTTTGAAAAGTATACACAAGTCTCTAAAGACTTAGACAAATTTTCGTACATAGACAGATTGCAAATGGCAAATACAGCAACACCAACAGATATAATTTTTGTTACACGAAAAATATGAAAAACTGTTCCTGGGAGTATAAACAAAACAGGCAGAAAACAAAAAATAAAAATAAAAAAATAAAAAAATAGAAGGAAAGCACAGAAAAATGTTTAGAAAATTTATGAGTGTTTTTTACTAAAAACAAATTCACCAGCCAGACAGCCAAGAAGTCATGCCAGTCATACAGTAAACACTTCGAATGAAAATTAGCATTAAAAAGCAAGAACTAATAAAGCAATTTGCTAAAGTTTTTGTTATTATTGTTGTTTTTTCTGTTGTTGCTATTACAGTTAAAAAATAAAATTTTTAATGACAATTTTTCAAATGTAGCAATTACACAGAAAATGTCATATGCGCCAACAACAAACCTATGAATTATGTTGCATATCTCTTAGGCACAGCCCTAACTGCATGCTGCCTAAAAATTTTTCCTCTCTGGTAAAAGCCTACAGACTTTAAGGCATTGCTGCAAATTAGCACTTTGTATCTTGACACCCATTGGTTATTATTTAAGCAAGAAAAAAATTCATAATTATTTTATTGCATTAAATGACTGCAAAAACATTAACATAGAAGCCTGACGCTGTCAATAATGCCAGCCACTAAATGCTTGATTTTGCACATGAAGCGTTAAACATATGGTTTAGATTACAGCAAGAGAAGGGTACTTTTACATTTTCCTCACACTATTATTATTTTTTGTTTTTGTCGTCTTTTTGGGTCTCTTTTAAACATTAAATGACTTAATTAAAGTTTCTTTGTGTCCCATTTTCGATTGTAATTTTTTTATAGAAAACTTTTAATACTTCCGGTTAAAATATTGAGTGAATAATAGAGCAGAAAGAATAGGTAATAAAAATGCTCTATGAGTTATGTTCAGTTGTGTTTGGAAAGTCATTGCCTTCTTTTAAATGATTTTCTAGTCACTTTGAGAAAATTTTGAAAGTTGACACTTTCATCACTACTGATGTGATGTGAACATGAGAGACAAAGGAACTTTTTCCCCGCGTTAATGTCTATTCGCTTACCGCAGGCGCGGAAGGTATTACTTTCACACCTTCCCGGAAGAAAATTCTAAAGCGTTCGTTTTCATTTCAATACAAACTGGCGCAAATGCTACAACATTTCATCTCTAAGGCCAGATATTTTTCATTCAATTTTGTATACCCCTGGGGTTTTTAATTATTGTTCTTGCCGTAGTATTGACTAACTAATTCTTTGGATTTGAAAAGTGTGATGTGAAATGACGTAAACGCTTTAGCATTCCGTATATGTAACTGCTAAAATATGATCTTCTAACTATCCGTTAATTTTAAACTAAATTGACTGTCAATTTTTGAACGTCACTGAAACTCGCACTGTCTGCGAACCTGTTAAATTATGAGCGAGCAACAAAAAAACCAATTGCTTGTAAAGTAAGTGTAAGTAAATTTAGTGAGATTGAAAGAAGTTTGAACTAGTAAAGTAATACTTTCGTGGGCCTCTTTCTCTTTTCTGTTCATTCCTTGTCCTTAACTAAAAATATATTCAAATAACTTCTCGGTTAAATTCAATATTAAATTGAAATAAAGAAATTTTTTTATTCTGTTATTCCATAATATAGCGACGAAATGAATGGCTCGATTAATTTACCGTTGATTCCCATTGATTTGAAAAGCTTTTTTGAATGGACTGAAAAACATCTAAAACACAAAAAAAAAAAAAAAAAAAAACGAAAATTTGATGGACGTTTTTAATATGCGTGCCGTGAGGAGAGATTGAAGAGTCAAGTAAGACCGCTTAGCTGCCGAATTCCGTCTTTTTTCTGTTTCTGGAAAAAAGTGGGAGGGCTAGTAAGCATTCCTCTAATCCGCGCCAACCGTTTGCGTTGTTTAACGAAGTTGTTTTTTATATAATTTTTCATTTTATTTTTTCTTTTTAATGTTTTCTCGTGTAAAATCAATAAGTGTATGCAAAGGATATGAATTTGATTTTGATTTTCTGCGTAAGCCTATATGTTTATCACCGTTTGTTCCCAGACGTTTTATAACCCCAATTATACATCTTGGAATGTGTTTGATAGTCAATGAAACGTTTATCTTTGTACCTTTGTCTCGAATGATTTAATTTTTTATTTACGCTTGAAAAGAAGTTTTCGTTCACATTGGCATAAGTGCACACGTCGAAAGATCATAAAAAATTTTTATGTTCGGTTATTAATCAACAATTATTTATGATAAACATAAAAATGCATATCCGCTGCATGAACACATAAGTAAGAGTAAATGTAGATATATATACTTACAGTGTATGTCTATAAGAAGAAGCTTAAGTGTGAAATCATTATATTCCGTTTACGTAAAATGAAACTTGAAGAAATGTGTTTAAGCAATTTTTTGATATAGATTTTTCCTTTCTCAGGAATAATAACTACTTTTGCATCGTTCTCAAATGCTTTATGTGCCAAATCAGAGAGAAATGGTGGGTTTTTGGCTATAGGCCAAAATACGTCCTACCACCAAACGTTGTCCGGACAGACAGCCGGTTATACAATTTTTGCACAAACATTCACACCGATCACTGTATTTTAGCATTTATCATAATTCATGCGCTAGCCATTCGCTCACCGCTTCAGATTGTATCATATGGAAAGAAAAAGCCTTGAAAACATTTGTACGCACTAACAAATATATATGAACACGTAAATATTAACAAAAGTATAAATAGAAAATAAATACACATATCGAAAGAACACTCAAAAGCAATTAGGGACTTAAAACCTAACACATACATAATTATTAGTTAAGAGTAACTCTTTAGAAAGAGAAATCAGTTCTCAAACAAACCCTAAAGGCGTGCAGGCAAATGCTTTGAAGATGAACATAATCGACATAATAATGACTTCATTAGTCCGATGTTAGCATTTGCTTATGTTTCTAATCAGATAAACTGAAAAGAACATTTCATTGAAAGAAGTGTAATTTTAACTAATATCCTTTGTGGTTGTTTTTTTTCTTTGCGTTCAAGGAACATGTGCCAGACACACAAAACTATAGCCGAAGGATATGCTGAAGACAACTTTTTAAACTAACGAAATATACCGACAAATAAAAAAAGTGGCGAATGAATATAAAAATAAAATATCTGCAGAAGAAAAAACGAATTTTTTTTTTTTATTTTTGTAGTAAAAACAGCCACAAAGTCAAGTTAATAATCGCTAGCAGATTGTGTGCTGCATAAAAGGGGTTTAATCAGCAAACAAATTGCCAGTGATCATTATTATCAAGAAGCATCAACGGCAGACAAACTGATGGACTAATAGATATCTTCCTTTCGTTTCGTAAGACTACAAATCTAGATAACACCTGAATTGCGGCGAACCGGTCCAAAGTTTAAAATGAATTTCATATATTGGAAATGCTTAAGCCACTGATAGTCATTCCAGTAGTGTGTGCGTATAAGAATTGAAATAAGCGATAGACAGCTGTGTGGAATAACTACAAAAGGTCGTTTACTCCCTTTTAGATGTAGGCAAGCTATTGTACTTTACGAGAAACGCAAACTGCATATACAACTGTCTGTCAGCCGAACTCCTGCAACCAAATAAAGTAGTTCGACCACATTCATTATCTTCCTCGTTTATGATTTTCATTAGAACAGGTTGAAAACGTACGAGAGATGCTTACAAACTAATCATGTCCAGGATTCGAAAAACAAAAAAAATGGTTAAGGTACCTGACTGCGAGCAAGCCATAGACACATTTACTCTATAACTCAATTATATAACACATTTTAATGTAGCAAAAGTAACCAAGCACACAAAAGGTCTTTAATTATTGATGTCGATTTTTGGGACTCATCGTTTTGAAAAATTCTAAAGAATTTCTCAATGTTTGCATGTATGTAGTGACTATAACATTTCGAAATAAAAAAAAAATAAAGGAAAGTACAACAGAGAGGAAAACTATAACAATATTCGGTTAAATTAAATTCGGTTAACATAGATGTTTGTCTGCATGCATTGCGTTAGTAATTAATTTACGTGCACATATATATATATATATATATATAAATATATATATATATACTACTATACTAATTTTTCTTAGGTTCTTGTCTGGATCTCTTCAAATATGTACATGACGCCAGTGAGTTTCCTTTTTTTTATTTAGTTAATAAAGTGCGTTCTAACTCATTTTTTTTCTAATCCTCTCCATAGGAGTCTTTCGCTTATCTTTTGTAACGTACAAATTTTTTATGTTAATGTTACTAAGGCTGTCATCTTGAGATTAGTTTTTTCAAATTTATTAGAAAATTTACGAAATTGTCTTTGCCAGCTTAGACCGAATTTCTTATACCCATTGCTTTCGCCGGGTACAAGTGCAATACGTTATGTAAGCATCGACACTTTTTTTCTATAATTGTGAATGCGTGTGCTATATAGGACGAGCGGAACGATGAAATTCAATACGAGGCCGGTTATAGTAGCAATAAGTTGCCAGTCACCAAACGTAACATCTAGATGGAAACTTCCACTCACATGTTTTGAGGATTGTACATACGAACTTGAAAGACCTTCTTATCAACGATTCTTGAATATTATGAGTAATTATTGTTTCTGCTGCTTTTGCCTCTTTGAGGAAGCAACACATGGAAGGTATTATTCGAATCACTATCACCATGGGATTGTTACTTATCTCTCGCTCTAAATCGTAACTAAGAGCTGGAAGCAAATCCCGACGTCCAATTGCCTTTACTCTCAAAAATCAACAATGTCAGTCCTTATCGTCCAGAATAAGAAGAATACCGTTTTGTCACAGTTTTCAAAAATGTTTATTGCCTTGATGACTTGAAAATAAACTTGATTTGAAACTTTTCTATATAGTTGTCTATATAGTCTTCGTTATCTGGCCAAGTTAAAAAAATCGTGCAATTTCTAGAGAGTTTGCAAAACAAAGAGAAGATTTGTTCCTTTGTTATCAAAAGATTTTCTTGCTCGTATAAGGTTTTTTGCATTTAGGTTATTGGAACTTTTAATGCACGTGTAAAGATCAACTGGTGCGATACCAGAAATCACTGCGAAAGAAGGGGCCACTTAGGCAAAGTTACTGCTACTTTTTACATTTCAGAATGCATCAGATATTAAATCACCGCATAATCTTCTACTCCTGCTGTAGAATACATTGTATCCATTAAGAAAGTGATAACGGGTATGGTTGTACGCCGTAGGAATGTCCATTTGACAAATGAAGGGAAACTCCGACGCACATTTCTACACATTACTACCGTTGGATCTTGACCAGTCAACTAGATGCAACCACATCTGCTTGCTAGAAGAAGAATTCAAGATACTTTTTATGAGATCTTTACGCCTAGATCGGTTACGCTGTGCTAGTCGCAACTCGGGCCAACATTCTATTGGTGTAAATATTTTATACACGAATTTTCCAAAAATGAATTTAAGATTTAAATTGAAGACAAAATAGATTTAACCGACTTAGTGACTTAACCTGTAAGCAATGTAAAATATACAATTTTTCGATAGCGAATTTTTGGACTCCGTAAACGTGGTCTCATGAAGGTCATACTTTTAAGAGGTTAAATGTGTTTTCAGACGTCCATATGTACGAGCCAATAACGACACTATTGACCACATTGAAGGTCTTTATCTTGGGAACAGAGCGTAACATTTGGAAACCTTAATACTTATAAAAAAAAAAGATTTCAAATATTTATGCAATTATATACAAGAAATTTGTTTGAGGGGACAAATTTTATATTTAAAACTTCCATAACCTATTCAGGTCACACGAACTCAGGTTTCGAACTCAGTACGAAATGGTGTTGAAATTTTCAAAAAATATGATTTCATCATACTTGTCTACAGAATCTGATAGTTTCTCTTCTGTCAACAGAGAAAATTATAGTAATCAATGCTCCGGCAGAGATTGATAGATTTCAAAACTACTGAGCTAAGATTTTCTATTTTAGCGTGTTGATTGCTTCCTTTCACTAACTATTATTTGATAATTGATTTTACGCTTTCCCTTTCCTAAGCGTGAATGCCATATTCTGTGAAATTATTTCAAATTCTTTTTCTTTATTTTAAAAAATAAATAATTAGTTACACTAAGCGAACGAAGCATATGAATGAGTTTGTTAGTACTCTGCGTCATTTCGTTCATTATACAAACAACAACCTACTGTGCGAGAAAGTGTTGTGTGAAATATCTGCTGTTAGGGAAGATATACGTTTGCTGAAATTGTCCACCATAACGATAATGGATTTGGGGTTTAAAATCAGCATCCTATCAGACAAAATCGCAAAGACGAGACGAAACTCATTTCTTCGAGTTGAGAACAAATCTTAAGCGAGCATTGTTAAAATAAAATCTTTTTCTAAAGAATTGACAAATTCACGCTTCATTTAGCTGCTTTTAAATTTTACTCATTTACAATATTCACTAGACTTAACAAAAATTATGTTATGCTTGATTTGTTGCAAATCGAATCTAAACATATGTTTAAATTTGTATAAACGTCGCAGAAGTGAAGAGCTATGCTACAAAGATGATGGGAGCACATATATGTATAAACTTTTGCCCTAATTTACTGAATTTAATCCTGTTGTGCACAGCTTTCTTGCTCCGTTTTATAGATTGAAAGTGAGAGAAAAACTACATATTCTTCATCTCTTTCTTTGACATTTCAGAAACTCCTTTGAACTTTAAATTGCAAGATTATCGGAAGTATAAGATAACCTATTACTGCCAACCGTAACTATTGCATGAATAAATCGGTCGCCTTGGACCTGGTCGCTTTTGGACGAATATCTAATTGTCATTAATTGATTAATCTCATAGTTTATTTGTTAGTTATTTCTTAACCCTTCCTTAATGTTTGTGTAAAACGATAGAATGCTATCTGCTATGCTTTAAAAATTATTGATAGTAGACTTAATAAAATTGCTGGTTTTTAGTTGTTATACGCATCGATTAAGACGTACTAGATAAGTTTCACAGGCTCCGTCTTTCCATTTTGACCCTGGAAAGCAGACGAACGGACACCCTTGGCGGAATGAACGATTTACAAACATATGTTCTCGGTATGGTATCTAATGTTGGACTCTTAATAAAACGGCAACGTCCAATA